>NW_022196598.1:0-600000 GCF_008641045.1 Pistacia vera | reverse complement strand
TTTCATACAAATTCAATAAATTAAGTATCCATAAAAGTGCACCAAGGGTAAATTAGTCATTTATCTAATGAATTGCTTAATTATTAAGTGTTTTAAAATGTTTGCAGGTAAGGATTAAGGCATGAAGCTAAGAGAGGATTCGAGGGACGCTATGAGCATGAGGGATGTTTTAATGATACATTGAATGGTTCTCAAGTATTTAGTGCATTAATTATGCTCATATTTAATGTAGTAAATATGTTCATGTTCTATAATGGAGTAATATGTTTGTGTTAATAAAGAAATAAAATTGCTATTAAAATTTGTAAAAGTGTGTATGTTTCTAGTATTATTACTATGGATTTCATATTTACTCCAAGAAAGGAAACTATATTATTTGACTTGTACAATGGACTTATCTATGTTATAAATTAAAAAAAAAATTCTTTTTAAACTACAGGTTATTCTTTAAATAGATTTTAAAATAAACTTCTTTCCTAGGCATGCGTTTTCTAGGTCTCAATGACCAATGGATACTTAAGAAATACCCGGCTAGGGAGGGTTTTACGTTGGTACAAGCACGATTTTGGATGTTCGAAATGATATTTTGATTGAATTGTTATAGTTATTTTATATTTAATTGTGTCGGAAATGGTGTTTGTAAATAATGAAGTATCATTCCTCATCGTCCCCAAGATACTCTCTCCAACCGATTGTTGTAATGTTTTCTTTACTTGCTTAGTGAATAGAATTAGCTAATGTTGATTGAAATTGTGTGAGTTAGGGTATGGTATGAGGCGTTCACAAAAGTCATAGGAGGGCGAGAAAATGTTAATGAAGCAGGCACTAGTGAGCCAGTAGCACCGACTACCATGCGCCCCCAAATAGTGACCATTACTTCTATCCAAAATGCTTCTGTTTTGGCTGAGGCTGCAATCAATAGGATGATTCACGCAGCCATTAGGGGCCTTTAGGAGGGTTACCCGGAAAGTAAAGTAATCAAGTGAACGCAAATCCCTCAGTTCCATTAGTTTAGCCTCACTCCAAATACCAGTTCCACCTCAGTAACCGGACCATTATGCTAATAGTGCTACACTTTTGGACAGTAGAACCACCTATAATATTCTCAAAAGCACCAACCTCTGGAGTTCAGTGGTTCAAACGATCCAGGGGTGTCAGAGGAGTGGTTAAAGACTATCGAACAGGCATGGCCTTATTTCCTATGAGTGACCAGGAAAAAGTTCGCTATGCTTCCTATTTGTTGAGAGAGATGCCCGGTATGGTGGAAGCTAATGGAGCATACCTAGTGATGAGTGCCTTTCTTGGAATGAATTCAAAAGGCTATTTAAAGCAGAATACCGTCGGCGGACATGTTATCCGTAAAGACTCAAGAGTTCACAGAATTGAAGCAAGGTAATATGACTGTTAGAGAGTATGCTACAATTTTCAACTCCCTAGCCTGTTTTTCTCCTACCATGGTGAGGACTCAACATGCCGATTAGAGAGATTTGCTAATGGATTGCACCACAAGTTCCCGAATTGTTATAGGCGTGGTCAACTTCCCCGACTACATGTGGCCCTAGAACGAGCATTGAGAGCAGAGATTTATGTGAATAAAGAGAGGGCGATGGAGAACCTCAAGTTTGGTGATGGTAGTTCTAGTTCGGGCTAGACAACATTCAGAAAGTTGAAGTGGGAAATTCCCTCAGGCCCTAGAGGACAAGGTAAAGAGTTTCAGCAAGGATTTCAAAAGAAGGTGGCAAAATAGAGGACTCCATAGCACACAGAGAAGGAATATATCTTCCCATTGTCAAAAATGTGGGAGGCAGCAAGGGAGATTTCTATTAGGGACCAATGTGTGTTTCAAATGTAAAATCGGGACATGTGGCAAAGGACTATAAGTACTCAGGCTACTTCCCTTTAGACTTTAGAGGTTCGACTGCCAGTTTACTCAGTGGCTCAGAAAGTAGCGGAAGCCAATCCTCTGCAGTTACCGGTCAATTACAATTCCACTCTACCTCTTTATATGTACTAATTGATTCTGGGGCTACCCATCTTTTATCTTATATGGTATTATAAAAAGATTAGGTTTAGAGCCTAGTAAAGTGGAACATGCTTTTAAAATTGAGATGCTAATGGGAGAATTATTTTGCTGATAAGTTGTTATAGAGGAACTATAGTGATTGATGGGCATGAGTTGAATGTTGATTGATTGTTTTTTATATGCTTGATTTTGATATGATTTTGGGAATGGACTTCCTAAGTAATATGGAGTATTGATAGACTGTCGAAAAGAGAAGGCCAGATTTAATTTAGATGCTGGAGACAGTTTCACCTTTGGGGAAGTCATCTACACAGCCTGATGATAAGTGCAGTGAAGGCATGAAGATGATAAGGAAGGGTTGTACAGGGTACATAGCTAATGTGGTGAATAAAGAAAATTTTCCAGACTTTGTGTTCGGATGTACCCATAGTACGAGAATTCGAAGATGTATTTCCAGAAAGATTTGTCAAGACTTCCTCCAGAAAGGAAGTGGAGTTTTGTATAATTGCTCCTTACGGCACCAATACTAAGACCTCATATGAATGGCTCCGCAAGTTACAAGAGTTAAGAAGCAGTTTCAAGAGTTGTTAGATAAATGTTTCATTTGATCCAGTCATTCTCCATGGGGAGCCCTATTTTATTTGTCAAGAAAAAATATGGTTCGATGAGAATGTATATCGATTACAGAGAGCTCAATAAGGTGATGGTGAAAATAAGTATCCATTACCAAGAATTGATGACTTATTTGATCAATTAAAGGGAGCTTCGGTGTTTCCCAAGATTGATCTTCGATTGGCTACCATCAAGTGAGGGTTCTGACAGGATATTCCCAAACTGCATTCCAAACCAGGTACGGGCATTATGATTATAGTGATGCCATTTGGATTGACTAATGCACCAACAACATTCATGGATTTGATGAATAGGATTTTCCATGATTGTCTAGATAAATTTTTAGTAATTTTTATAGATGATATCCTGTTTATTCCAAAACAAAGAAGATCATGAAGAGCATTTGAGATTTGTGTACAAAGACTAAGGAGAAAAAATTTATATGCTAAGTTCTCCAAATGTAGTTTGGTTGGATCAAGTAGCATTCTTGGACTGTTTGTTTCACAAGGTATTTCATGGACCCTAGTAAGATTGAAGCAGTGATTGAATGGCCGAGACCAAAGACTGTAAAAGAAGTTAGACGTTTTCTTGGTTTAGCAGGGTATTACAGGAATTTGTGGAAGGCTTTTCTAAATTAGCTTCTCCACTCACGGCTTTGACAAAAAAAGAAGCCTCGTTCAGATGGATTGAAACCTGTGAGAAGAGTTTCTAAGAATTGAAAGAACATTAACTACTGCTCCTATTTTAACTCTCCAAGGATATAGTAGGTTATAATTTATACTGATCTTCTCATAATGGTTTAGGGGCTATTGATGCAAAGGCAGGGTGATTGCTTATGCCTCTCGTCAGCTAAAAGACTATGAAAAGAGGTATCCAACTTATATCTCGAATTAGCAGCTGTAGTTTTGCTTTGAAGATTTGGAGACATTATTCTTTTGGGGTGAAATTTAATATTTACACAGATCACAAAAGTCTAAATACTTTTCACCCAGAAGAATTGAATATGAGGCAGAGAATATGGCTTGAGTTGGTAAAGGACTATGCATGTGATATTATGTATCAGCTAGGAAAGCTAATGTAGTTGTAGATGCCCTCAGTAAGAAAGTCTCCTTAGCTTAGCTAACTTTTCAGAAGCACCTGCAACAAGAGATAATAGGAGGGGATAGAGTTAGAGATTGGGAATGTCCAAAATTGAAGTTCGGAAGTTTGTTGGAGGAAATTAGAGAAAAACAAGCGGATGATGGGTTTGTAAAGGAATTGAGCAGCAGTTGAAAGATGGCAGAGACAGAATTCAAATGGTTGATGGAATCCTGAATTTAGAGATAAATTGTATGCTCCTCAGGATATTGATTGAGAATAAGATTTTAGAGGAAGCACGTAGTACTTTTTACACTGCTCACCAGGGAATGTAAGATGTATCAGATTTGAGGAAGAGCTATTGGTGGCCAGGGTTAAAGAAAGATGTACCTGAGTATGTTACCAGATGCTTAGTGTGCCAGCAGGTTAAAGCAGAATATAAGCGCCCTTCAGGATTGTTGCAGCCCCTTAGTATTCCTTCGTGGAAATGGGAAGATATTTCTATGGATTTCATTTTAGGTCTTCCTAGAGTGCAAGGGGTTATAATCCCATTGGGTGATTGTAGATAGATTGACTAAATTTGCTCATTTCATTCCATTTACAGACAAGATCTCCTCTGATCAGTTGGGCCGATTATATGTCAAAAAATTAGTAAGATTACATGGAGTACCTAGTAGTATTGTCTCAGACAAGAATGTAAAGTTTATGTAATATTCTGGAATAGCACAGAAGGCATTGGGTCCTAGGCTTAATTTTAGCACAGCCTATCATCCTCAGATGGATGGACAGACAGAAGAACGATCAAATATTAGAGGATATGTTACGGGCTTGCTGTATGGATCACAGTTGAATTGGTGTGACATTCTCCCTCTAATTGAATTTGCTTATAATAATAGTTTCAAGCAACCATTAAAATGGCACCATATGAGCCTTTATGGAAGGAAATGTAGATCTTCGTTACATTGGGACGAAATAGGAGAAAATAATGCTTTAGCTCACTCTGGTCCAGAAACGACACAAAAAATGGTAGAAGATGTAAAGTTAATCCGAGAGAGAATGAAGTAACCCAAGACAGACAGAAGAGCTATGCAGACCCGAAAGAAATGATATAGAGTTCCAAGTAGGAGACAAAGTGTTTTTGAAAATCTCTCCTTATAAGAGGTGATGAGTTTCGAAGAAAAGGGAAGCTTGCCCCTAGATATATCGATCTATATGAGGTGTTAGAGAAAGTGGCAAAGTAGCTTACAAACTTGCCTTACCAGCCAGTATGGACCAGATCCATATGTTTTCCATGTTTCCTGTTGAGAAATATTTTAGTGATCCTTCGCATATACTACAAGCAATGAAGTGGAGTTAAAAGATAACAAATTTATGAAGAACTTCAATTCAGATTCTGGATAGAAAATAAAAGAGCTTCGAAATAAGAAAGTACCGCTTGTTAAAATACTGTGGAGGAATCATAATGTAGAAGAAGCGACATGGAGGTTGAGCAAGATATGAGAAAGATATCCAGACATCTTCAACTGAATTTCAAGGACGAAATTCTTTAAGGGGGGGATGATTTACACAAAGCTAATGACATCATCTTATTAATGAATCGATGCAACCTCAGACAAAAAATAAAAACTACAAATTGACACCCCCAATCTCAAAAAAATAAAAAAAAAATAAAAAAAAAAATCAACAACTTTTTGTTAATTATTTTCAATTTCCAGCAGCTTGATTTTTCTTCTCATTAGCAGCAATTTCTTTCCTGAATTTCTCATATATATCTCCGCTATAATATTTACGAGTCCTCATCACCAAAATAAACGTGACGAGAGCTCCGAAAACGTTAACACCAGCGAGAATGGAGAAGGAGAGCCGGTAACATTCCTTCCCAATGCACGTCAGCTCCTTCACCATCGCTCTCGTTAATCCCTTCTCCGCAAGCTGCCTCATCGCCTCTCTATCGTAAAATCTCCCCACAACAACCACATTGAGCACATACGAGCCGAGCGGGCTGGCCAGTTGGCCGCAGTTGAAGAGCGTCGAGTAATATTTCAACCCGAAAAGCTCCGATATGATGATGAAAAGCAGCGTCAATTGCGCCCCAAACGAGAACCCCACGAGTAGCGAAGCAATGTAGACTGAACCCGGAATGGGGAATGCGATTAGGAGGTCGCCAATGGCGGAGAGGATCAGGGCGATTGCCATTATAAGAGGGCGGGGGACTTTGTATTTTAAGAGAATGATTTCGGAAACGAAGCCCGCGAAAACTCTGCCGAAGTAATTCCAAATGCTGACAAGTGAAACAAATGTGTTGACTACGTGTTGTTGATAGCCTAAAGATTCACCGATTTGGCCGAGATTGTCCATTGCAGTTAAGCTGCAGCCGAGTCCACAGAATGTCGCCATGAAAAGAATCAACATGTCCACACTCAAAAGCGCCTGCAAAATTCCATAGTCTTCGCCTCTCTTCGGCTTCTTGAAAATGTTCCCACAGCATGGAACTTCATCATGATCTTCTTTATTCTGGGTTTGTGGTTCTTCTTCAATCTCTGAAATTTCAGATTTTTTCGCTGGTTCATGAACAACAATACTTGTAGGAGCCGGAGCCCGATGTTTTTTGAGTTTCCAAGTGGCGTATTCTTCTCTAAATGCTATCAAAAGAGGCATGCAAATGAAAGCACAAACAACAATGGCGCTTCCTACATAACCATAATGTGAAAAATCAACTTGTTTTTGAGCTATGGTTAATCCCATTAAACACAAAGCCATTGCAATTGTGATATAAAGATATTGATAGAAAACTTTAAGCTCATTCGGATGACTAGAAACCTTCAGCGTTCTGACAGTATAAACAAACACTATAGAAATCAAGGCCGGCAGCCACCCAATAAGAAGAATCATAGATTTCGCATCGTTCCCATAAATTGCAAGATAAAGTTGAGTAAAAACCGCCCCACTCAATCCCACAAATCCTTTCATTATCCCCAACATCATGCCTCTACTCTCAGGAAAATTCTTAACACAAGTAACGAGTGAGCCCGTGTTGGCGAAATTCTGAGAATTTGCGCCGATACAAATGTACATACACATTTGCCAAACCTTCGGTTTGGCGATTTTCCTCATCACGGCGAGCCAGATCATGAAATACCCGGCAAAGTTCATGGCAGCACCGACGAGGAGGACAAACCAGGGAGGCGCAATCTCGGCCAGGAGCCCAGAGAGGACTCCGATATTGGCGCCGAGGTCTTTGCATGTGCTTAGAATATTGAGAGTTGTTTGATCGTAGCCTAGAGTTGCTTTAATCTCTTTGGAATAAACGCCGAATAGATAAGTTGCGCCGGCGCCGGCCATGATTAAGAAGGAAGCGAACATCATGAACCATCTTCCACGTATAACTTGTAGCAAGAACGAGCAACAGCTACCACCAGAGCCACCGCTTTCAGTAGGCATAGTTGTGTAGTGATGTTCTTTAGAGTGATGGTTTTGGATTGAATAGTAAGAGCAAAAATGTTGGGAGAAAAGGTTAGAAAACTCGAAATTTAGCTGGATAAAATTTGCGAGGATTATGGAGCTGAATGTGACCCGAAAAGGATATGGCGTTATCAGAAAATTAGGGCCGTTAATTTGGTAGCTTATTTTGGAAAAATTACTGTTCTGTAAAACTATCTAATATGGATATGATAAAATTAAATCGAATAGGATAAGATTTTCATAATGTGTTGGTATGATATCTTAAAATTATATTAGAGTTGGATAAAAATTAAAATAGTTGTTTTATATATTTTTTTGAAAATATTTAGATTTTTTTAATCCTCTATATTTGTTAATTTAACTAAACACCCCCATAATAAAAGTTAATAAATTAACAAAAACACCCCCTTACCCAAGCCTGTAAACCCTACGTTATTATTCCGATGCCCTAAGGTATGAAATTTACTTTTTCAAGTAATTTTCTTTTTTTGAATGGAAGGGTAAAATGGTCAATTTGCATGCATTTCAAGATGTGGCTATTATAAAGTGTAGGGGGTGATGTCATTGAAGAGAAATGAGGGTAGAATGGTCATAAAGTTGATTGATATGGTTAAATGGCGTAAACAGTAACCAAGGGTATAATGGTCTTTTCATACAAATTCATATAAATTAAGTATCCATAAAAGTGCACCAAGGGTAAATTAGTCATTTATCTAATAGAATTGCTTAATTATTAAGTGTTTTAAAATGTTTTGCAGGTAAGGATTAAGGCATGAAGCTAAGAGAGGATTTCGAGGGACGCTATGAGCATGAGGGATGTTTTAATGATGACAATTGAATGGTTCTGCAAGTATTTAGTGCAGTAATTATGCTCATATTTCATAATGTAGTAAATATGTTCATGTTCTATAATGGAGTAAATATGTTTGTGTTAATAAAGGAAATAAAATTGCTATTAAAATTTGTAAAAGTGTGTATGTTTCTAGTAATTATTACTATGGATTTCATAATTTACTCCAAGAAAGGAAACTATATTATTTGACTTGTACAATGGACTTATCATAGTTTAGAAATTAAAAAAAAAAATGCTTTTTAAACTACAGGTTTATTCTTTAAATAGGATTTTAAAATAAACTTCTTTCCTAGGCATGCGTTTTCTAGGTTCTCAATGACCAATGGATACTTAAGAAATACCCGGCTAGGGAGGGGTTTTACAGTTGGTATCAAAGCACGATTTTGGATGTTCGAAATGATATTTTGATTGAATTGTTATAGTTATTTTATATTTAATTGATGTCGGAAATGGTGTTTGTAAATAATAGAAGTATCATTCCTCATGCGTCCCCAAGATACTCTCTCCAACCGATTGTTGTAAGTGTTTTCTTTACTTGCTTAGTGAATAGAATTAGCTAATGTTGATTGAAATTTGTGTGAGTTAAGGGTATGGGTATGAGGCGTTCACAAAAAGTCAATAGGAGGGGCGAGAAGAATGTTAATGAAGCAGGCACTAGTGAGCCAGTAGCACCGACTACCAATGCGCCCCCAAATAGTGGACCAGTTACTTCTATCCAAAATGCTTCTGTTTTGGCTGAGGCTGCAATCAATAGGATGATTCACGCAGCCATTAGTGAGGCCTTTAGGAGGGTTACCCCGGAAAGTATAAGTAATCAAGTGAACGCAAATCCCTCAGTTCCATTAGTTTAGCCTCAGCTCCAAATACCAGTTCCACCTCCAGTAACCGGACCAGTTATGCTAATAGGTGCTACACTTTTTGGACAAGTAGAACCAACCTATAATATTTCTCAAAAGCACCAACCTCTGGAGTTCAGTGGTTCAAACGATCCAGGGGTGTCAGAGGAGTGGTTAAAGACTATCGAACAGGCAATGGCCTTATTTCCTATGAGTGACCAGGAAAAAGTTCGCTATGCTTCCTATTTGTTGAGAGAAGATGCCCGGGTATGGTGGAAGCTAATGGAGCATACCTATGTGATGAGTGCCTTTCTTGGAATGAATTCAAAAGGCTATTTAAAGCAGAATACCGGTCGGCGGACATGTTATCCGTAAAGACTCAAGAGTTCACAGAATTGAAGCAAGGTAATATGACTGTTAGAGAGTATGCTACAATGTTCAACTCCCTAGCCTGTTTTTCTCCTACCATGGTGAGGACTCAACAATGCCGATTAGAGAGATTTGCTAATGGATTGCACCCAAAAGTTACCCAGATTGTTATAGCGGGTGGTCAACTTCCCCAGACTTACAGTGAGGCCCTAGAACGAGCATTGAGAGCAGAGATTTATGTGAATAAAGAGAGGCGGATGGAGAACCTCAAGTTGGTGATTGGTAGTTCTAGTTCGGGCTAGACAACAGTTCAGAAAGTTGAAGTGGGAAATTCCACTCAGGCCCTAGAGGACAAAGGTAAAAGAAAGTTTCAGCAAGGATTTCAAAAGAAGGGTGGCAAGAATAAGAGGACTCCATAGCAACAACAGAGAAGGAATAATCTTCCCCATTGTCAAAAATGTGGGAGGCAGCATAAGGGAGATTGTCTATTAGGGACCAATGTGTGTTTCAAATGTAAACAATCGGGACATGTGGCAAAGGACTATAAAGTTACTCAGGCTACTTCCCTTTAGACTGTTAGAGGTTCGACTGCCAAAGTTTACTCAGTGGCTCAGAAAGTAGCGGAAGCCAATCCATCTGCAGTTACCGGTCAATTACAATTCCACTCTACCTCTTTATATGTACTAATTGATTCTGGGGCTACCCATTCTTTTATCTTATATGGTATTATAAAAAGATTAGGTTTAGAGCCTAGTAAAGTGGAACATGCTGTTAAAATTGAGATGCCTAATGGGGAGAATTATTTTGCTGATAAGTTGTTAATAGAGGAAACTATAGTGATTGATGGGCATGAGTTGAATGTTGATTTGATTGTTTTTTATATGCATGATTTTGATATGATTTTGGGAATGGACTTCCTAAGTAAATATGGAGTATTGATAGACTGTCGAAAAGAGAAGGCCAGATTTAATTTAGATGCTGGAGACAGTTTCACCTTTGGGGAAGGTCATCTACACAGCCTGATGATAAGTGCAGTGAAGGCAATGAAGATGATAAGGAAGGGTTGTACAGGGTACATAGCTAATGTGGTGAATAAAGAAAAGTTTCCAGACTTTAGTGTTCGGGATGTACCCATAGTACGAGAATTCGAAGATGTATTTCCAGAAGATTTGTCAAGACTTCCTCCAGAAAGGGAAGTGGAGTTTTGTATAGAGTTAGCTCCTGGTACGGCACCAATATCTAAGACCTCATATAGAATGGCTCCAGCAGAGTTACAAGAGTTAAAGAAGCAGTTTCAAGAGTTGTTAGATAAATGTTTCATTTGATCCAGTCATTCTCCATGGGGAGCTCCTATTTTATTTGTCAAGAAAAAATATGGTTCGATGAGAATGTATATCGATTACAGAGAGCTCAATAAGGTGATGGTGAAAAATAAGTATCCATTACCAAGAATTGATGACTTATTTGATCAATTAAAGGGAGCTTCGGTGTTTCCCAAGATTGATCTTCGATTAGGCTACCATCAAGTGAGGGTTGCTGACAGGGATATTCCCAAGACTGCATTCCAAACCAGGTACGGGCATTATGAATTTATAGTGATGCCATTTGGATTGACTAATGCACCAACAACATTCATGGATTTGATGAATAGGATTTTCCATGATTGTCTAGATAAATTTTTAGTAATTTTTATAGATGATATCCTGGTTTATTCCAAAACAAAGAAAGATCATGAAGAGCATTTGAGATTTGTGTTACAAAGACTAAGAGAGAAAAAATTTATATGCTAAGTTCTCCAAATGTGAGTTTTGGTTGGATCAAGTAGCATTCTTGGGACATGTTGTTTCACAAAAGGGTATTTCAGTGGACCCTAGTAAGATTGAAGCAGTGATTGAATGGCCGAGACCAAAGACTGTAAAAGAAGTTAGACGTTTTCTTGGTTTAGCAGGGTATTACAGGAAATTTGTGGAAGGCTTTTCTAAATTAGCTTCTCCACTCACGGCTTTGACAAAAAAAGAAGCCTCGTTCAGATGGATTGAAACCTGTGAGAAGAGTTTCTAAGAATTGAAAGAACATTAACTACTGCTCCTATTTTAACTCTTCCAGAGGATATAGTAGGTTATAATATTTATACTGATGCTTCTCATAATGGTTTAGGGGCAGTATTGATGCAAAAAGGCAGGGTGATTGCTTATGCCTCTCGTCAGCTAAAAGACTATGAAAAGAGGTATCCAACTTATGATCTCGAATTAGCAGCTGTAGTTTTTGCTTTGAAGATTTGGAGACATTATCTCTTTGGGGTGAAATGTAATATTTACACAGATCACAAAAGTCTAAAATACTTTTTCACCCAGAAAGAATTGAATATGAGGCAGAGAATATGGCTTGAGTTGGTAAAGGACTATGCATGTGATATTATGTATCAGCTAGGGAAAGCTAATGTAGTTGTAGATGCCCTCAGTAAGAAAGTCTCCTTAGCTTAGCTAACTTTTCAGAAGCACCTGCAACAAGAGATAATGAAGGAGGGGATAGAGTTAGAGATTGGGAAATTGTCCAAAATTGAAGTTCGGAAGTTGTTGGAGGAAATTAGAGAAAAACAAGCGGATGATGGGTTTAGTAAAGGAATTGAGCAGCAGTTGAAAGATGGCAGAGAATCAGAATTCAAATGGGTGAATGGAATCCTGAAATTTAGAGATAAAGTGTATGCTCCTCAGGATATTGAATTGAGAAATAAGATTTTAGAGGAAGCACGTAGTACTTTTTACACTGCTCATCCAGGGAATGTAAAGATGTATCAAGATTTGAGGAAGAGCTATTGGTGGCCAGGGTTAAAGAAAGATGTAACTGAGTATGTTACCAGATGCTTAGTGTGCCAGCAGGTTAAAGCAGAATATAAGCGCCCTTCAGGATTGTTGCAGCCCCTTAGTATTCCTTCGTGGAAATGGGAAGATATTTCTATGGATTTCATTTTAGGTCTTCCTAGAGTGCAAAGGGGTTATAATACCATTTGGGTGATTGTAGATAGATTGACTAAATTTGCTCATTTCATTCCAGTTACAGACAAGATCTCCTCTGATCAGTTGGGCCGATTATATGTCAAAAAATTAGTAAGATTACATGGAGTACCTAGTAGTATTGTCTCAGACAAGAATGTAAAGTTTATGTCAATATTCTGGAATAGCATGCAGAAGGCATTGGGTCCTAGGCTTAATTTTAGCACAGCCTATCATCCTCAGATGGATGGACAGACAGAAAGAACGAATCAAATATTAGAGGATATGTTACGGGCTTGCTGTATGGATCACAAGTTGAATTGGTGTGACATTCTCCCTCTAATTGAATTTGCTTATAATAATAGTTATCAAGCAACCATTAAAATGGCACCATATGAAGCCTTTTATGGAAGGAAATGTAGATCTTCGTTACATTGGGACGAAATAGGAGAAAATAATGCATTAGCTCAAGCTCTTGGTCCAGAAACGACACAAAAAATGGTAGAAGATGTAAAGTTAATCCGAGAGAGAATGAAGTAGACCCAAGACAGACAGAAGAGCTATGCAGACCCGAAAAGAAATGATATAGAGTTCCAAGTAGGAGACAAAGTGTTTGTGAAAATCTCTCCTTATAAGAGGGTGATGAGGTTTCGAAGAAAAGGGAAGCTTGCCCCTAGATATATCGATCTATATGAGGTGTTAGAGAAAGTGGGCAAAGTAGCTTACAAACTTGCCTTACCAGCCAGTATGGACCAGATCCATAATGTTTTCCATGTTTCCTGTTGAGAAAATATGTTAGTGATCCTTCGCATATACTACAAGCAAATGAAGTGGAGTTAAAAGATGAACAAATTTATGAAGAACGTTCAATTCAGATTCTGGATAGAAGAATAAAAGAGCTTCGAAATAAGAAAGTACCGCTTGTTAAAATACTGTGGAGGAATCATAATGTAGAAGAAGCGACATGGGAGGTTGAGCAAGATATGAAGAAAAAAAAACAAAACAAATAAAAAAAAATTAAAAGAAAAAAATAATAAAAAGGGGGAAAATTGTAAACCCCACGTTATTATTCTGATGCCCTAAGGTATGAAATTTACCTTTTCAAGTAATTTTCTTTTTTTGAATGGAAGGGTAAAATGGTCAATTTGCATGCATTTCGAGATATGGTCATTATAAAGTGTAAGGGGTGATGTCATTGAAGAAAAATGAGGGTAGAATGGTCATAAAGTTGATTGATATGGTTAAATGGCGTAAACAGTAACCAAGGGTATAATGGTCTTTTCATACAAATCCATATGAATTAAGTATCCATAAAAGTGCACCAAAGGTAAATTAGTCATTTACCTAATAGAATTGCTTAATTACTAAGTGTTTAAAAGAAGTCAAATGGCATTAAATGAGTGCTAATCATTATGTTGTAGTAGAAATGACCAAAATGCCCTTATATGCAAAATTTATACCAAATGACCTATATCTTTAACTTTTGATAGCCAATCTCATTTGGGAATTAAAAAAATGAAATATTTATAAGATATTTCCTTGGTTAAGTCAGCCAACACTCTTAGAACATCAAACTCTCTTCTTCAAGTCTCATTCTCCTCCATTAAAGGCTTAAATTCAAGCTCTCTCTCTCAAAATTTTCATAGGATTTCAAGTTGAATTTCAAAGGAGATCACCATCCACACTTAAAGAACTTCAATTTCAGGGTTTAAGGTGAGTTTCAAAACCCTAGTTGTTCTGATTTTCAGTTAAAAGAGAAATTAATAAATGGTTATGTGTGTAAGGTAGAAAATGGTGAACCTTTGGAGCTAAGGAAGAGTGTCTTTGTGCTTTGAATACTAAGGTAAGGAAAAAATCTCCCATACAACTACAATTGATAACACTTAGGGTTGATGAAACTTACATCTATTTATGTTAATTTGAGTGTGATGCTATGTTTTGGTTATGGATTGTGTAAATGGGTGTGTTGATTGGTGTATGCGTGCATATGGATGATGATTATGCCAATTAAGAGATTTGTAGTTGGACGATGTTTTGGCACTTTTTGGTTATGTAAAAAGGGAGGTTTTTATGGCCGTTTATACTTAGAATGACATGGAAAATACTATGAATGTGCAAATGAATGTGGCATGGTTAAAAATGAATAGAATTCATATTTAGCTTTTTAAGACTAATACTGTACGTGCTTCACTGAATCGATCATAACTGAAGTGATAAAAGTTTGATTGATCTGATTCTTGAAGTATTAAAAAGTTAAGAAATAGACCTAAAACTTTTATGTTTTAGGCAAATATCAATTCGAATTGTAAGATGAGGAAAACATTGCTTGAAAAGTGACAAACTATATGGCATCCACCTCCTTAATAGGAATTCCCATCTTTTTTTTATAAATTCTAATAATCCACTGAATAATCTTACTATTGAAATTCCTTGTGTTGTATGAGAAATTGAATGACTTAAGTTAATGAATTTAATAGGAGAATATTTATGTCATGGAGTTTTGCTAAATTGATTGATGAGTTGTGCAATTGGCCAAGGCTACATGTTAAATGAATGAATAGTATGATTGAGCATGGGAGATGTTATCCCATATGTTTGCATTCATAATGGTAATGCATATAGTTTATTTAGTTAACCTGTGAACGAATTTATGAAATGTTAAAGAATGAATTCCATGAGTCTCTTGAGGTATAAACCAAGATCAGAGGAATAGAATCTTTATGGAAACCATGAGTCCTTTGAGGTGACGACCAAGAACAAGGTAATGGTTCAAATTAATCCGATCGGATAATAAAGACTAATGAAAACATCAAGTACAAAGACAAAAGAAATAAGCATGCCATGTTTATGAATATTGCATAAGTCATATATGTTTTATGTTATAGTATGTATGAGTATGTTATGACTTATGTTTATGAGAAAAGTCCAAAGTGTATGACATGTTTTATGAACTTGTTAATGTCAATGAATGAAGGTCATGTCTTGTAGATAAGTAAGGTCCTGAGTAATATACTTGTATAATGAACCTTAATAGTTTATAAATGGTCATATTCCTTTACTGAGCGATTAACACTCACCCCACGAAATGTTTTAAAATGTTTTGCAGGTAAGGATTAAGGCATGAAGCTGAGAGAGGATTCCGAGAGACGCTATAAGCATGAGGGATGTTTTAATGATGACAATTGAATGGTTCTGCTAGTACTTAGTGCAGTAATTATGCTCATATTTCATAATGTAATAAATATATCCATATTTTATAATTGAGTAAATATGTTTGTGTTAATAAAGGAAATAAAATTGCTAGTAAAATTTGTAAAAGTGTGTATGTTTCTAGTAATTATTACTATGGATTTCATAATTTACTCCAAGAAATGAAACTATATTATTTGACTTGTACAATGAACTTATCATAGTTTAGAAATTAAGAAAAAAATGTTTTTTAAACTACATGTTTATTCTTTAAATAGGATTTTAAAATAAACTTATTTCTTAGGCGTGTGTTTTCTAGGTTCTCAATGGCCAAGGGATACTTAGGAAATACCCGACTAGGGGTTTTACAAAGCCACTGCCGACAGCCAGCCATCACCATCGAATAACAACCAGTAGTCGCCGAAATGATGCACGATCGATTGGATTTGGCCGATCGTACGCCGATTTTACCTTTTTCGACCAGATCTACGGCTAGAATCTAGCCATCGTTGACAGCCAGATTTCTGGTTGTCGATAACGGCCAAAATCTAGCTGTCAACGACTGCAAAAATCTGGTTGTCAACGATAGTCAAAATATGGCCGTTGTCAACAACCATATCTCTAGCTATAGATCTGGACGAAAACGGCTAGATCAGTGCACGACCGGCTAGTCGGGCGTTGTTCCAGCGTCGACAGTAGTTGCTAGCGATCAGTAGTGGCTTGGGTGAATGGGGGTATTTTTGTTAATTTATAAACTTTTATTGTAAAATGTAATTGTTTTTAGTTGAATAGAATTGAAAAAATATTTGAATAGGATAATAGAAAACAAGTTCATCCATTTTTTTCATTAGAAAAAATTTTATTTGATTTAGATTTATTTTCAAAATAATAATCCCAATAAGCAAACAAACAATATTCTTTTTTTAATCCAAATAGAATAACAGACAATTAATTAAAAAGAGTGAAACAAACGGTGGTTAAATTTTGTATTTTGATTCAGGTTTTTGATCCGTTATAGGCTCAAACACAAAAGGAAAGCATACTGTAAAGAACATGTTGTCAATTGGCTTTGAATTTATTACTTTAAATAAAATTTCATGGATTAAACACTTACTTAATTAGTTCAAAATTATTAGATTTTTTTTTCTAGTAAAATAGTCTCCAAATTAAATCAGTCACTGTATTTTAAAATTCTCCTGATTCGTTTACATAGAGTTTTGGTAAAATTTAAAAGTTAAATACATAATAAAACTCAGAAAAGATACTTTTAAAAAAATTGTTGCATATTGTTGCTCTTACCTTCCACATTTAGACCTCAACTTGGGCCCAAATAAGAGCCCAAAAGGTCCAATGCTGCATTTATCAAGGGCTTGGGCAAAATTCAAGGTCTTAAGAGAATTCATTATTTGCCCATTTCATGCGTTGCAAATTTTTTTGTGGGTCCCAACCTTTTTTTTTTTTTTTTTTTTTATGACCAAAGGTGTCCAGACCAGTTTACTGGCACCTTAACTAATCCTCTGGGACCTTAGAACTACTGGCCGAGTAAGAGCTCTAATAGTTATCCTTATTAGCAACAAAGGAGAGACTCAAACTCAGGACATCTTGAGTAATATATTTAGCAATCCTTATCAAACCACTCGGTCGTCTAATGGTAATTGGGTTCCAACCTTTATATAAGCAAATCATGGTTGAAGATATAAATCCTTATTTCTTAATTAAATTTGGGTAAATTTTTACTCATTAATGGCTTAGTAGAGACAAAAGTTTGAGACTTACATTTACTAGTGCATATTCAGTTAATAATATAGAAGTCATTTATTTTATAAGTTGTTTTACAAAATTTATTTTAAGTGACAACATTGTTTTATTAAAACTACTTGAAGAAAAGTATGTTATAGAGCCCAAAAACTCTATAAATTACATTAGAAATAGCTGTAAAAGTGATTTTAACAATAAGAAAAACACATTTAGGAGTTAGAAATTTAGCTCAAACGGGTCTATGCAATATGAAAAGAACATTAAAAGCAAGAAGAAGAAATAATTTATGGGTCTAGTCTGTCAGTCAATTTAACAAACTTTTGGGACCAAGTTGCTTTAATTTTATTGACTACTTTATCTCCTTGTTTTCCACAGACTTAAATTTAAAAAATTTCAGGATATATTCCAGTATTTTAAAGAAAAATATTTTAGTTTTGTGGTTTTTGTAAAATATATTTTTTTCATTTATTTCAACTAGATATTATTATAAAGAAGAAAACAATTTTGACTGTCACAAAGATCTCAGCACTCATTGAACAATAAAGATAAACTGATAAACGAATATCATAAACTTTTTCTCACAAACCCGACGTGATAATTAATAATTAGTTTCAGATGAATTCATCATACAAGAAAATTTATCAGAAACCAATTATTAGCCGTCATATTAAGTTTGTAAGAGAAAGTTTGTGAGATTCATTTGTCAACGTAATATTACCTTTCATCAAAAACTGATAGTGAAGTATGGTGCATAAGTACTGATAAACTTAGAGACAAAATCAATGATTTTAATTAATTAATTAATTTCCTATCATTTCCATAAAATAAAATAAAATCTTGGTGTCAATGATTGAAAGATTTTTATTATAAGAAAGATATTAATCTCTAATACAATGCTATAATTGTATTAAAAATTAAATAATAATAATAATTAGTAGTAAAGTGTCTGCAACAGAAATCAAGTTTGTATCACGGGGTGGATTTTTTAATTTGTAAAACGTATATTATATATAACATGTAAATTTCATCTATTTTTTTTGGATATTGATAAGTTTCAAGTGTTTTAATAATTTTCGAAAATTATTAAATACCTTTTAAGAATATGAAAAAAATTCATTGAGATTATCAAAAACACTGTTATTGTGCCTAATTTATTGGCGATCAGATTTGTGTCACGCGTCCACAAGGTATACCAAAGCCTAGCAGCTAAGATCATTCTACGTATTATCACATCAACGCTTATCTTCTCTTACAAGATGATTACAGTCATAAACATGGGTTAAGGTGCTATTAGCATGATTGGATTACTGACTTAAATCGTGATTAAGGGATATGCATATATGCAATCTCGTAATACTCATTCTCAACTACTATCAAACGAACAAAATATAAAAGGAGTTCATAACCCCCGTTTTAAAGGAAGACTCCAATTTTAATAAAATTCACGAGAAAAACATTACATTTCCTTTGTAATTTCGCTTGTACTGTTGAATCACTAAAAAAATTCTCTAATGTTCTTTACTTGTTTAAGCCGCTTTATTGATGTTGTTGGTTACAGGTAATCACATGCATATCTTACTTCAATGGGTACAAATTTTCTCATCAACACCTTATAATATAGGCCATTTAATAGTTTAAAAAAATGGTCGGAGAGATCATGAATGAAACTATCTGTAAAATAATTGAGATTTAAGAATCTATATATGGGGTGACAGCTAATGCATTGATGGCCTCGTAAATCTGAGGAAAACATTACTTATCGTCAACTTGGTGTTGTAGGCCCAAACTTCAACCCTATCAGTAGGAGTGAGGTAAGGACATATTTGTTTTTCTCTCATTCTAGAAAAGATCATCTATGTTTTCGAGTTTTAAACTTTTCAAACTTTGACTATTCAAGTTTGGTGTTCACTGACTATAACTTGTATATATAAATCAATGCGTAGCTGCATTTTGGGACCAGAAAGGCAGAAATGAATTGGACAAAGACTTGTTATCAAATTAAACCGCTCAATTAATATCTACCCAACAGCAAGTCATCCTTTAATTTGGGACAAGTCTAAAGGTGAGTTAATTACATTTTACCCTTTGGGGTTTCGGTCAAAGAAGTTCAGACCCCACCATTTCAAATTTTAGGAAATTTCCGTATATTATAATAATAATCAGTTGAAGTTTGTAAACCAACCTCTGGATTATCGAATAGTTTGATAGAAACTCTTGTATATATTACTCAATAGGTTTTAAGTTTGAGTTTCTCCTCAGTTGTTAATGGGGGTAACCACTGAAACTCTTATCTGACTAGTAGTTTCAAGGTCTTGAGAGATTTGTTGAGATACACATAAACTATCTCGGACACCCCCGAATAGAGGTCTTGAGTTTGAGTATTTATTTAGTTGCTAATAGAGATAGTCACTGAAACTTTTACTTGATTGGTAGTTTCAAGGTCCTGAGAGATTAATTAAGATACGCATAAACTGGCCCAGACACCCAGGATAATAGACTGAAATGAAGGATTGATATAATATTTCTTTCTTTCAAGTACCCATTTAATAGATTGGTATAGTATTTCTCTCTTTCAAGTACCCATTTACTAGCTATCCAATAACTCATCCTTTACTTCGTCCTAAGTCTAAAAGCGAAAATAAGAAAAAATGCGATTATGTCATATTATCTCACTTCAAGGTACGAACATCGAGAGCCTAAGAGATAAAATATACAGATAAAATCCAACAGTAACATGAATGTGGAATTGTGGATTACATTTCAATACTTCTATAGTCAAACTATCTATTATAATCTTTGCAATTTGTCTCCTATGATCGAACTCCATTTTGGTTATCCATCGCCATTTCCATTTCTGCAGTTTTGGCAGCTTCTCTGAACTTCTTATAGATGTCACTTTTGTAAAATTTCTTCGTCCTCACCACCAAAATCAGAGAAATTAAGCAACCAAACAAAGTTGCCGCCGTAATTATAATAAAAGACAACTTGAAGCACTCAACTCCGACACAACTCAGATCTTCACCGGCCTTCCTGGTGAGCCCCGAAGCCACCATTTGCTTCTCGGCTTCTCGGTCATATAAATATCCGGCCACCCTCACGTTGAGCAGATATGAGCCGACGGGGCTGGCGGATCCCCCGAAATTGTACAAGGTTGAGTAATATTTTAGGCCGAAAATTTCGGAAATTATCGCGAAAACTAATGGCCATTGAGCGCCGAAACAGAAGCCGATAATGATTGATGCTACGTATAATCCACTGGGGACATTGAAGGCTATGAGAAGATGGCCAACGCAGGATAATAAGAGGATGATTGTGAGCATGAGAGGGCGAGGAAATTTGTATTTGACTAGAAAGATTTCGGAGACAAAACCGGAAAAAACTCGGCCGAGATAGTTCCAGATACTGACTAGTGAAACGAATGTGCTTATGCTTCTTTTGGGGTATCCCAGTGAAGTTCCGATCTGACCCAGATTGTCGATTGCCGTTAAGGTTCCACCGACGCCGCAGATTGTAGTGACAAAGAGAATCAGCATGTCGATACTAAAGAGTGCTTGCAGAATTGTGTAGTCGTCACCCCTGTCTGGTGGCTGGAAACAAGTTGTCCAACATGAACGTTGTTTCTCTGGTGGTGGCAGTGATACTGCAGGTTCCATTGAACTTTTTTCGGTGTTCGTTGATGGTGGCAGTTGCGGCTGCGGTGGTGTTGATGAGGCCGTCTTTTCACTCGGTTTCTCATTAGAGACTACGTTGATCGGAGAAGGATCATTCATGATGATTTGTTTCATCTTCCGTCGCTTGAATTCTTCTATGAAAACAACAAGAATTGGCAAAAAGAGCAAGAAAAGAACCATGGCGCCACTTCCGCCATACTCCCCTTGAGTGAAAGTGAACTGTTTCTCTATTATAATTATGAACATTAAAAACCCGGCAAGGCCTAAAGAAATAAAGAGAAAATTGTAAAACACTTTCAGCTCATTCGGATGGCGCACGACCTCCATTACCCGAATAGTCCTGAGAAAAATAAAAGAAATGGCAGCAGGAAGCCAACCGATAAGCAAAATCAAAGATTTAGTATCATCCCCATAGAAGGCATGATACAGCTGAGTGATTATGGCGCCACTGAGACCAACATAACCTTTCAAAATCCCCAACACAACGCCGCGACTCTCAGGAAAATTCTTCACACAAGTAACGAGCGCACCAGTGTTCGCGAAAGACTGAGAATTGGCACCAATGCAAATATATAGACACATCAGCCAAACCTGAGGCTTGGCCATTTTTTTCGCCACGGCGAGCCAAATCATGGTGTACCCGAAAAGATTCATTATCGCGCCGATGAGGAGAACCACCCACGGGGGAGTGACCTCGTTGATGAGACCGGAGAGAACGCCGACGTTGGCGCCTAAATCTTTGAAGAAACTGAGGAGATTGAGAGTGGTTTGGTCGTAGCCGAGAGCTGATTTGATGTCGTTTGAATAGAGGGAAAACATGTAAGTTGCACCAGCGGCGGCCATGATGAGCAATGAAGCGAAGACCATGAACCACCGGCCGGTGATGACTTGGATAGCAAAGCCCCTCATGTTGGCCAAATTATGGGCGGTACCGGGTGAGGCGACCACCATTTTGGGTGGTTTTTTGGGATGTGTTTAATTTGGTGTGTGTAAGAAGAGCGGCGTTTAGATTGTTGGAGAGTAGTGTAGAAGTTGAAGGGTATTTATAGTCATAAAAAATGTATGCTTCTGAGTAAGTTAAAAGAGAGAAAGAGAGGGAGAGGGAGACGGAAAGAGAAGTGAGAAAGGCTTTCATGGTTGACTTGCTAGATGCATGCTGCAGAAAATAAGGTCAGGGAAAAAGGAGATGGGGGATAAAAAATATTATATGGAAATTTTATGTTGTGTTTCATTGGAGTTTAAGCTTATTAACATTTTTATCTCTTAATATTATCTAATTTAATACACGTAGAATCCTTAATAAGTCGTAATTACTCAAGTGAATCCTCTTAAGACCAATATAATATTTATTAGAATCTTCATATATACTTCTGGATAATTGCTTATTAATTGACAAATATTATAAAAAAGTAAATAAAATCTATTTGTATTATTATTAGTTACTTGTCCCCACCAACTTTCTCTCTATCCTCAATTATTCAATTAAATTAAAACAATTATTAAACTTCCTATAAATATCGGTTTATAACTCTATTTTATAAATTTTCTATCATTATCTTAAACTGACAACTCACAATTGGTCAATTCACAATTAAATAGATGACAGTGACACTCGTAATTGGTTAAACGAAACTCATTGTGAGCTGTTATGGATTGTGAGCTCACAATTGGATAGACGAGATTCGTAATTGTCTAAGCAAAACTCATTGCAAACTATCACGAATTGTGAGAGTTTATAAGATTGGGTTGTAAAGGTAGTATTGCCCCCTTAAACTTATTAAAATGGATTAATTAATTTGTTTTCTATTAATGAATTTCCTTTAAATTAGTTTAAGACATGACAATTGAATATTCAAGTTTTAATTTTATTTAAAATATCATCCGGTACACATTCATCATATTCAAATGTGACGTGTGAATAAAATCCTGCCACTTGAAATTATTAATTTAAAATTATTTAATATATATAGTTAGTGTTAATAACTCATAAAATATTGAATTCTGGTAAATAAATAGTAAAAAAAATTGCTTTGATTTAAAGTAAAAATTTATTATCTGAAGTAAATAATAATAATGAATAAATAAATAATACATCTAGGTGTCATAAGAGATACTTCTCTTGAATTTTAAATCAACGTTTAAATAAAATGTTAAGACGGTGACAGTGACATCAAAGATTAGAAAATAGATACAGTGAATTAATAATGTAGCAAAAACTTTCATTAATTGGTTAATATTTAATTCCTTAAGAATAGGAACTAGGTTGCAAATGCCAAGGAATCTAATTAATTATATTAATATTTAAATTATATAAAATAAAATAAAAATTACCTTGCTGTGTTGAAATTAAGTGGCCTCTTCTTCCCCTAAAATGATTAAAATAAGACTAAGCGACTTTTTTCCACCCAAAGGTTTGGTCTGACGATATTTTCCACCCAAAAAATTTTAAAATATAACTTTATTATGCATAATAAAATTTTGTTAATATTTTATTGTGAAAAAGAATAAGATGGCCAAAAATCTGTTACAAGTAAAGGTAGAATGATCAACTAACATTTGCTCCCGTAGGATCCTGCATTTTCTCAAAATAAGTATAAGAGAGAAGCCTGATGTGACCATTGCATGGAAGCCTTGTTGCGGTTAGATTTGGCCTTCATGTGAGCGAAAAGCAACGGTCAGATGGCTGCTTCTTGGCCCTTACAGTGGCCAAATTTGGCTGCTGCGTGAGGGCTTTGTGGCGGCAAAATCTAACCGCCATGAGGCCCTCACACGGCGATCCAAACCCACTGCTAGGGCCAAGCAACCATGGCGAGAAGGAGAGATGAAAGAAAATAAGTAGAGGAGAAGGAAAGAAAAAAGGAAGAAGAAGAATAAGAAGAGAAGAAAGGAAGGAGTTGATGGAAAAGAAAATGAAGGTTCAGAAGGGAGTGAAAAAGTGAAAGAAAGGAAGAAGAGGGTGGAAACAAAAAAGAATAAAGTGAGGGGGCAAAGAAAATTTAACTTTAGTGTTTTTATTAAAAAATTAAAAGATCAAAATTAACTTTTAAGTCAAACGTATTTTCGTATTCATAATGAATATCACTGTGTTTGATAGAAATTATAAACAAAACATAACGTTTAAGTAGTAAAGTTGTATTTTGAAAGTTTTTAGATAAGAAAGTGTCATTAGGCCAAATCTTAGGTAGGAAAAAGTCGTTTACTTTTGATAGTTTTGTGGTTTGCTTGAGATTTTTGAATATATTACTTGTAAGGTTTTGGGTTCAAATCTCCACGACTACTAATAAGGAATAACTACTAGAGGCTTACCTGACCGTTAACTTTAATGCTTCGAGAGACTAGTTGAAGTACGCTCAAACTGGCCCAAACACCGCCAGATCAAAAAAAAAAAAAAAAAAAAAAGTCGTTTACTCTAAAAATAATGGTAAAACATTTCTTTTTTTATTTAACTTTAAATTTTAATTACAAATGGGTAAATAAATTTCTTCAAAAAAGTACTGAAAATTTTATGATATTTATAAATAAGCTTAGTTAATAAATTTTATAATTATTAATCAAACTTTGTTGGACTATTTCAAGAATCATATAAGATAATTGTAAGATAAAAAAATAAAAGAGCCGACATCAATTATAAAACTAATAAAGATTAAACTTGAGTAGGTGCATTCCGGATCAAAATCAAACTAGTATGTGAAACCGATTGATTATGATTTCTTATGGGTGTTGTCAAATATTAGGTTTGACTAGAGATATGCATTGAAATCTCATCAAACAAAAATTCAACAATAATTGGTGTGAATATCAATCAAAAGATATGGGATTAAATACATAAAAGTTTATTTATTTATATTATTATTGGACCAACCACTTGGAAAAAGAAGTAGATAAGAAGAGATCCATATTAGATTTTAATCGAGGGAGTTATCATAATTAAATTTAATAATTTTTATTTCAAATTTTAATTAGAATGATTGAGTCATTAACACATCATTAAATACATATTTAACAATTAATTGATTTCTTCATTGTCATTGATCAATATTTTGTAATGATTCAAATACAATAATAATAATAATAATAATTCGTTGATTTTGAGCTACCAAATACATAAAAATATTTTAATCGTAATTCCACCTGCAATAAGAAAATATTTTCTCGAGAAAAAAAAAATTCAATTAATTGTATTGATTGAACTTCAAGTCAAATACAATGAATATAACAAACCAAAAATGTAGGAAATTATTATAATTATAATTTATTTTTTCTGACATCAACTGGTCAACTTGCATATGATTCCACGTGAAATTTCTACTTATTTATATGTTAATGTTAATGATGATTAGGTATTAGACACACGACTCGATGACTCATCTGATAGCATAATTTTATATTAGTTAATGAAAGAGCAAAGGCTATATTCCCACCCGAGGCAGGTTGATTGATACCCTAATTACGTTTATTCCAGATTCCTATCTTTAAAGGAACCTCAATTTCTTTATTTTAACATATTTTAAACTTTTCATTGTACCATGACACATGTTAGCACGTTAAAGTATTTCGGTGCTTTCTTCGGTCGGGCTCATCTTAGCAAGAAACGACTCATGTTAGCAGCATCCAAGCAGAGGTTTTTGGCTTTTTTCGGCAAATTCTGAAGTCTAAAATCACTTCCGAGATCATCCTTGGACTCCCCACAACCTCCTCTACAAAAATCATACCTTCATTTGCCGATCTCACTCACTGTTTCTGATTACTTCCAATAGTCACTAAAAGTGTTAGTTTAAGGGTGAAAATCTAGAATAAATGCAACTTGCGGTATCAACGTGAGATTTCGTTAAACCTCAGGTGGGAATATGTCATTTACTCTTAATTAAAAATTAAATGAAACTCAAATTGATTATCTAAATCTCCATTGTTAAACACGTGATTTGGTGGAGTGACGTTTGAAAATTGGGAAGGGTCCTTAATTAATTCAATTAATAAGATGATAAGATAAAAGATTAGTGAGATTATTGCTAACTGATGCAAGGGTCATCCCCACGTTTTCCATATGTGATTGCATCATATGACCATATATTGCTATGACTATTTTGTTTTCTTTTTTGATAATCAGGGTGTCCGGACCTACTTAGCTAAATGGCTCAACTAATCTCTGAGGTCCATTAAACACCTTACAAGCCCAAAAGACTAGGTAAATCACAATATTATTGTGGTGGGTGACCCCAAAGTTTGAATCTAAGAACTCAAGGAAATGAGTAAAACTCCTTGACCGTCTAGCTAACCCATTGGGGTTTGTTATGACTATTTTGCTCTGATATATATAATGTTATAATATAAAAGGTAAATTTATAATAATCTAAAGTTATAACATAAATAATGTACTACAAATTTTATGCTTAACATTTTGATAGGTAAAAATTAGGTTAAAAATAGTGCTTATAATCTCTTTATTTTTGTAACTTAGTTATCATTTTAGGTGCTTATTTATCAACGGATATTTGTAGAATTTTCCAAGGGAAATGAGAAACATTTTTAGGGTTCCTCTAGTAAAAAATTCTTAATATTAATTTGTCAAGAGATACAATGAACAAACTACGGGACAATATAATTGGCAAAGAAAGAAGGCAGAGCTTTAATTTCCACAAAGTTTGCTTTGGATAAGTGTTGATTCCGCACTTGTAGTTAGTCAATGCCCAAGAGTCTAAGGCACCGTGCATTTATATTATTCAAAGGATTGCTTCTGGAATTGCCATTGGAAATTGAAATAAAGAAATGAGAGTGCAAGTGAAAGAGAAAATGAATATGAAAAGAAATAAGTCAAGCACACCATTTCTTCTTATTATTATTATTTGAAATGAAGGTAGTCAAGCACACTTCATTAAAGTAGATTCTACTTTAATGTCAATGTGTTTACACATGACAGTGTGAACCACACGAGGATATTTGTTTTTGTTTTTTGTTTTTTGTTTCTTAGAATCGGAATCTTGTAACAATCAAAGAGATATAATCGAAAATTGGAATTGGAATAGGAATATGCCCATTATTTTGACAGCACATGTTGTTGATAGCAGTCTCAAGTCTTGATAAATTTGGCTTGCTTTGATTATTGATCACTTGTTGGAATTTATCCACGTAGTTGTTTAGGTGAGCATGGAAATACTTGGAAGGATTTGGAAAACTCTTCATTGAATAAAAATTTACTAAAATTTTTAAAAAATATTTATACTATTTTAAAGCTGTGTTTTAAAACCCGACCCGACCCGACTGGTTGAACCAGTTCAACTGGAACCGAAAGCCTTCATCGGGCGAGTTTTCAATTTTGACTGTTCATGAAAAACCCTAGAGATTAGGACAACGATCGACAAATAATTGTTGACTCAGATATTGGGGATCTGAAGATGAAAGACCAGTGAGTTAAAAGGTGACAACAAAGGTGATTTCTGATGAGTGAAACGATCGAAAATCGCAGAAATCAATTATCAAAATAGCTGACTACTGTCGACGATTGACGAGATAAACAAGGGTAGGGTGAGATGAGTTTTGATCAGGAGATTGAGAGAAGAGTTTTCGGATGATGGTGTGTGTTGTCAATGCCAGAAACAAGCCCTATTTAGCCTGTGTTGTTGACACCAGCAGTATGTTTTGGGATGTTTTTACAAAATTTCAAACCTATAGGACTTACAAAGTTTTCAAGAGTGTTTTTTCTGGATTTCAAACTTTTTTACATAATAACATACCAATTTAACCCACCAATCAACCAGAGGCCACTTTGCCGGGTTTCACCCCTGGGTTTTAAAATACTGCTTTAAACAGTTAAAATAACATCTTTCTATGTTATATTAATTATGCATTCACGATAAATTAAATCCGAATTAAATAAAAATTTGGAAATTCAAAATTTTGCAGTTCATCTAACTTGCTGCTCATTGCAAAAGCACCATCCTACATGACTTAAAGAGAGCCAAAAACCAAGTTACCTAAAATAGGTTTTACACCTAAAAGTTACAGAAAAGACCCATAAATTAGTAACGATCAAAGGAAGAAGGGCGATCTTTGTTTGGGCGGTCATATGGACCAGTTTTATTTCTATAGCTTCTTCCGTCATCCCGTGCTGGCCCTCCTCCATTTCCATACCTATCGCTGCCTCCGCGTGGACCACCATCTTTTTCATAGCCTCTGTCCTTGCCATAACCATTCTGAGGATAGCGATCTGAACCACCATACCTATCACTTGCAATACGATCTCCACCAGGTTGGTACCTATATTGTTACAAAATGTTGATCAAAAAAAAAAAAGGCTTTATCTATTGCAGTGACAAACCCTTACATTTTTTCGCATAATCTATAAATTGAAGTGCTTAAGCGTTACATTTGCATTGAGCAGATATCCATCATCAGAAACTCCATACCTGTCATTAACATAGCGATCACGGCCCCCATATTTGCTATCTCTGCTGTCATAACGGTCCCTATCTCCATAACGCCCTCCATCATACCGGTCATCCATGTGTCGATCACGACCTCCTCCAAAGTGGTCTCCACGTCCACCAGCTCCCCCATACCTGTGACGTGATGAAAGTTTACCTCCAACCCCACCTCGGGCACCACCACCAGAAGGGCAATCACGGGCCCAATGTCCAGATCGCCCACACTTGAAACATTCATCTAGTCCTGCAGGCCTGTCTGCACCATAGCTTCTCCTGCCACCAGATGAGTAGCCTCCCCTGAAGCCACGGTCTGCATCCTCCCCTCCCATTTTGGGCTGAGCCTTGTTGACAGAGATGATCCTTTCACCAAACTCCCGTCCATGCATTTCTCTGATAGCATCTTCCATCGCTCGTCGGTCTGCATATGTGACAAACCCAAATCCACGTGGACGGCCTGAATCTCTTTCCATCATGATCTACAAGAATACACGAGAATCTGATGCCAATAAATAGCACGACTGCAGACGATCCAAAACCAAAGAAAAGAACGCAACACTAACAAATTGACATCATTGTGAATAAGATGAGATTAGCAACAATATTTTTTTGATATGAATTAAAAGCAAAACAGGCAAACACTGGAAACTTGCTCCACACCAATTACTTAGCAATATGACCAAAACCTGCACATGGAGCTAGTGAAACTTCATAAATAAGATAATGATTAATGACCAGACACTCCAAAAGATAACAGGCCATACAAGAAAATGGAAATACCATGATCAACGACCATGTACTCCCAAAAGGAAAAGAGATTGTAAACTCGAACCATACACATAGCAAATAAACTTGTAAACAATCTTTTCTCCATAGACTTAAAATGAGTTTCATCTAATCAAACTTATCATAACTCAAGTTTAACCATTGTGAAAGACTTATATCCAGATAAAAAAAGAATTGAACAAGAAAACAACATTAAACAAGGTTGACAAGCTAACAGAGCATTCAGAGACTGTAAAATATCTGACCTAGCACACCAACATCACTAATGGTTCCCATCAGAACAGAGCATATTTTGAAAGTTACATTTTAAATATTCTAAGCAGCTTTTAGTAAACAATCCTAATTTAACATAACAACACACATATACCTCAGAAACTTAGTACCTCAGTTTAAGGCCTCAGGAATAATTAGTTCCAGAGTTTACTTTCATGGACTATTAAAGTAGTTTAATCTGGGATGCAAATAAAACAGGGAGTAATACAAGGAAATAGCGCGCTTTCAAATTGTTAAGCAAGCAAATAACTTACTGTAACGCTGCATATCTGTCATCTGATGAACCAAGATACCAATTCCAGAAAATAACTGGTAACAGTCGTACAGTCAAATGCATCAAAATATTTTTGAACTGGACATGGGAGCGGAATACTATAAATATGGCTATACCCCCACTATTAATTTCCACAAAGTTTGCTTTGGATAAGTGTTGATTCCGCAGTTCTGGTTAGTCAATGCCCAAGAGTCGAAGGCACCGTGCATTTATATTATTCAAAGGATTGCTTCTGGAATTGCCATTGGAAATTGAAATAAAGAAATGAGAGTGCAAGTGAAAGAGAAAATGAATATGAAAAGAAATAAGTCAAGCACACCATTTCTTCTTATTATTATTATTTGAAATGAATGTAGTCGAGCACACTTCATTAAAGTAGATTCTACTTTAATGTCAATGTGTTTACACATGACAGTGTGAACCACACGAGGATATTTGTTTTTGTTTTTTGTTTTTTGTTTCTTAGAATCGGAATCTTGTAACAATCAAAGAGATATAATCGAAAATTGGAATTGGAATAGGAATATGCCCATTATTTTGACAGCACATGTTGTTGATAGCAGTCTCAAGTCTTGATAAATTTGGCTTGCTTTGATTATTGATCACTTGTTGGAATTTATCCACGTAGTTGTTTAGGTGAGCATGGAAATACTTGGAAGGATTTGGAAAACTCTTCATTGAATAAAAATTTACTAAAATTTTTAAAAAATATTTATACTATTTTAAAGCTGTGTTTTAAAACCCGACCCGACCCGACTGGTTGAACCAGTTCAACTGGAACCGAAAGCCTTCATCGGGCGAGTTTTCAATTTTGACTGTTCATGAAAAACCCTAGAGATTAGGACAACGATCGACAAATAATTGTTGACTCAGATATTGGGGATCTGAAGATGAAAGACCAGTGAGTTAAAAGGTGACAACAAAGGTGATTTCTGATGAGTGAAACGATCGAAAATCGCAGAAATCAATTATCAAAATAGCTGACTACTGTCGACGATTGACGAGATAAACAAGGGTAGGGTGAGATGAGTTTTGATCAGGAGATTGAGAGAAGAGTTTTCGGATGATGGTGTGTGTTGTCAATGCCAGAAACAAGCCCTATTTAGCCTGTGTTGTTGACACCAGCAGTATGTTTTGGGATGTTTTTACAAAATTTCAAACCTATAGGACTTACAAAGTTTTCAAGAGTGTTTTTTCTGGATTTCAAACTTTTTTACATAATAACATACCAATTTAACCCACCAATCAACCAGAGGCCACTTTGCCGGGTTTCACCCCTGGGTTTTAAAATACTGCTTTAAACAGTTAAAATAACATCTTTCTATGTTATATTAATTATGCATTCACGATAAATTAAATCCGAATTAAATAAAAATTTGGAAATTCAAAATTTTGCAGTTCATCTAACTTGCTGCTCATTGCAAAAGCACCATCCTACATGACTTAAAGAGAGCCAAAAACCAAGTTACCTAAAATAGGTTTTACACCTAAAAGTTACAGAAAAGACCCATAAATTAGTAACGATCAAAGGAAGAAGGGCGATCTTTGTTTGGGCGGTCATATGGACCAGTTTTATTTCTATAGCTTCTTCCGTCATCCCGTGCTGGCCCTCCTCCATTTCCATACCTATCGCTGCCTCCGCGTGGACCACCATCTTTTTCATAGCCTCTGTCCTTGCCATAACCATTCTGAGGATAGCGATCTGAACCACCATACCTATCACTTGCAATACGATCTCCACCAGGTTGGTACCTATATTGTTACAAAATGTTGATCAAAAAAAAAAAAGGCTTTATCTATTGCAGTGACAAACCCTTACATTTTTTCGCATAATCTATAAATTGAAGTGCTTAAGCGTTACATTTGCATTGAGCAGATATCCATCATCAGAAACTCCATACCTGTCATTAACATAGCGATCACGGCCCCCATATTTGCTATCTCTGCTGTCATAACGGTCCCTATCTCCATAACGCCCTCCATCATACCGGTCATCCATGTGTCGATCACGACCTCCTCCAAAGTGGTCTCCACGTCCACCAGCTCCCCCATACCTGTGACGTGATGAAAGTTTACCTCCAACCCCACCTCGGGCACCACCACCAGAAGGGCAATCACGGGCCCAATGTCCAGATCGCCCACACTTGAAACATTCATCTAGTCCTGCAGGCCTGTCTGCACCATAGCTTCTCCTGCCACCAGATGAGTAGCCTCCCCTGAAGCCACGGTCTGCATCCTCCCCTCCCATTTTGGGCTGAGCCTTGTTGACAGAGATGATCCTTTCACCAAACTCCCGTCCATGCATTTCTCTGATAGCATCTTCCATCGCTCGTCGGTCTGCATATGTGACAAACCCAAATCCACGTGGACGGCCTGAATCTCTTTCCATCATGATCTACAAGAATACACGAGAATCTGATGCCAATAAATAGCACGACTGCAGACGATCCAAAACCAAAGAAAAGAACGCAACACTAACAAATTGACATCATTGTGAATAAGATGAGATTAGCAACAATATTTTTTTGATATGAATTAAAAGCAAAACAGGCAAACACTGGAAACTTGCTCCACACCAATTACTTAGCAATATGACCAAAACCTGCACATGGAGCTAGTGAAACTTCATAAATAAGATAATGATTAATGACCAGACACTCCAAAAGATAACAGGCCATACAAGAAAATGGAAATACCATGATCAACGACCATGTACTCCCAAAAGGAAAAGAGATTGTAAACTCGAACCATACACATAGCAAATAAACTTGTAAACAATCTTTTCTCCATAGACTTAAAATGAGTTTCATCTAATCAAACTTATCATAACTCAAGTTTAACCATTGTGAAAGACTTATATCCAGATAAAAAAAGAATTGAACAAGAAAACAACATTAAACAAGGTTGACAAGCTAACAGAGCATTCAGAGACTGTAAACTATCTGACCTAGCACACCAACATCACTAATGGTTCCCATCAGAACAGAGCATATTTTGAAAGTTACATTTTAAATATTCTAAGCAGCTTTTAGTAAACAATCCTAATTTAACATAACAACACACATATACCTCAGAAACTTAGTACCTCAGTTTAAGGCCTCAGGAATAATTAGTTCCAGAGTTTACTTTCATGGACTATTAAAGTAGTTTAATCTGGGATGCAAATAAAACAGGGAGTAATACAAGGAAATAGCGCGCTTTCAAATTGTTAAGCAAGCAAATAACTTACTGTAACGCTGCATATCTGTCATCTGATGAACCAAGATACCAATTCCAGAAAATAACTGGTAACAGTCGTACAGTCAAATGCATCAAAATATTTTTGAACTGGGCATGGGAGCAGATTACTATAAATATGGCTATACCCCCACTAATAGGTAAAAAAATCTCAACAAAAGGACTATCAAAATGTTAATTTCTGGGTGTTGTCCTTCTTGACGTCACAAAACCAGTCCATGATCTAAACAGGTAAACAGTCGGCACAGATCTCCATGAGAAAAACTTATTATGCACAAATCAATCTCTCTGCTATCCACGATGACTAATATCAGTTACAAACTACAGTGCATCATCAAACAATCTCTTCATTCTGAATGTTGTTCTCAAATTCTTCATGCTTCTAGTTCCTTCTATGGCGGTTCATCAACCATGCCAGCAGGTGACAAAAGAAATCGGTCAACTATGCAGTCAAGAAATGAGTCCATGTACCCATCATAAAGGGAACTAAATCAAGAGAACCTCTAACAACTGATACTTGATTTAAGAACAAAACCATGTCCCCTGAACGATGAAAATAAAATACTTTCAGTCATCACTATATCAGATGATAGTCACATGGATAGATTGTTCTCTGATGATAGAGGGGAAGAGAAAAAAGAAACAGAGCTGCCACCAGCTACAAGCACCCAAACTCCAGGTTGATCAGTTTCAACATTTCAGGAGGCTCAGTGTAAAATCTGCTCACTGACTAGATTTCCAGTATGTTTCCAAGAAAGAAAATGTGAAAAGAGGTGGTAAAATAGCGTCTGAAAGTACTTTAGCTAGATTTGAAAGTTTAATTTTAGCTGTAACACAAGCAACCATATCAACGCACTGAAAACAAAAAAACAAGACTTGCTCTGATCCTTTCACCCGCTAAGCCAACAATAGTAATTGTTGTAGTGTGACGACAGAGAAGTTCAAAGCAGATAAAACCCAAGGAACAAGGCCGAAGAACAGAAAAAGTAAACTCCATCAATCTCCCACTTGTTAGACAGCATCATATTCCATCCAAAGCAGATGCCAGTTTTCACATCATACGCAATGATAGACCAGCAAAATCAACATGACTTTAACATGTCTTCGCATTGAGAAAACTCCATAGAATATTTAATGCTTCTGACAGCTCTAGAACCCTCTGAATTTGACTGACATAGATACCTATTGATCAACATTCAGTGCTACACTTATTCCAGCTCCAAATTCATATCAAAGACCCATACATAACCTTCACAATGAAATACTGTTCTAACTAGAAAATAGTTGGAAAGCCACTTGAAGAGACAAATTTTCTTCCATCCGGCAGAAGCAAATCACATTCTCCAGGTAGACAAGGGCATTATCGTCGTTAAAGACTAAGCACTTTAGACTCTTCAATTCATTGGTTACACAATCCAGATGGATGAAAGCTGACAAAAACAGAAAATATTATACAACATGAAAGTAAGTCTCAAAATATTCTATCGTAACTTGTTGATTATTCAGCCAGTTTTACTGGATAAGATCAGTTCCATACTTATGAGCAGGATTACTAAGGTCCAAGCAAAGTGCCTTCCATGGATAAGAACTCTTTCCAAGGCAAAAGTGGCTAATCCAAGTATATGACTTTGAATGCCTATCATGAACTATAATCCATAAAAACAGAGATCCATCAATTATTGTGAATGGTTGCTCGCCGGAAAAACTAAACATTACCACCCACCTTAATCTAATCACTCAAACTGACACTGAGCTTCAGCCACTCGATTCTGACCAAAAATGCCTCTTAAAAAATCCATCTACAGCATCTCATTAGTTCATAACGAGCATTCCAAAGAGAGCAACAAAACAAGTAGAAAAAAATTAATATGTTGTTAAAAAAAAAAAAAAAAAATCAGAAAACAAATATAAGAAAATCCACAGACCAATATCAACATAATCAATGCAAAGAATGAAGACTAATCTTTTGATTATGGGATACATTTAACAGCTAAATATCAGCTATGGTTGGGTGTCGAGACCAGGACAGGGAATCGGTATGCAGTGGTTCGATTAAGTGAAGGCAAGCTACTCTGGCTATAATATAAAAAGCTTTGGTTCTTAACGCATATTGATAAAAAGAAAAAGAAAAAAAAAAAAAAAAACCCTAATATAATAAAATTCTGATTAAAATATCATTTATCAACGACTGTTAATTGTTTCTGTTCGTCCTGAATATATATATGTTTACAACTGAATACGAAAATCCATCCTTCATAGGGAAATTTTAAACTTTCTTTCGTTTTCCTTCCAGTTTCTAGACAACCAAACAGTCCAAGAGAAACACAAAAATGAGTTTCTGGGCAACCAAACAGTAGAAAAGAAAACCAGATTTAAAAAAAAAAAAAAAAAAAAACCGCTGAGCTTTGAACTAAAAATTATAAGTACCTGAGCCTCGATAATTTTTCCAAAACGACTAAACGCGTTTTCGAGCTGTCGTTCATTGACGTCCCACGACAATCCGCCAACAAATATACGGTTCTCGTCTTTCCCAGCCATGTCTCTCCCTGACATATACCAAAATAAGTGATTACTGCACAGAAAACGGCGACACTTTAGCGAAAGAATTAGACTGAGACTAGTAACAATCTGTTTGCTTCCTAAGAAAAAGTTTCGGCGAAAATGTTATTGCTTACCTAAACTCTTTGTTTGATCTCTTTTTTGTTTTTCTGAGTGTCGGATTTTTTAAACCCTAAAATACATAGTTGGGGAATGTGAGTCGGTTACTGCTGCTTTATATGGTTGTACTTCTAAAATATCTTCAGGGTACAATCACGATATCTCATCAAATATCGGATAAACTTGCTGAGAAACATGGGCCTCCAGTTGGGCCTTAACTTTAGAGCCAGAGTCCGTCCCAAATGAAATTTACATGGGATGTTAAATAGCAAAGCGGAAAACGTACATAGGATACGTGTCATGCTCTCGGTCTACCATTTAATAAAAAACTATTAAATATATCAATTAGGTTATAAAGTTTTTAGAATTTTTTTTTGTTTTTGGGTAAATTCGACTATTGTCTCTTCCCTTCTGGGTATAGTTAATCCCGTAGGCTAAAGGCTTGTTATCCAATCACAAAAAGAGAGGTGAAATTTATAAATTAGGGACAAAAGTTTTAAATCATTCAATTAAGAGACAATAAAATGTTGATTGGGGCTAGATTTAACTCTGTGGGAAGGTAAAAAAAAAAAAAAAAAAAAATTGTATGGTTATTTTTAAAAGAGTAAACGACATGTTCCCACCCAAGGTTTAGCGAAATCCCAGATTGGTACCCCTGATTTCATAAATTTCATATTCACACCCTTAAATGGACATCGTTAGTGATGGTTGGGTTCTGACACAGGGGCAAAAGGCTCTTATACCAAAGTACCCTTACACCTTCTCTTCATCATCTCCCCTGCCACTATCGCACGAACCCTTGTCCTCTTCTCAACAAAACACACCCCACCATCGGTCGTCCCCACTCACCATTTGCTATCCACAATCTACTACAGGGGTTGCACGACAATCGTACTTTGCGACGTTTCCCTCTACAAATTGTCAGTTTTTTCCCTCCGCACGACAGGGGCAGTCGTGCGTAGATGTGGTTGGGTGGGTGCGGTTTTTTGTCGAACAAGTGGGGGGCGGCTTAGGAAGGCTACTGGGTCAAGCTGGTGGATATGGTTGACAAAACAACACATAATCAAACTCCCACAAACCTCTACAATCAACACACTTCCACAAACTACACACAAACAATCAACAAACTCCAACAAATCAACAAGCAATCAAACTCCCACAAGCACTCCCGCAACACAAAACTCCAACCAGCGGCCTGGATCCGTGGGAATTTGGAATTTATGAAACCAAGGGTGCTACCCTGGGATTTCGCTAAACCTTGGGTGGGAACATGTCGTTTACTCTTTTTAAAATAGATTAAACTTAGAGGGAAGATGAAAAAAACAAAATTTAGTTTTAAAATTCAAACCAATATCCTCATTTTCAATATTTTTTTGGCAATGGTTTTTTTCTTCTTAAAATTAAAACAATAATACTATACTTATAAAGAAATCTTACAAAAAAAATTATATAAAGTGAGGTGGCAAAATATGAATAAAAGAGTGAAACAAAAAATCAAACTCATTATATTCACTCTTCCATTCATTAATTATCACATTACTTTGTGTGAAAATCTTTGTAAGATTAAAATTCAAAAACTAAATTTATATAAATTAAAAAACCTAACATTTGAGGGCATTTACGTCTTTTTATCTTTTTTTATTTTGTCAAAGTTAACACCAAATAACAGTTAGGGGTGTTCAAAAAAATGCAAAAACTGAACCGAACCGATAACCAAACCGAAAAACCGGTTAACCGAAAAAACGGTTCGGTTACGGTTCGAGAAATTTAAAAAATCGAATTTCCGGTTTGGTTACCGGTTCGGGAAAAAATAAAAAGCGGTTAACCGAAACCGGTTTTACAAAATATATATATAAAATAAAAATAAAAATATTATATATTATATATTAAATAAAAAATAATAATATTTTTAATGTATTGTTAGTAGTGGTCAATGGATATATATTAATGTCTAATTTTTATTTGGATATGTATTATTTATATTTACAATTTAATTTAGGAAAAAATAAGTTTTATAAAAAAAAGGGAAAACCGGTTCAAAACCGGTTAACCGCTTTAAAAAAGGCGGTTTTCTTAAAAACCGGTTTTCCCTCCAAACCAGTTCGGTTTCGATTCGGGAATTTTCCCGAACCGAAAAACCGGTTCGGTTCAAAAAAGCGGTTAACCGCTTTTGAACACCCCTAATAACAGTTATGGGGCATTTGGTTGGGGGTTATGTGAGATTACTAGGGTTAAGTCATCTTATATTACTTGATTACCATGTTTGGTTGTCAAGTAATATAAGATTCTGGTAATCTTCAAATACCAATAGTGGTTATTGTTGATAATTTTCTTAGGTATTGTCAAATTACTTGGGTAATCTTTTTTTTTTTTTTGTTACAATTCTATCTCTTATTAATAAAATTTTAGGACAATAATGCCCTTATTTTTAAATTTATTTACATGAATCTTGCTTTTACCATTTCACCCCAATGAATTAACTTTTTGGACATAATTACCCTTGAAATCAAAACAAATTTAAGCTTACCCAAGCCACCACCCCTACCCACCTATTGCCGCCTGCTGCCAGCCAAACCATCACCGGTCGCCGCAGGAAGTCGCCTGGAGTTGCCGTGAGCAGACCATCGTGACCAGGAGGCCCCGATATGTCCATTTTTGGCCATATTGATGGTTGAAAAGGCCATATCAGGAGTAGATCTAGCCGTTAACGGCCACACCCTTGGCCTTTAGCGGCCAGATATGTGGCCTTTAACGGCCATATCTCGCCCAGATCTGGCCGATAAAGGCCAAGGGTCTGGTTGTTAAAGGTCAGACCCATCAATATCTGACCATTTCTAGCCAGATCTGCTTCCGATATGGCCTTTTCGGCCATCAATATGGTCAAAAATGGCCATATCGAGGCCTCCCGGTCACGATGGACTGCTCACAGCGACTTCCCGTGGTGACAGGGTGGTTGGGGTAAGTTTGTTATAAATTAAAGTTTTATATAAGCGAAGGTGTTTTAACTAAATTTGAAATATTGGGGGTTAAAATAAATTATTTAAAAATTAATAATAAAAATAATATTATATTAATATTTAAAAATAGAGCAATTTACTAATTTAAATAACATACCCACCAATTTTTTCCTCCTAACCAAATATATTAATATAACATACCTACCAATTTATTCTAACTATCCAAACACATTTCTTAAAGATTCTCAAAAATCTTCAAGGTAATATAAGATTACAGTAATCCAACATTCTCTGAACCAAACGCACCCTTAATTGTTGCTTAATGGAATGATTTGAAACTTTTGTTTGCGGAAACTTTGTACCCTAACTGATAATCTCCCTATATTTATTAAAGATCGTTGTATAAAATGGCATAATATTCTTGTAAGAAAAACTACAAAGCTGACATTTTTTTTTTTTTTTTTCTTTTTTTTAAGAGTGAACACTTGTGTTAAAGTTTTCATTCCTTAAAATGGAGACGAAATGACAACAAATTGTTATCACAGTATTTCACAAGGTTAAATAATTACATTATGTACATGAATCGGTGTATGTATCAACCAAAAGATTGACATATGTTGCATTTGAAGAGATGGTTGAATTATTCAGGCAAGAGTGGCAGCCTGGTGACACTGGCACCTCCATCACTGCTGGTTAGTGATTTTTGGGATGTTTCCTTTTGTAAAGTTGAACCAGATTTGGAAGATTTAGAAGAAAACTTCTTGTTTAATCTCAGTGGAAGAATCTGCAACCTAGGATTCAATTCTGTACCTGAATTTTCTGCGGCCAAATGATAGCTCTTCACAAGCTCAAGCTGCCGCGCAACTATTTCAGAGCGTCGTGGGAGAAGCTCCACTGGCTCCCCTCCAGGAATTACAATATATTCAATTGCTAGGCGTACCTCCTATAGAAAAACAGTGAGAGAATTCAATACGACGAATATCCATGTCAAGCTGAATATAACAAAATACTCTTTTGGAGTCTTGCCGTGGCCATCCAGTGGAAAATATGCTTAATAAATTCTTTTTCTTTTTGTATATTAATGTAACTCAAAACAAAATGCAAATGAAGAGAGGAGTTGCACCTCCAAGGCATCAATCTCTTCCAAGGTGGGTTTTCTTTTTGGTGCATCATCTTCAATTTCAATGTCAAAGGAACCTTTGAGGGTCTGTTTTGATTTTGAGCCAAATGATTCCATCCCGAGAATCATACGAACTGCCTTGACCATTTGTGCCATGGCATTTGACTGCAAGAGAAGGAAGAAAACATTTTCATCATATAACAAATCTACATAAATACCATTCTTACAACCCCAAAAGATCTTGTCACAACCTTATGGATAGCATCTGGAGCTTAATAAAATATAATTCATGGTGCCACATTTCATCATCTGAAGTTTATAATTATAGCCACATGGTTTTAAGAACCATCTCCTTAACTACATTTGTCCCATTTGGGGAGGAAATTGAGAGATACCTTGATAACAAATATCGGCAATTGGTGGAATTTAGCAACTCCACGGATCCATGGGTTCTGCTTCATTTCGGTACTGGATGCAAGAATTGCATCTGCTGTTCCAATGTCATCAGTGACATCAATCTCGTCCTCTAGCCCCATTACTTTTGCTACTTGTAGTAGATCGGCTTCTAAGATCTAAAACACATTCAATGTAACAGATATAGCGTTATAATATTTTCAGAGATGACTGAATATAAAACAACTGTAGTACTTATAACAGTTTAGTTTAGATATTACAACAATAAACCTTGACTATCTGCTATGTGGAGTAAATTTGGAAAAGAATAAATCGAAATGGAAACTTCAATAGTTTACCTTATATGTATAGACGCATACTGGCAAGCTCCTCTTGATCAAAGATTTCTTAGCATTCTGTTTCTTGAAGTGAATCGGAGAATAATCTTCATCTTCTTCATCAGATTCCACTTCAGAACTTTTGTCTTCATTTATAGTCAGTTCAGATTCTTCTAGATAGCTCTCTCTAAATATGGGAGTAAACTTCAGAGGATCATCATTTTCAGCATCCATTTTGCGAACCTCAAAGAGAGGAGATTTCCCTATCACCCGGAAAAGCTTATATATAATATAACTGTTTTCCTAATTTGCAACTATAATATAAGTACATGGACCCTTGTTACACAAGAATATTTTGAAAGAAATAGAAAATGAAAAATACCTGCCAGTATAGCATCTACCGTTGCATCTAATCTGTGATGAACACGACATTCAGTCCTAGATATCAATTCAACAGCACATGTAAAAGTAGAAGGCCCTTTCCTTTCAAGAATTGTCTTCTGTACTTTCCTTTTCTTTGCTTCCTCGTCACCAAGAGTTACACTCTATGTTAAGAAGAACTAGATTTAATTAATTGAAATATTACCATTAGAGAAAGACTTAAATAAGACACTATCTGTCTAGACTATATTTAACTAGATAAAAGTAATCAATAAACACACATACAACAGTCCACATAAATACATATATGTGTTGGAGGCAAAATTATATTGAAAGAGAAAGGGTGCCTTCACCTCTATGCCCCCAACAAGGTTCTGGAGAGAAGGATTCTTAATTATGCTCTCTATAGTCATTCCATGCGCTGTTCCAACTAGCTGGACTCCTCGTTGCGCAATAGTGCTGGCAGCTAATGCTTCAAGCTCTGTTCCTATTTCATCAATTATGATGGTCTCAGGCATATGATTTTCAACTGCTTCAATCATAACCTGAAATGAAACAAGAGCTTATTAGAATTAATAGTTAATGAAAAAGAACATCTGAGGCTAATCCACATGAATATTGTAGCGAAAGGAATTCTGAGAATCCAGTTCAACTCTCACATTATGCTGCATATTAACATTAGGAACTTGCATCCTTCTTGCACGACCGATTCCTGCATGAGGTACATCTCCATCACCTCCAATCTCATTTGATGTATCTACAATGACAACGCGCTTCATGTGCTCATCTGCCAACATTCTAGCTATTTCTCTGCTCAAATAAAGACTCTTCAACTTTATTAACACTGTGTAATATGAAAACAGGTGAATGATTAAACTATCATCAATTTTCTCATTTGTTCTTTCTTCATAGTCCAAAACTTCAATAGAATATTTTGGAAAAAGACCATGAAGCATGCATCTTCTCAAAATTGAAAAAGAATCAAGCAAGAACCTTTAAACCAAAGGAGGGAAAATTCTTTTAAGCTCTTAAAAAATGTGACATCAAACAAATAACAAACACAAAATACAGAATCACAAGCTCATAGATTATGGAATAAAAGGACTGGCTTTGGACAATAAATAGTTACAAACATGAAGCTTAGTTTGGTTGCTCATTTTACAATATGCAAAATCTGATACCTGATAAAGGTTGTTTTACCAACTCCGGGAGGACCTATGACCAAGATGGATCCTCCCCCTTCGACCAAGTCCCGCAGGATCTCAGCACTTCCAGATACTGCTCGACCCACCCGACAAGTGAGACCAATGATTTGCATTTTACGGTTTCGAATTGCACTTATTCGATGTAAAGATCTATCAATACCCGAGCGGTTATCGTCTGCGAAATCTCCAACCTACTAAGATCAAGTAACTTAACATGAATCCACCTTTCCACAAACATCCCAATTCCAGCACCAGAATACAGATTTCAAACAGTCCTTACTGACAAAATATTATATAGTGTATGTGTATCAATCAATACTCCCTACTCAGCAAATCCAATCACAAGAAAGACCAAGATTAACCATTCTCCAATAACTTAGAATATATACATATAAAAAGGCAATTACATCACATAACACTTAAAAGGGATAAGATCTGAATATTTTTTTACACGTTATAACAGGACAACACTTTTTAAACATTAAAATACTGCAATCACATACAAAACAGAATTGACCATCCACTTTCTGTGGTACAACAAAATAGCTTCAAATAAAACCTACTACAATCAAAACTCAATAAACTATTTGAATAGGCAAAAGCTATTTCATTTTAATTCTCCCACTATGTTAACTGTTAAGTAACTCTACTTATATAACATGATCTGTCACAATGACTATGAACTCATACAATCAAATGCAATTTAAATTATATTTATATCACCTTAGATATTGCATGCATTAAATCTTCATGCTTCACAACTTGTTCTGAGATCACCCAATCCCCAGAAGGGAACCGAGCAAGAGGCTTTCTTCCCAAGTCCATCACCACCTCAATCAACTCACCAAGATCCTTATGCATACACAAACCCCTTCTCATTTTCAATGGCAACAATTCAATAAACAACTCCAGCTCATTATCTCCCACGGACCTCGAAGTCGAATCCGAGTTTTGAGAATCCGCCACCAACCCATTTCTAGACGCGACCCGATCGCTCGGCCGTCTGAAGCTCGGTGACTGAATCGACGGCGGTGGTGAGTTCTGAGAAAAGATTGTTTTACGGCCACGACGCGTTCGACGAAATGACGACGAGATTGAGGTGTTGAGGTAACTCATAGTTGAGATTGGAATCATCTTGTTGGCTGCGTGCCATGAACTGTTAATGTCTATAAGCACAAACCGCGAATTCAAAGATCTCATTTTTGTTTCTGTTCTCTTGTTTTTGTGTTTCAATTTTCAGGTTTTATGTACACAAAAAGAAGACATAATAAGAATATTTGAAGGATCTATTAGCTAGTCCACTACAAGCTGTTTTTGTTTTTGCGTTCTACACAGCAAAGAGTTGAGACAATTTAATATGTACAAAGTGAAAATGGGAGGATTGAGAAGGAAAGGATGTGAAGGAGGGGAAGATTCGGAGGGATCTCCGGTGGGATTGGAGGGAAGAAGGTGAAGTGGGTTCCACATAGGAAACCAACAAACTGTTAACGACCGTTTAAGCAAAGGCCAACAGAACACGTGGGCCTCCCAACAACACATGTTAGAAGAACAATTTCGAGATGTGTTGTGTTAACTTGATTTGTGGAACTCTTTCGAAGACTTTTCTCTAATATTGAAAATTAAAAAAAAAAAAAAAAAAAAAAACTAATATTTATTTTATAATTAAATATATTTCATTATTTGTTAAAGCATTATATTACACTTATAACCTAATCTCATAAATAGTCTCTCATAATCTCAACGTGACAATTGATAATGAGTTCTGCCTATCCAAAAATATATCTTGTTTGTCAAATTACGAGTTAAACAATTGCATATTGTTACGTTGGAGTTGTGAAAGAAAGTTTGTAAGATTGGATTGTTACTCATTTTTATTGTTTCTTAAAATATCATTAATGCAATTAAAAAGAAAATCGATGTTATTAGAATAATAATTTTTTTTAATTAAAATATCAATCCAATTTCTCTTAATTTTCAAAGAGAATTTCAAAATGTTGGCATTTCTTTTTCAAGTACACTCACTTTCCCAATTTCTCTGTCCTTGCCATAACCATTATGAGGGTAGCGATCTGAACCACCATACCTATCACTTGCAATACGATCTCCACCAGGTTGGTACTTATATTGTTACAAAGAGTAATAATGAAGTTACCGAATGATGCACATCGAATTTTTATACCAAATGACGTGACGTAATCCTAACAATCGATTAATATTAATTCATAATTAATCGGTGATCATGATTTCGTCACACTATTCGATGCACGCATTTGGTACACATCCTTCGGTAACTGTATTATTTTCCTGTTACAAAATGTTGATCAAAGAAAAATAAGGCTTTATCTATGGCAGTGACAAACCCTTCCATTTTTGTGTTAACTTGATTTGTGGAACTCCTTTCGAAGACTTTTCTCTAATATTGAAAATTAAAAAAAAAAAAAAACTAATATTTATTTAATAATTAAATACTATTTCGTTATTTGTTAAAGTGCTATATTACATTTACAATCTAATCTCACAAACTTTCTCTCACAATCCCGACGTAACAGCTCGTAATGGGTCCTATCTATCAAAAAATAGATCTCATTTGTCAGATTGTAAGTTGACCATTTGTATACTGTTACGTCGAAGTTGTGAGAAAAAATTTATAAGATTGGGTTGTGACCCATTTTTATTGTTTCTTAAAATATCATTAATGCAATTAAAAAGAAAATCATGTTATTAGAATAATAATTTTTTTAATTAAAATATCAATCCAATTTCTTTGAATTCCAAAATGTTGGCATTTCTTTTTTAAGTACACTCATTTTCTCAAAACTAAAACTAATTAAAGTTTGAATTTATTGATTTGACGTCAATAAAGGAAATGATTTTGGGTATACTAAACTGACAAACGAATCTCACAAATTTTCTCTTACAAACCCGATGTATTAACTCACATTATCACGTCAACTCACGGTTTTGACTAAACATGAACGGTCGTTTCTTAGGGATGAACGACCATTCATCATATTATCAATTCCATCATAGAATGGTCATTCTTCTAAGTGGAATGGTCATTCCATATGAAGGAATGGCTATTCCATGAGGAATGGCCGTTCCTGGGAGATGAAATGGCTATTCCATGAGAAATGACCATTCCTCGTCCAAGGAACAACCGTTCCATGACCATTCCTCCATTTGTAACTGTCATTCCTTGTTTCTTAGTTCTAGTCGAAATTATCTTGCAACAATTCTGGTGGGGGCTGCCAACTCAGGTGTTATGTGGGGCTCTTTTTATCTTTCACTTTGAATGAGATATATTGTTATAATTGAAAAAAAAAAAAAAAAACACACACACACACACAACACACACAACATATATATATATATATATATATATTATATATATTATATATATATATATTAATATATATATATATATAGATATATATATATATATTTCGCCCTTTACAATTATTTCAAAGCTTTATATTTACAATTATAAAAAAATTAAAATATACCTTATATCCTTCTAATCTAAGGCAAACACGATTACTTTTTTTTTTTTTATATCTTCATTCGGAAAATTCTTTATCAATTTATTTCTCATTCTTCATCATCATCATTTTCTTTTTTTAAGTTTTATGTTTTGTAAAAGAGTAAAAGAACTCTTCCCACCCAAGGCTTGCCTTACTGAAGTTTCCACTTAAAAAGTTTCAAAATACCACTTTCTCACCCAAAGTTTATATTATGTTAATACCCAAACCCGATTCTGACATGAAAATTCTCTATGTCATCACCATTTGAACCTCTGGTCTCTTCTTTACAAAACACTCCCGTACTTGATTGCTCACCGATTGTTGGCCACTACAAAGCTAGAGTTTCTTGTTCTTAGCTAATTTCTTACAGCAAACATTCAATCAGTCACTACCATTCGATCCACAGGCTTCTAATTTACAAAACCCCTCTTACCCTGATTCCTAGTAACTCGTCAAACGCCGACTGAGAAAGTGAAATGTATTTTGGATACTAACAGAATATAAACTTTGGATAGGAAAGTAATATTTTGAAACTTTTTAGGTGTAAAAAGGTCATTAAGGCAAACCTTGGGTGGGAAAAAGTCGTTTACTGTTTTGGAAAACTATCATCAATTATATTGTTTAAATGGAAAACTTTTAATATAACAAAAAAATTACTAGAACTTAAATTAAATAAGATATTTATGTTAGTTTTTCTTTTTTAAGCGTTTTTAGAGTTAACTTTATAGAAACATGAGACAATAAAAGATTTCAAATCTTGAACAAAATCATAAACATATTTATGAATCCTTCCTACTAATTTTTTAATATATATAAGAATCATGGTTAGTAGTTTTTCCAAATACCCTTATTTAATATAGAAGATGGGGGCTAACGATAAAAATGGTGGGGTTAAAAACTACTCCCCATAAACGAATATGAAATTAATTGACATTAGGTTCAAGGTTGAAACTCTTCATAAATTCTCAATTGTTTCCACACACACAGTGGGTATATTTCAAAATAAGCATCGGTTTATTTAGCAGGTACTCAAATCGGGCTTGAACAAATAGGGCCACAGATCCAATTTTAGAGCCCAAATCTAATGGACAACATGTAATTGCTTGGACCAGCAAATTGAATGCAGATAAAATTTGGGAGTAATTTTGTATTACAATTAAATTAAAGAGGGAGAAACAAACTTAATAATGATCATTTCTCATAAGACATTTCATCATTTACATTGTGGTACCTGGTTAGTCCTAACTGTTGTCAACTGTAGTAGAAACTAAAATGGCTAAAGAAATTATGCTGTACAATGATGCTGAAGAGAGAAAAAAACCTTAACTCTATTCCCAACCCATCAAGATTTTTCTTACATGATCTTGGATCTTGTTCCTTGGCTCAGAATTGCCATCCGCTTCGTCAAGCAAGATTCTATACACTTCCCATTCCCGGTCGTGGATCATGCGTCTCCCTATCTCGACCTAAGGCATCAAAGGACAAAAGAAGATGATAGTATTACGCATTAGATTAATTTCAATAACATTCTTTTATGGAAATTAAAAGTTGACAAAGGGCTAATACCGAAAAGATGCAAATGTTGAGAATCTTGAGAGCTAGTGTGATATCGTGGAAAACAAGAGGTCGACCCCTGCCAGACAATTCAACAGGATTTGCTACTAGCAGCTCTGTATCAGGGCCCCGGCTCACCACAGCAACTCTAAGAGGGTGCAGAAGCTCCATCCTCAGACGAGAGCACAATGCATTTTGTTTGTTTGGGTCCATTATCTTCTTCCCATCTGCTTGCATTATGAACAAGTCTAACTCACAGTTGCCTTTTGGGTTGGCAAAAAATCGTCCATAAGAAAGCTGCCATATAACATAAACAATTTTCCAGAGTTAAGTATGAATGACACTCAATAATGAAACGAATCTGACTCAATGAGAAGTTAAATGGCTCAAATTAAATAGTACCTGGATATTGTAGTCCTTTAGGGTTCTCATCATATCGTAAATGAGACCCTTGTGATCCTGGCAGTGGATTTGAACAAGAGTGTGAGAAGGGCTTAAGGTGTTGTCCACGGCAATGGATAGAGGAGTTGAACCAAGAAATCCACTAGGGGGTCCCACAGGCAGCTCCAAATTGAACATGTCTCCTGTGATTGCAGAAGGAAGAAATGAGGAAACCTGGGAGCATGCAGTTACATCTGGGCCAGCCAATTCGATCTCACAACTTATTAAGGTATTCCCTAACACAGTTTGCAAATGATGAACAGTTTCTTCCTGCCTTTTTCTAGTATGAAGAAGCTCCCTGATGAAAACACACGATTATATCAATTAGTTGCTGAAAAATAAAGCATGTCTCTCCCACCTCAATTGCACACACTCAATAACAGAGCTATAATAAATTTTGCAGCCATTTAAACAATTCTTTGGAAGTTCACGGTCACGGCTCCAGAAGTTAAAGCATTTATAATAGAATTTCAGACATTCACAAATAAACATTGAGCATTCCTTTTTAATTGCAAACAAGAAATGATAAAGATGCTTGATCTCAATCTAATCTTGTGCTTAACTGCAAATGCAAGGATAAATGACCCAAATTCCCTTATGTCAACTGAAAGTGACCAATACAAGCTTTTTCAGAGTGAAGAACAAATAGAATCAACTAAACCAAGATATATTCATATATCTTCGCTTGGGAACCCATCTGTCAATTACCAATCTACTCTTTTACACATCACTAAGAAAATAGTCAATACTAGCATCCTTTAGGAATCACTTAAATGTGAAACTAGTAGAAAAAGTTTAATAATAGTGGATAAAAGAGTAAAACTACATATCCCAAGAAATATCTGAAAAAATTCACACCCCAAGTGATGCATCACCTTAGTTGACATTCCCATATCATTTACCAAATCATCACTTCATTTACTGGTCAAAATTGGGATTGCACTTAGGATGTGTAGTATTATTGTGGATAAGAAGCCTGCCACATTATTAACATTCTAATGCAGTTGCTCATGTACACAGATAACCACCCATAGAAAGCAATTAGGAAACCTCAGCAGTCACATGGTCAAATCAAAAGATACATGGAAATCTTAGAGCAGTGCTCCACTTCATTGACCATTAAAAAAAAAAATTAAGACTTTCACAGTATCACCAACTTCAAGTTTTTGTTTTTGGTGCCCTTTTGGAGTGAATGATTGAATGCAGAATCTGAATCAGCAGCACAAAGATGATATGATAATGGTTGGTGGGCAATAAACATATGTCCAACTAAGAATAATTTATTGTAACCTTATCTTATTCAAAATGACGTGAAGCATACCTAATTCCATAAGGCGTTTGTTACATCAATTACTTTAGCCAATTTCACAAGTCAAGGATTATCTCTTTATTCCTAGTTGATAGCTCCAAGCTCAAAAGCTCTCATTTTGGTTAACATACGAGAAGAATGAAGAGAATTTGAGTTCTTACAAAGCACTTTAGAAGGTCAATTTTGCTTTGAGATTCCAAATTATCTTTTCTTTTTCTTTCTTACACCGAACAATCAAAAGTCTATAAGAATTAAACAAACGAACCAAAAAAAAAAAAAAAAGACAAAGAAGATAAAAGTTTAGCACTAAAGTTAAAGCAAAAGTTTCCAAGAACAGCAAACCTGGTATCAGTGACGAAAAAGAGGTCCATTACTTTGCCATCTGGGGTAGTGGATACTTTTACCCTCTTTATTGTAAGCTCTAGCTCACAAAGAACCTCAGTTACATCTACAAGGAAGGAAAAGACAAACAAAAAAAGAAGTTAATTGAATAATGTAGCTGCTCCATGATAGCTAATTAACAATACAGGTGCTCAAAACTGAAACATTCAATAAACGAAAAGGGCAACATCTTGTAGTGTTGCTCTTTTAAAACATCTTTACATTCTTTCACAAAACTTTTTCATTTTTGGATAAGAAATAACGAAATGACAATCATATCATTCTCAGAAAATTACCGACTAGGTTCGCTAACTATGAAAATAGCTAAGTTATTGGAAACCTGTCAATAAGTTCTCAGTACGTTCAGTCACATAGGCTCCAGCACACAAAATTCTTGAACGAATTATCAAATTTGTCAAACATGGCATGTGCACATGTAAATAGTACAACTGCCAGACTTAGTTATAAATCCCAATGGATCAACTTCCTCTTGGAACTTCCCTAAATGCCCAAGTATAGATTAAGACCACACTCATCATTCCCACTCATACTGCAATCACTTTTTGCGTCATTTAAAAATAACAAATAAATTTAAAAAAAAAAAAAAAAACTTTAAGGACCTTGTTCAAAAAGTCAAATAAATACAATTATTTTTTCAAAGATAAAATCAGTAAGCAAAGAACCCATACAAAGATTCTGTATAATTTTCCAGAAAATTCCAAAAGATGACCAGCACAAAGTCTAATAACGAGATATAAAATTATAGAACCCAAGGCTGACCCTTTTGAATATGGCAAAACATTTCGTCAAGACGATAAAAAATTTTATGGGAAAAGAAAGGCTACCATGTAACAGTCCTTTCCTGTCTGAAGAACACCAGAATTTCAAAAGAAACACATCCGGAGGCTTCGGTGGCTGATTTTCCAACCTGTAAGAGTAGATTCCAGAGGTCGAAAAATGTGAAGGACAGACCTCCAAAAGCCTCTTCTTCAACAAACTCCACCTTGTGGATGGTTTCCCCACCACCCAAAACACCAAGTAGCACCATTTACCATCAGTTGAGGCATCTTCACAGAACAAAAAAAACCAACACAACATATTCACTAATATATTCAAATAAAACCTAAATTTTATTAATAACAATATATCCAACTAAAACTTGAAAAATTAAAGCAAAATTATTCCTTTTTTTTTCCTCCCAAAAAACTAACTTTATGTCTTATTTTGGTCAACCATTCTCACAATGACCTCAAAACAACTAACTTCATGCTTCAATTAGATCTCCAAGACTGTTAAAAAAAAAAAAAAAAAAAAAGTAAAAACTAGAACAAAATACTGTACCTAAAGTACCAATCTCCAGCATTGCCGAAAGAATCAGGTTCTAAACTAACAACTTTCAAAATTCAACAAAAAACCAAAACAAACTACAACCCATTATTTTATTACCTCCAAATCATAGATCCCACCCTAAAAATAATAAAAAAAAGAAGAAGAAAATCCCAACAACAAAAACACTATGGTACTGTTCCGGTAACGTTACCAACCAGCCTCCATAAAAATGAAGAAGAAAAAAAGCATACCTCCTCTGCAGATGCTCAACCCAAAAAGCAAGATAATCCTGCACAAATCACACCCCAAACCAGTCTTGTCGGGACAGTTAACTGTAATAACAATGGAGTCACCCGGCTTCTCGGCTTGTCTTATCACTACAACATCTTCATACAATATCCCCATTTCTTGAACTCTGTTTTTTCACCTTCATAAAAAGAAAAAAAAGATAAAAGATACAAAACTTATTTAAAACCCAGACGGGTATCTCGGCTTTCTCTTTCTTCTGTGGTGTTGATTCCTTCTTGTTGTTTAGTTGAATCGCAAGTTGAAGATTCAGTCGAAAGAACAGTGTACAGAAACAAACATTTAAGTGAGAAAGAAAGAGAGAAGAATTACTGAATTAGAATGGTAGGATGTTGTTTTCTGCTTTTTTATTTTCACTGCTTTTTTTTTTTTTCCCTCTCTGCTTCTGATTCAATTTCAATTTCAATTTCTCGTCATTGTTTCCATTAACAGTTGAGATAGAGAATTATCGTGGGAATTTCAGAAGACGCGGCGATATTTTAGCTTCAATGCAAGTAACACACACTAGTAAAGTTAGATTCCCGATCTAATCTGACAAGAACTCTAATTTGTAAAAGATCGCGGCCATCTTTGTAAGTTAATGAATTATAAATTATTATTTGAGAGTTATAAGATTTGATCGTGGATCTAATATTATTAATAAATTATTTATTAAAAAAATATTAAATTTATTATAAAGAGAAAGGTAATTATAAATAATATAATAAATTTTAAAAAATTAAAATGTATTTGATATTGATAAATAAAAATTTATTGGGAAGTGTTATATTGTCCACCTAGTGGCAGACTTTAGCAATTTTTTATTATTTTATTATTTTTTATTATAAGATTTTTGCTCCATATGATATGATAGATTTAAATGTGAAAATTACATGTAATGAATAAGTAAATGACATATATATTTAGATGAGCAAATACATTGTACAAAATTCAGTGAAATTAAATTTACCAACTTCTTAATTAGAATGGTAAGACTATTAGAAATTTTAGCATAATTTTAAACAATATGTAAGGTGTTATACAAAATGTGGCTTTCCACTTTCATGCTTAGCATCCATATAACATGCTTAATGTTTTGTAATATGTCATTCCTCCATGGCATGAGTGAAATATGTGTCTTTTGTAGGCAAGTTTTTATCGTTTAATTTAGGGGGCGCAGAAATTGCTATATGAAGGCCCCCTCCCCTTAATAATTTTCCTGTACCAAATTGATAGAATCTATTACATGCTAGAAAGGTGGTAGGTCTATTGAATCAAAAGACATCGTTCCTCCTAAACAAACAAATTGAGAAATCACCCCCCTTCTAAAGATATAATGATCCCTAAAAAGACCCTGGTCTTTAAAATTCCTAAAGGAATACAAGAGCAGAAGAATGAGGAAATTTTTATGAACTATGCTTATACAGGAGAAATATGGAATTGTGAAACGATTATCATTGATGAAATATTCTCGTTTGCAGTAGCTACTAGCTAGTGAAATCATGAAGGATGATAATTTTGAAGCACGTATGATTGATGAGTATAAACAAAGATATAAACAATTCAAGCAAAATTAGCTTTACTTCCAAAATGACAAGTATTTAGGCCTATAGTCCAAACACTTGAAGATGTGAAACCAGTTGGATTTAAATGGGTTTTTTTACAGGGAAAATGAATGAGAAAAATGAAATTACTAGACATAAGTCTAGACTTGTAGCTCAAGGTTTTTCCCAAAGACCGGACATATATTTTGATGAAACATGTTCACGGTGTAATGGACACAATCATATTCAGATATTTAATTAGCTTTGGCTTACAAATTGTCAAATTGAGCATATTTCATATGGAATACTTATCCATCAACCATCATATGTTGAAAAGCTCCTAAAATGTTTCAACATGGATAAGGCTCGCCCTCTAAGTACATCTATGGTTGTTCGGTGTCTCGATCCCAAGAAGGTTCCATTTCATCCTAAAGATGATGATGAAAAAAAATACTTTGTCCTGAAGTACCATATCTTAATGCAATAGGTGTTTGTTATACTTAGCACAATGTACTAGACGAGACATAACATTTGTCGTAAACGTACTAGCAAGATTCAGTTCTAACTAACACAACAACATTGGAACAGAATAAAGCATATTATTCTTTACCTAAGTGGAACTAAAGATTTGTGATTATTTTATTCAGATAAGTCCACTAGAAATATCGGTTTAGTTGGATATCTAATGTCGAGTATCTTTTTTACCCTCATAAATGACACTTACGAATAGGATAAGTTTTTACTTGCAATGGAACAACAGTCTTATGGCGTTCCACAAACCAACTTTGGTTGCAACATCTTCTAATTATTTAGAAATTATTGCACTATACGAAGCCAACTAAGAATGCATATAGTTATGGTATGTCATCCATCATATCTAAGAAGCATGTGGATTTCCTTCCATTATAGATATTCCTTCCATAATATATGAAGACAATGCAACTTTTATTTCTCCAATCAGAGGAGGATACATAAAAGGAGATATAACAAAACATATATCGTTGAAGCTTTTTTACAGACATGAGCTCCAAAAGAATCAAACAATTGACTTCAAATAGATACGCTTTAGTGATAATTTTGTAGATTAATTCACTAAAACATTACTGACATCTACTTTTGAGAGATTGATGTTTAGCATCGACATGCGGCTTTCCACTTTTATGCTTAATGTCCATGTAACATGCTTAGTGTCTTATAATGTGTCATTCCATGACATTGGGTTATGGATGTGAGTGACATGTGTGTCTTTTGTTGGCGGTAGAAATTGTTGTATAAAACGCCTTCCCTTTTGTAATTTTCCTGTACCAAATTGAGAGTGTTCATGCAAAAAACCGTATTGGGCTCTCGATTGGCCCTATAGTAAAAGGCTCCACGCCAAGGCCAAACTCTGGTTGGTCGAATAGCAAAAGGATCCGCACCAAGTCCCAACTTTTGTTGGCCCAATAACAGATGGCTTCATGCTGCAACCCAACTCTAGTTGGGCTCATGCCAAAAGCTCAACTTTGGTTGGATCGAAAGCTTAAGGCTCAATGCTACAACCCAACTTCGATTGGGCCTATATCAAAACTCATCCTGTGAGAGGACCATCCAGCAAGATGGCTGATTTTGTGAGAAAAACCGCTCTATGGGTTGACTCAAAAGCTTAAGGCTCAGTGCCATAACCCAACTTTGATTAGGCCTATTTCAAAACTCATCCTGTAAGAGGACCATCCATCAAGATGGCCGATTTTGTGAGAAGAATCGCTCTATGGGTCGGCTCATTCTACAAGATGGTCTACACTACGAATCAACCTACTTCACGAGTTGGGCTACTCTATGAGTTGGATCACTCTACGATCAAGGCCACTCTACGAATTGGGTCAACCTATATGTTAGGCCATTCCACGAGTTAGGCCTTTTTATAGAATAAGTTACCTCAGGCTCCAGCCCATCAGTCTACACTCATCTCTACGTCTCATACATACCATAATTCATCCAAGACTCTCAGTCTTACATAAACTAGTACTCCTACTCCTACATGGATTAGCACTATGAGTTTTCTGTTTACTCAAACTCCTATTGTGAAAACACCTAGTTCTACAAGGACTCAAGCTTCCTTGGCTCACTATATAAACAAAGACCAACCCTCTCATTATTCATTCAATCACAGCCCCTCTCACTATTTTGCTAAGTTCTTGATCCTAAGAACCACCGTCTTTCCTCGCCGTAGAGCTTATTTTTTACTAATTCCACTTCTTGTAATCACCATAAAGTCATGCCCTGGCCACTCTACGTCGATAAGTCGCACCCTAGCCAACCACTCTCAGTAAAACCCTTTCCTGCTCTTAGCCTTAATAAATTCCCTTAACCGTGCTGACTTAAGCGTCGAAGTGTCTACGATCGACACCACACCGGTGTCCCCCGAGCCTTCAAGTTCACTCTTCTTTGTCCCTACAAGTCTACAAGATTGTCAGTGGTTTCATCCTCACATGATCATTCTCATCCAATTCAACCGTAGATTTTACCGTCTACAGAGAGAATCTTTAATAAGAAGCACTAGCTCTTTTAAGCTCTTAAACTTCTAATTAATTTTAGTTTAGACTCTTTTGTTTTGGTACTCTTATATTTTGATCATAAGGGATTTCTTTGGCAATTTTTTTGAAGAAAGATGAATAACCAAAGTATTGAAATAGAATAAATAAATTTATGGAGTTTTTATTTACTTTAATAGGTGATCGATTTTATTACCATTATTTGGTTTCTAAAAATGATTCAGAAAGTTTAATTGGCTCTTAATTTTAACACAATATTTATTATAAGGTTGTGTAAAATATTAGGTCAAACCCATAAGGAGATGAGAAAAAGGTTGTAAATAGAGACTAATCTTTGATAGTAGAAAGTTAATAAAATTTTGTTTTACCATTTTTCTCTTACTTTTGATAAAAATTAAAAGCAATTTATAAAAGATAAAATCATTAAGCACAGGTTTGGTGTAAGAAAACAACAATAGTTATTCATATCTAATATCATGGACCATGACCTAAACGGATGTAACAATTCACATTGTTTGCATGTTGAGGAAACATGAAACCCATCCGAACACACAATTAATATCATTCTCATAAATGTTATCTATAAAACAACATCAATGGGTGTGTATGGTTGAAAACAACTTATTTTCTTAGTTTCCACAATATCACTTATTGGACCACTATGAGTCCGTTTCTTCCATTAATAATTTTTTTTTTTTTTTTTTTTTGGTGTTCAGGCCAACTATTTTAACTGATTCTCGAGGCCTATTGAATATCCTACAAGCTTAATATTTTATAGTAAACCATAAATATAATAAGTGATTCTAAGGTGATTCAAATTCAAGAAATCAATGAAATGAGCAAACCTTATTGACTGTCAGACTAACCCCTTGGTGTTAGCTTTCTTCCATTAATTTAATGCACCTATTGTATAATGGGCAATGGATACATCTAAAATTTCGATGCAATATAACTTGGGGCGGAAACAAGCAGCGACAAAACTAGAGACCAAAGTGTAATGTTTTATCTGAAAATAGTTTTATAGTATAGTTATTGTTTTAGTCTCTTTTGGTTTTGGATAGATACTATCAAAGTGATACCCTCTTGTTTTACACCCTGGATTATTATACAGTCCAATTTTGGGCACATTTAACGGTTGGGAGTTGGGACCATAATATTAATCAACATAATCAACCAATCAATTTATTATTTAATTTTAGGAGGGTGACGTGTGACATGTGTCGTTTTATTTTAGTTATCTAAATCCCTTTTTGCTTAAATTCATGAGCAAGTTGTTTGGGCCGGCTGCCAAAATTTGGAAATTATATTAAAGAATTAAATCAACTTTACACCACTTAATAAATATTTTATATTTAAGTTCTCGTAAAAATACTTTCAATATTATTATTAACTTCTTTAAATAATAATTTTTTTTCATAATACAATACTTATAAAAAAATCTTATAAATATTTTCATAATTAAAATGAGATGACAAAAAATAAATAGACGAGTGAAACAAAAAATCAAACTCGTTATATTTATTTTTCTATTCATTTTTTGTCACATCATTTTATATGAAGATTTTTTTATAAATATAGTATTACACTTTTTCTTTTTTTTAAATGTTGTTCAACTCAAATTATCCGAAATAAATAAAAATATATACAGATATTTGATAATTACTTGAAATGGTTTCTGAAAAATCTTTTTTCTAAGTATATGTATGGAAATATTTTTTTAATGGCTCATTTTTAAATTATTTTATTACATTACATTCATATGGCTTACAAAAAAATGACATGAAAAACATTTGCAATCCATAAAATGTTTCTAATTATTTAAACATTTTTCATTATATATATGTCATTATATATTTAAAGATAATATTTCTATCAAGTATACAAACTGTGTTTCGAAATAGTGAACCTATTCCAATTTAATGTTTTTATTTTATAATTAAAATCACAATTTAATTGTATAATTAAATCATTCAAGCTTCTTCCAAGAAGGTTCCTTAAGACCTTAACCGGCCATGTCTCGTATGATGTAAGGGCGGTCGACAGTTACAAGAAAATCGATGTGCGTTTAAAGTATCATCTCCGGAGAACTTGGAAAAAGTCAAGATATCATATAAGGATATTATGACGGTATATTTGGTGAGTTTTTTGATCACCTAACGCAATGTATATTTAACAATCACTTCATCTTCCTTATCTACTAAGAATTCACCACGTGGATCCTTTCCGCCACGTGCTATTTCTCATCCTTCAATGAGAATATTCCTTCTATTTAACTTCAATTCTATAATTTAGATATAAAATATTCCCTCCTCGTTCAAAAATTTAACCTAAATTCATATTTTTTTTTCTATTTTTTTTTATAAATTTAATGCGATTAAAAATATGTATATATAAATCTCTAAGATAAATAACATTGTTTATATCAGGATTTATAACATTGTTTATTTTCTAAAATAAATTCAGGATTTGATTATACATGATAAAAGTTTTAATTAAAATGAATTGTTAATAACATTATAGTTTTAATTAAAATGAATTGTATATATAAATCTCTAAGATAAATAACATCGTTTATTTCAGGATTTATAACATTGTTTATTTTCTAAAATAAATTCAAGATTTGATTATACATGATAAAAGTTTTAATTAAAATGAATTGTTAATAACATTATAGCTTTTTTTATTTTTGGGGTTTGTAGGGTGTTCAATAGACTTTGAATATTAGTTGAGGTGCGCTCAAATAGGTCCAAACACCTTGATTACTAAAAAATATTAAAAACCTTTGAAAATATAAAATACACTTTGATAAATGTATATATTGAAAAAACCTTATAGAAAGAATTTTGATACTTTTAATTAGGGGTGTTCAGAAAAATACAAAAACCGAACCAAACCGAATTTTTGATTAACCGAAAAACCGGTTCGATTTCAGTTCATAGAAATTGAAAAACCGTATTTTCAGTTTGGTTACGTTTTGGGAGAAAATGCAAACTGGTTTTACTAACCGATTTACAATATATATATATATATTAAATTAAGATATAAAAAAAAAAAAATCCCTAAACCTAAATCCTCTTTACATATGTATGAATATTTAATTTTTATTTAGATATGTATTGTTAATGTTTACAATTTAAATCAGGAAAAAAAAAATAGTTTAAGCCTTAATGGGAAAACCGGTTAGCTGGTTTTTTCTAAGCGGTTAACCGGAAAACTGGTTTTCCTCTAAACCGGTTTGGTTTCGGTTTAGGAAAAATTCTTAAATCAAATAACCAGTTCAGTTTAAGAAAACAGTGAACCGGTTTTGAACACCCCTATTTTCAATAAAAGGTACATCATTTAAAACTTAACTACCTCTCAATGACCAAATAAAATAAAAACCAAAATGAGAAAACAAAAGCGATATATTTTTATTAACTTATTATAAGTAAAATATACAAATAAAGTTGATTTTAAGTTATTGGAATTTGACCTAAAAAAAGTTTCAATTATTTTAAGCTGGGTTGTATCATGTGTTTGTTGCCCTTACAATTGGAAATACATTATGGTATTTAGAACAATCTAAAATGAATTATTGAGCACATGTAATGAATCTATCAAGTGATGTGGAATCAATATATCCAAAGAGAAAAGTTTTGTACTATAATATATACATCACTAGTCACCAATAATTCATGGGAAAAGAATCTCTAGGTAAGCAAGAAATGCCATGGATAATGATAAAGTCCAAGCAATGAAGCATACATAATCAAACAAAGGGCTAAATCATTTTTCCCACCCAAAGTTTGGTGAATGTACATTTACCACCCATAAACTTTTAAGAACAGACAATATTATACTTATAATTAATCCTCGCAAACTTTCTCTTACAACCCCAATATGGTCGCTTACAATGGGGTCCGCTCAGCTCACAATGGATCTCGTTTGTCCAATTGTGAGTTACTATATCAGGATTATGAGATAAAGTTTGTAAGATTAGATTGTGAGTCAATTTTTATTATTTAAGAAGACAGTTTGCACTCATCATCAATCTTCGTTAATGGAATATGTTACTTGACAAGGATAAAGCTACAAAAAGAATATAATAGCCTTTACCTTTTGATTTTATAATTTGTAACGAGGCTGACTAACATTTTCTGACCCAAACTTTATTAAATATATATTTTCACCCCTAGTTTGGTTTATGTTAATTTTAGGGCTAATATATATTTTTTTAAAATAAAGTTAGTTATTAAAATAAAAAATCCAAAAATAAAAAAATTGGAAAAAAAATTCAAAAGCTGAAAAAAAAAAACAATTGGTCGGAATCGCACTAACAAGAATCACACCTGGCCAGGTGTGAATCTACTTGAATCACACCCAGCTCGGTGATATTCAGCTAGAATCACTAGGTGCGATTTTGGCTAACTGATTTTTTCTTCTTTTTTCCAATTTTTTCAGTTTTTTTTTTTTTTTGTTTTTTGGTCGAAAATTATATTTTATATAACTTCGTAAAATATATACAATTTTAATGAAATATTATTTTATAGTTTTATAAATATTTAATTTGTAAATACTATTATAATTTTTAAAAGTAATATATACAAGTTTAAATTTTTTAGAAACACATGTACTTTAAAAGTGAAACTTCCATTATAGAAATTTAAATGACTAAATCAGAAGTTGGTGAAAGCAATTGTTATGCGTTTGTAATTTAGAGGTATAAATAACATTAAACCTATAATTTATTTTGGAGTAATGCTATAGTTGTCGAAGGATATATATCGAATTTGTGCACCGAATAACGTAACGCAATCATGACCGTTGATTCATTACAAGTTAATATTAATCGACGGTCAGGATTTTGCTACATCATTTGGTGCACGAATTCAGTATGTAATTTTTGATAATTCTATCATTTTCCTTTATTTTGTATGAACTGCCCTTTTACTGTTAAAACTGACGTTTGATTTTAACGGTGGGTGAGAAAATGTTTTTTTCAAAGTTTATGAGTAGAAACATGTCCATTCGCCAAACTTTGGGTGGGAAAATGTCATTCGGCCTCAAACAAAATGTAATGAGCTCATTTATAATTTACAACATGACGCAACCCCACCTTCATTTTTGACCTAACCACACATATAATTTTCATCAACCTTACCTTTATAACAATATTAAAACACAAAAAGACTAATTTCATATATCCAATAACATCCACAAGATCAATTCATTTGAAATGTGATGCAAAAACTCAATATTTATTTCTTATGCTCCTTTTTCAATTTACTAATGTAATGACGTGCTTATTTCATTTTCCGCTGTGAGATCACTTAGGATTAAACTCATCTGCTTCATTCAGAATAATTAAAAATTTCCTGTAATTGCAATAAAAACATATAAAAAAACTCTTATAAATTATCAAAACTCCATAAGACCATCTTCAACCACAACCACTAAATTGATGTAATTTCCACACCAAATTAGTGTAACTTTTGATGTATTTCACTATTACATCTCCAACCCATTGCACCAAATATTACACCAAAAAGAATATTCTATTTTTTTTTTCTTTCTATCAATAATCAACAATTAATTTATTTTACTAATTATTTTTTTATATATTAATTAAATATTGAGAATGATATTTTTTATTCAATAATAATAACTTTGAAAATTATACTAATTTAATAAAATTAAGCATTTATTTAATCAAATAAACATTACATTTAATATAAAAAAACATCACATCTAATATAAAATGAAAAAAAAAAAAAAAGACAACAATAATACAAAAGCAAAATTCTATATTGATAGTAATTTAATTTTTCAAATTAATATATTCTTCCCCCAAATAATCAATTAATGCATTTTGAAAAAGCATGGTGAGTCTCCATACCCTTTATTTGTCTATGGAGAATTCTAATTCTTTCTAATATTTTGATGATCTTAGAGGATCCGAAACTAATCTATCGGAATACTAAATTATTATTTTAATTTATGTTGTATTTTTTTTTAATTTTAGTGTTTTTAAATTAGTGTTAATTTTTATTTTGAGTTATTATAGTTTAATATTTACATTGAATAAAGTTTTGTTTTGAATTTTTTATCATTTTTTGAATTATATAATTATTATGAATTTATTATTATAAATAATAATTAAATTAAAAAATAAAATAAAAATAAATAAATAAAATATATTTTATAGTATATAAATAGTATAATTTCGAGTAGTTTTTGATGTTGGACTGGAGTAAAGTTTACACAAACATCAAAATGGTGTTGGGTAGAAAAATAAGGTGGGAAAATCTAAAGTAATGGATAGAAATAGGTAATGTTGTAAGATAGGAGACATGGGCCCTAGCTTTCGTAACCGTTAAACTCAGAAAGAGACCCACTTGAGAGTTACATAATCCTACCACTCTCTTCTTCAACCTCACACTCTACTGGTCAACGTTTTATTATTATTGTTGCAAGTGGGTCCTGTTTGATTTATTAAGGCAAGGTTGCTTTGTTGGGAAGCAAGGCAAGTCCGGAGGAGTCGGTACAACTTTAGTTAGTGGTTAGAAAGAAAGACTTTGAGAGAGTAATTAACTCCCTTAATCACTGTACGATAAACATCAATTTATTTATAATTCAATCTTAATCATTTAATTAACTTATTATTATACTTTGATTTGACTATGTTGACTCTCAAGAGTCCAATAATATTAGAAAGAGTGAGGGGCAAGAAAAGGATTAAAAAAAAAAAAAAGATATTGGAATACCTACTGCTTATTACTTTTACATCCACAAACCAATTACGGTTAACCATTAATCCTTTAGGTTTGATCTTTAAACTCTATGTGAAAATTTGAACCAATTATCTATGTTGCATTTGAGAATCCACACACTTAACTTTAATTGACCAACAACATTATTTCATGAGTTTTTGCTATTCGGGCCGTGAATCAGTGGACCATCTTTTTTTCTAAGTCCATTTGGTGTTGGGTTCTTGATTTAATCACTATTTCATGAGTTTCTGCTATTCGGCCTGTGAATCAGTGGACCATCTTTTCTTCTTATGTGACTTTACTAAGTCCATTTGGTGTCGGGTTGCTATATCAAGGACTTGTCCCTTAATTGAAAGAGGAATAACTTCAATTATGCGTTAGGAAAGTTGTGTTTGGGTGCTTCCGTCTATTGGATTTGGGGGAAAGAAACAATAAAGTGTTTTGTGGGGGAGTACAACTGTACAAGGATACAGCTTCAATTAAGTTAATTGTAAATGATAGAGCTATGGATCTTAGGAAGATGAAAAGAACCATTAGTAATAAGAGCCTTGATTTTTTGTTGGTTGGCTTTGTTTTGGTGATAATTGTTTTGTGTGTGTTTTAAAGATGATTTTGTATAAACTTTTGTTTTCGTTCTAACCCAAGGCTTGTTTTCGTTATAAAAGGCTTGTCCTATGGTACCATATAGATTGAAAGATAGTGTTTTGAGTAACTGTTTTGTCTTGATTAGATTATTGTTTTTATCTTATTTTAGGGGTTTGTCCTGTGATAAGCTGACCGCTTTTTATAAGTTTTTTGTATATCATTTTTCTCTTTCTATTTAAAGTTTTTATATATGTAAAATAAAAAAAATAACCCAAAAAATAATTATTTTATGAGAATTTGAGAATTACAACACTATTTCAAAACTTAATGCAATAATATATAAGATGCATGTCTATATTGATACCTGTATTATCATTTGAAATAGAACAACATTATAAAACGACTACATTTAGGAGATTTGAGTGACTACTGCAGAAACCATGGTGTTCATTCCACACATACCGTGGCCTCGGCAAAGCCGGTAGTACCCATTTTCTCCCCAGTGCTTTCCCCATGAATTCTTGATGATCCAGTATGGCTGATTGCCAAGTCTTAGAATGGAGAACCCATGGGCTCCATATCCGACAAGGAGAACGCCGTGGTTGATCCATCGCTTGCCACAGATGAGCGGACACGAGACACCCCCAATGTAAGTTTGCATGAACAAAGCATTCAACCCAACTGCACTTAAGATTTTCACCATTATCGATGTTTCCACAGTAGTAACATTAGTTGAGCAAATTTCACTAGGCCTAAATGGAAATTTTAATCATAAACTCTGAGTTTCTAATTTAATTCAACATTTGACTTTCATATTCTTGGATTACAATTTGAAATGAACAATACACAAGGTTCATATTTTTACTGAGAAAGTTGATAATGAAAAGAAAAACTCACTTGCTAGAGGGCCATGATGAACTAAATGTGCAGCGATTTGGTTCTCGTCGATGGGAATATTGGTAAAATTTATAACTCTAACAGCTACTTTATCTGAATTAAACTTGCATTCACCATTTTTTCCAGTATAAGGGTATGAACTTTCTTCCTGTAGTCCTCCGGCATCGATCAAATATTTATAGGCATTTGTCATAAGGCCTCCATAGCAACCATTGTCACATTCACTCTGTTGCTTTGCATCACACTGCAAAATTACTTAACCAATGAATTATAAGTCACCAAAAAAGTAATTAATTGGATCATTAAGAAGTACCAAAACCATATTCAGAAAATTAAGCTTTTTATCCCTATGCAAGGATTTTAAATATATTTATTCTTATGGTGCAAATCTTGAATGTATCTTTTCTGATCTGGGAAAAGATCCTGTAGGACCTAACCATGTGGTCGCAATCGACAAGCTGCTGCTCACTAAGATTCAGAAGCTTCCCGGTTCCGATAAAGTTGGCTCCTTCAACAGCTCCTGTAGTGCTAAAAGCCCAGCATGATCCACATGTACCCTGCATCGAAATTTCAAACTTCACCATCACTAAACAACAGAAGTGTTACTATTTAATAACAAAATTAGAACAATGAACACAAAGCTGCTGCTCATCAGTAAGCAATTTTTTTCATCTATATAATAAAGTTAACTCACAAACTTCAACAGTAAAAAGAAAATATAATAAAATTAGCGTTTTGGAGGATGGATTAATTAATATATACCTGCATCTTGACCTCAGTAACAGCACCCTTTTCTCTCCAATCAAAACTCTTAGGCAAATCATCCACTTCCAAATTTTTCATCATTATCCCACCCTCCACGTCATCTGCACCGTTCATCACCGCTGGTCCACCTGTCATCCCAGTGTAAAACCTCTCAAACTCCTCCTCAGACAGATCGGAGAAAGGCGTCACGCCATGCACCGCCGTGGGATCAAGCAGCTGATGCTCAGCCGCCTTCATCACGTTCTTCGCGAAAACCCCCAAGCGGTGCACGTACTCCTCCCTCGTAGAGTAGCTTTTCCCATATTTTTGGATGAATGACTTGAAATTCTGCTCTGTAGCAGTACCCAGAAGAGCGTTTCTGGAGAGGATGGAACTGGAATCGTCAGTGACTTGGAGTATTGTGGGGTTTAGTGAGGCTTTATCAACGTGAAGAGGTGAAGCTGAAGAGAATGTGAGTGCGTAGGTTAGTATTGTAACACTCACGGCGCATGTTAGAGCTCGTAATTGTGCCGGTGTCATCTTCTTCTGGGTATTGCTTTTGTTCTTCGCTCTGTTTACTGAACGAAGGGACTGAAAGGGCCCGTTTAAGTTGCATTTTCCGGCTGTGTAATTCCTCTTTTGTCCTTAAAAGATTACAAAAGGGCAAGGGTGTTATGGTAAAGTAGAGAGAGGGTGGCCAGGTGTAGCGGCTAGTCGGCCACGTGTAGAGCATGAGAGGTTTGTGTGACACGTGGTAGTATGTGTACGTACATGTTGAATCAGCTTGTTTACCTGGATGCCATATTAAGTTGCCATGTGGTTCTCTAATGCAACAAAAACGGAGCTTGTTTTGGATTGGGAAATGGGAAGCTGAGGGTTTGGATTTCGGGTAGGACCTTTTTCTTTTTCTTTTATGATAAACTCGGGTAGAATTTCGGGTCATAAATATTCGAGTTATTTAGCCTTGGGCTTAAAAGTGTTATATGGATCGGTCCAAACTTTTTATTTTATTTTTTTATGGTCGATGATGCTCGACCAGTTTATACGTATCTCAATTAATTCTTTAAAATTTTAAAATTATCGATCGAGTAAGAATTTCAATGGCTATCCTTATTAAAAAACCAAGGAGGGACTCAAACTTTGGACATTTTGAAAAATATAACCAAGAATCACTATCGAATCATTTGACCATCCAAAGATAGTTAATCGGTTCAACTTACTCATGCCAAATTTTCTTTTTCTTTTAATAAAGAACTCCATAATTATAATAAATAACGTTATTGAATCAACAAGGTAATAATTTATGAGTAATACTACACATACATAATTTTCATACAATATTTCACATACAACATTATGTGGCAAGATATGATTGACTAATTTAAAGTTAAAATTAAACTTTCACCCAATCACATCTTGTCACATAATGTTGTATGAGAAATATTGTATGGAAATGATGTATGTGTAGCATTATTTATAATTTATTTTCTTAAGTGAGGAGTCTACTCTAAGCCAACCACTTTTATATTGAAAGCAAAAGTTTCCTGAATGATATACACAAAGTTGTGACATCTAAAATATGAAATATACTATTCATACAACCGTATAGATTAGTAAAATGTTTACATTAAATTCCATAAATAAATTACTGCAACTGCAGAAGCAGTTGAATTTTGGGTAATAAATAAATTAAGAGGTTGGCAAAGTAGTATTATAAAGTCTCGTCTTATTTTTATATAAATATAGTTAACGATTTTTTTTTTCACCCAAATAATGGTTTAATTACACTTTTTCATCCACATACTTTTAAAATACCATTTTACTATCCAAATTTACATTCCAACGACAAACAAAGAGCATATTTTGTCCACGCTATTGAGACTTTTGAAGAGAGAAGATTGATGAGTCTTTTGGTGATAGAATATTGGATTTTAGTGGTTGGGATTGATTGAAATTTGACTTAGGAGAGGCAGTTGCGCAAACCCTAATCGTTCGATTGTCGGTGATTGGCGGGGTAGACGGTAGTGGGGTTTTAGAGGTTTTAGTGAGTGATAATCAGGGAAGAGAATGGTGGTGGCGTGGGGTCGTATTTTGCAATAATGCCGAAATTAGAAACAAAATATAAATTTGAATAGTAAAGTGATATTTTAAAAGTCTGTAGGTGAAAAAGTGTCATTAAATCATTATTTGGATGGGAAAGTCATTTACTCTAAGGGTGTGTTTGGTTCAAGGAGTATGAGATTATTGGGAATCTTTAAGGAAATATGTTTGGTTAGTTGGAATAAATTAGTGGGTATATTATATTAATATGTTTGGTTAGAAGGAATAAATTGATGAGTATATTATGTAAATTACTAAATTGTCCCCATTTTAAAATATTAATATAATATTGTTTTTATTATTAATTTTTGAATAATTTTATATAACCCCCAACATTTTAGATTTAGCTAAAACACCCTAGCTTATATAAAACTTTAATTTGTAACAAAATCACCCTTACCCACCTTAAGCCACAATCGGCCGCCAACCACCACCATTGGTCGCCGCTTGACGGAATCAGAAGTTGCTGGAAATCTCTGGGAGTCGTCGATATGGCCGTGTCAACGATTTCCGATAGTGGTGGTTAGGTGACGGTGGTGGTTTGCAATTTTTTTAAATATAAGGGCATTATTACCAAGTAATATAATATGACATTACCTCTAACCAAACACACCCTAAATTCAAATATCAAATATGGCAATCAAGAGTAACAGTATCCCACAATTAGCCAAACTTACAACCCAATTCTGTCCACCAAAAAAAGGCATACTACCTCATGCACATTTAATTATCTTTCTTCAACGCCAAAACTATCTTATCTTTCTTCACTCAGGGAATTAACTTGACATCCAGTGCAAGTTTTTCATTACTTAATCTTCAGAAATATGATCGTACTGCAAATTATATTCCTATATAAATAATCATACATTAAAAAACTTTCAATGTAAGTCAACAATGGCCTCCATCAATATTCTTGTGATGATAATTTTACTTCACATTCTCGTACTCTACATGATTATCAACACATCAAACTCCAGAGAAAAGTTACCAACAATCCTTGTTTTTGGTGATTCAACTGTGGACACTGGAAACAACAACTACATTCAAACTTTGTTCAAGGGAAATTTTCTCCCATATGGCCAAGATTTTCCTGGGAAAATTCCTACAGGAAGATTTTCCGATGGGAAACTTGTACCTGATTTTCTTGCCAATTTTCTAGGCATCAAAGACACTGTTCCTCCTTTTCTGGATCCTAATTTGTCAGGAAAAGAACTCGTCTCTGGTGTTTGTTTTGCTTCAGGGGGATCAGGGTTTGATGATTTGACAACTGCTGTATCTAAAGTCATCCCGGTTTCTAAACAGATTGAGATGTTCAGAGATTATGTAGTGAGGCTTAAGGGGATTGTTGGTGGTGATGAAGAAAAGGTTAAGAAGATAATTGGTAGTGCTTTGATTGTGATTAGTGCAGGCACTAACGACTTCATTTTTAACTTTTACGACATCCCCTCAAGAAAATTGGAGTTCAATATTAGTGGGTACCAAGATTTCTTGTTGGACAGGCTACAGTCCTTCGTTAAGGTAAAAATAAATTCCTAGTTTCTTTTCATAAATTTTCTTTGTTTAATATATTGTTTTCTCGTTGATCCAAAATTATGTCCTATTTATCCCATGGATTAGTTGAAAAGTCAAATTTGTGGTTTTCTTCCACGATATTTGCGGTTTGAGTCATTGACAGAATAAAAGGAGTAAGCTACTTTTCCGACTTAAATAATGGTTTGATCATACTTTTTTACTTACAGGCTTTTAAAATACTACTTTATTATTTAAATTTATATTCCGTTTTCGATTTTGGCATCATTGCGACCCCACACTATTATCATTCTTTTTTTCCGATCATCACTCACCAAAACCCATCAAATCTTATTCCTGTTGACCTCTTTAATTGTCAACAATCGAGCGATTAGGATTTACGCAGCCGCTCTTTCTAAATCAAATTCCAATAAATCACAACCACCAAAATCCAACATTCCAGTACAAAAAGACTTATCGGTCTCTCCTTTTCAAAAACTTTAATAGTCTAGACCGAGTTTGCTCTCTATTTATCGTCGGAATATAAATTTGGATAATAAAGTGAAATTTTAAAAGTCTGTAAGCGGAAAAGTGTCATTGAATTATTATTTAAGTGGGAAAAAGTTGTTAACTCTAATAAAAAAACTATTATTTGCTTCCCACTTATAAAAAATGGTAAGATTCAGTCTACAGAGCAGGTTTGGGGGACTAGATAGGTCATTGTTTGTTCTTGCTTCTCAAAGATTATAAGGTTCCATGAGATTTTAGTTTAACTTAGGGTCATATTTTATGTATCATTATATATTTTTATATAATGTAAAAAATGGGTTATATTGTATTTCGATTGATCGGAACTATGTATTTATATAAAATTTGATCTCAATTTACCATTTACTGCGTAAAATGTAAACTTGTAGGAACTATATGACCTTGGCGGCCGTAAGATGGTGATAGCTGGTTTGCCTCCAATTGGTTGCTTGCCCATACAAATGACTGCAAAATTTGAGAACCCATTTGCTAGGATTTGTTTGAAGGATCAGAATTCAGACGCTCAATCTTACAACTACAAACTTGCTAAGCTGTTGTCTCGACTTCAATCACTTCTTCCAAAATGCAAAATCATTTATGCAGACATTTATCGGCCGTTGATTGACATGATTGATCATCCTAAAAAATACGGTAAGCTATGCTCATAAATCAATTAATTAAATAGTTCTCAGCTTTGTTGCTATCTTTCAGTTATCATACTGATAGGCATTGCAATGTTTTCCGGAATTCCGAGGAGCTACCCCGCCCCATTTCTCTCAAACAACTTCAATCACCGTGTGTTTAAAATAAATATAATTATATATATTTTATGAAAAACGGATACATGACATGAGAAGACGAACGACTGTCGCTAACATTTCTCTCATAGGATTTCAGTAATAGAAATTGTTGCATAATTTACAGGATTCGTGGAAACAAAGAGAGGGTGTTGTGGAAGTGGAGTATTGGAAGCAGCATTTCTATGTAATCCATTAACCCCAACATGTGGAAGGCCTTCAGAATTCTTGTTTTGGGATAGCATTCACCCAACTCAATCTGCCTACCAATTCATATCTCAGTATTTGGAGATTGAAATCTATTCCAAGTTACTCTCTGATAAACATCTTCTAAATTAATCACTTAGATCAACAAAATCATCATCTTTGAGTTCTAGCGTTACACCATTACGTTGCGTTAATAGTCTCATCAAATTGATAACGTATCGATAAAATCACTTCGACGATTTCCTAATATTATTTGTTAGCTTTACATGAAAAAATGTGTCGCGTGTAATTTAATTATTGTAATTTTCTCATTAAGCAATAGATAACTATATTTATTTTGTTTTGTTAGTCTTCCTGACGCTTATATTATGCTATATTTTAGAATACTTCATTTGTTCACTATGATACATTTTTTTTTTTTTTTAAATAATCATCAGTTTATTGTTATTATTATTATTTTTTTAAAAGGATGATATTTATATATTGTAGTGTAAGAAAAAGACAGCTTTAATATTTAAACTTTTTAGATGGACATTAAACATAGAATCTCCCATAAAACATTAATGAAAGAAAGATTTAATAGATGTAAAAATAGTAGAGAAATTGAGAATCCTTTTAGAAAGGCGTTTCAAGTGCTTTCTAGTGATTCCTAGCGAAGACTTAAAAGGTGTAGAAAATTAGAAATTCTAGAAAAAAAACACTTCTAAAATATTCTAATTAAATAGAAGAAAAAAAATCAGACCTGCCGGATTCGAACCAGCGACCTAAGGATTGCTATCAGGTTAGCCCACTACAGTCCTCCGCTCTACCAACTGAGCTAAGGTCGGTTGCTGATGATATTAATGAAGTGAACATAAACTTGCCTAACCAACAAAGGATGTGCCTAAACATTTTCTTTAACATCAATATACCTTTTTTCTTTAAAACTTACCCCTATGGGAGCGTTTGGTTGGCGGTAATGTCAGATTATTGGGATAATGTTATCTTATATTACTTGATTATCACGTTTGGTTGTCAAGTAATATAAGATTTCGGTAATCTTCAAATACCAATAGTAGTTACTATTGGTAATATTGGAGGTAATCTGATTACCTCCATTTTCTTAGGTATTCTGAGATTACCAGGGTTATCATTTTTTGTTACAATTTTATCCCTTATTAATAAAAATTTTGGACAATAATGCCCTCATTTTAAAATAAATTTACATTAATATCCTATTTCAATTTTACCCTTATTTAACTAAAATTTTTGACAATAATGTCCTTGTACTTAAAACAATTTACAGACCACAGACCACTGCCACTCAGCCACCACCACCACCACCACTACCACCACCGCCGACAGTGGCCAACCACCACGGACCGCCACCGAAAACTCGCCAGAGTCCCTAAAAAAGAACGAGTTTCGGTGGGAGGCTCCGGGAGGCATCGATATGGCCGTTTCCGACCATATTGATGGCCAAAAACGGCCATATCTGGCCGTTAATGGCCAGATCCTTGGCCATTAGCGGCCATATCTGGGCGAGATTTGGCTGTTAACGGCCACGGCCCTGGCCGTTAACGGCCAGATCTATTTCGGCCAGAATAGATCTGGCCGTTAACAGCCAGGTCCATGGCCGTTAACGGCCAGATCTCGCCCAGATCTGGTCGCTAATGGCTAAGGATCTGGCCATTAACGGCCAGATCCACCGATCTGGTCGAAAATGGCCAGAATAGATCTGGCCATTTCCGGCCTGATATGGCCGTTTTCGGCCATCAATATGGCCGAAAACGGCCATAGCGATGCCTCTTGGTCACGGTGAGTTGCTGATGGGGAGTTTCAGAGACTTCCGACAGTGGTCTGCGGTGGTGGCAGGCGGCGGCAGGAGGTGGGGTTGATTTCGTCATAAATTAAAGTTTTATATAAGCGGGGGTGTTTTAGCTAAATCTGAAATATTGGGGGTTAAAAGAAATTATTCAAAAATTAATAATAAAAATAATCTTATATTAATATTTAAAAGGGGGACAATTTAGTAATTTAAATAACATACCCACCAATTTATTCCCCATAACCAAACATATACATATAACATACACACAAACTAACCAAACACATTTTTTTAAAGATTCCCAGTAATCTTCTAAGGTAATCTATCTTCCCAGTAATCTAACATTCCTAGTAATCTAACATTCTTGAACCAAACGCCCCCTATGAGATTGCTTAATATGGAAGATATATTATGTTATTGAAAAGTATTATTTACTCATCATATTAGGGATTTTTTTTTAATGCTTTTTTAAGGGGAGTTTTTTTATTTTTAAAGGGGTTATTGATGTTTTCAAGTAGAGTTTTACAATCATAAGAGATTTTATATTACTTTTCAATAATAATAGATGCTTTTTATATTAAGTGGTATCACATGGGTAAATGAAGTAAACCCATTTGAAAAATATAAAACAAGTACAAAATTTATTCTTTAGAATTTAAATTAAATTATACTATTAACTCTTTCTTTTATTTAAAAAAAAGATATTATAAGAAACTAATATCCAATGTGTTGATGCGTGACTTTTACACCAACTAAACGCACGCGTGCAATGCTGAGCTGACCCAGAAGACACACGTGAATGCAAGAAGAATGAGAATAAATGCAATGGGGATAACTTTTAAAGTGGTTCGGATGCTAAAAAAGCAAATCCTATGTCCACTGATGTTTGTATTAATGATAGAGGTCAGGTCGCATTAGCGGACTGACTTACAAATAACTCACAAATGATAGTACAAGAGAGAGAAGGCTATATATTCTTGAGAGAGAATAGTCAATCCCCTAAATGGGAGAGGAGCTCTCAATTTATAGTGGGATGGACTAAGGTTATCATTACTGAATCTGTGAGTTGGTGGGATTATCCGTACAAATCCTTCTTTATGTCACATTGCCCACCTTTCAGAGTGATTTACGAGATTTGGAGCAGGGATTGGACACGTGGGAGCACCACAACTTCTAGCTAGTCTGGCACGCACCCACTATTTTGACAAAAGCATGCTGTTCATTTTCCCACGCGACTTGGCTGCGGGTGCACCCATGCTCTGACTCTTTGCACGCTGACTGGACCTTACGTCAGCCCTGCATTCTTTAGGCATAACAGAAGTCCCCTAGTTTTTAAGGTTTGAGGATTGAACCTTGGAAACTATAGTTCATGCTGCGTCTATATGCTTTTGGGAAATTCTGGTGACTACGACCTGCTTGAAGATTGGTCGGGGTAGCGCCCTTTATGAACATGACCTCGCATGGTCATTGCTTGTTAAGGATGAACAACCTGATTTCGTCAGGCGTTGCCTGTTGCGTTTTCAATATGGATGCATTTAATGAAACAGCCCCTGCTCTGACAGACGTGTCCTGTGCGTAATAAGTGCCAGCCAAACGCATTAAATGTGTGATACGCTGACACGATATCCTTTATCAGAACATTAAATGCATGGCATGCTAAAACGACACCCCTTAACAGAGCATTAAATACAGATTGGGGCGCAATTAATGCTGAGGGAGAGAGTGCCGTCGCTTGAGTTTTTCAACGGAAAAAGATGACGGTTTGGTTTTATGTAATTGTGATGCTCACTCTTTCTCACTGATCTGTGACACGTGGTCGTGATCAATGGTGAGAAATTTTTGTCGCCCAAACATCGTTTTGATTCCGAGAAAAACAAGCGTCGTTTCATGCGTTATAAAAACTCAGATCTTTCTCAGGCAATGTCACCACACTCATCTTTTTCACAGAGAGTAAGAGATTTTCGCAAGCCTGGAATCTTTGCCTTCAAAACCAGCGTGTTTCTGATATTTGAAGCAGAGGGAGCCATTTTCGTACTCCGAGAGGTAAGAATCTTTCTCTGCTTTCATTTTCTTATTGCCATGGTTGGTAAATGGCGTTAGTCTTCTGGTAGATAATCGGAGACGAGACGCCCATGTCGGGTTCGACCATAAATGACGGCTCGAATCATTCTGTTAGGGTTTCCTCTAGGTTTTAGGGAGTTTTGTTTTCTTCCACGTCATCATACAGAGTAGTGTACGATGGCTAAATGACCCCCCTACTTATTGCTTTTGTAGACTAGTAGAATGGACCCCTCAATGACCAGATCCGAGGAAGGAACCGGTTCATCCTCTCAGGGTGCTCCGAGTGTCACTCCTGAGGTCTACTTGGTACTTATCGGGGAAGAGCTCGAGAAGGTGATAAAACAGTACGGTATCGACGTGGATGTTTTTCGCGACTTGGCCCACTCATCGCGATACCTATCAAGTGGGATGGCCGCGATCTCCGAGGAGATCATCAAGGGTGGAGGGTTGATCACCTTCCACCCTTTTATCAGGTTGATCTTGGATCACTTCGGGATATCACCAATGCAGCTCACTCCGAACGCGTATATTATTGCTGTTGCCATGTACATCGCGTGTCATGAGAACAGGCTAGGCGAGCTAACCGCGACGGAGCTCGGCTGCTCGTATTTCTTGAAAAAGAGCAAGGACAAGGATTCTTATTACTTATCCAGGCGACCTACTATAGCCGAGGGGATACACAGCTACCCTAGCAATGCGGGGGCCTACGAAACGAAGCTTTTCTTATTTTGTTACGATGGTCATTGCCGCTTTCAGGACCCGAGTAGGCTCTTTTCCCTTGGCGAACTCATTAAATTTGGAATGCGTTTTCTTTCTAACGACCCGTTTCTTTTCTGGCAGTTAACAAGACGACCGACTTAGGGCTGCTCTTCGATCCGGATAGGATCATATCTTTTAGCTTCTTGCCCGAAGCCAGTCACAATGCGAAGAAGCTCGTAACGACCACGAATTTGCAGAAATACGGTTTCTTCAATGCAAACGCGTCTTTAGAGCCCCCATTGAGTAAGTCTTGCTAACTGGTTCTTTTCTGGTCGTGAAATGAAGTACTTTTGCTAACGATGCTTGCATGCAACGACCATGCCTCTGAAGGTGTCAGAGCCAATACGACAAAGGCAATTTAATTTCCTGCGGTCGCAGACCGCCAAGGCGACTGATGCTGCTCCTGTTGATCCCCCAGATGAAGGTACCACATCGGACCTCCCGGTGCGACTTGTTGGAACTTCTCAGCATCAGCCTTCCCAGGACACACCAATTCGACCGGCAAAAACTTCCCAGCCATCGGCTGTTCGCCCGAGGCTAAAGACAACGGCTCAGCGAGCGAAGAAGAGAAGGCAAATTCAGGTCGAAGAGTCAGAGACCGAATTCGAGGGTGATCAACCTGGGAGGTCGTAGCCAGATGTCGGAAGGAGGTCGGGTAAGGAACCGATGGGTGACACGACCCCTGCGAAAGGTGTAAAGAAGGAAACTCCAGTGCTGGATCGCTGGGGAACCTGCCGGAGTACTTGCAGCCGATAGTCTACACTTTGTTGGACTGTGGACTCTCGGAGGCATTCGAGGAGTTCGTAGGTTCCAGCGACGTGGATCTAATGTCCACATCGCTCCAGCACTTAAGCAAGGTAATCGGCGATGACATCCCTTAGTTCCTTTTGATAAACTAACTCGCTATTTTTTCTTGTTCGCAGGCCCTGCTTTCCATGCAACTGTCCCTAGAGAAGGTTCGATTGGGAGCTACAAAGGGGGAGGTCGCACTGAAAGAGGAGAACGCAATACTCAAGCGAGGCTTGGAAGCCGCCGAAGCAGAAAGAAACCTATCTTTTGAGTCGGCGAATCGGTACCTGAGCGAAAGGGACGCGGCTCTTCGCACAATGGACTTCCAAAAAGCCGAGCTCGAGAAGCATGCGGAGGAAGTAAAGGAGCTCCAAAGGACTATAGCCAGACTCTCCAAGGAGGTCGGAGAGAGGGACCAAGAGCTGAAAACGACCTCTTTGCGGGCTTCGCAAGCAGAACAAGAGAGGGATGCTTCCGAGAAGCAAAGACAAGCTCTCGAGGCCGAACTCCAAGCAAGTTAGGGAAAAGTTACTTCCCTGATCGAAGAGATGCAGAATCAGGCAGCGGAGGTCGAGGAGAAGGCTGCCGAATGGGCGATTGAGTCTATCTATGCCTTGCGGCGGAAGAATTCGTGCCTTGATATGTCCGACCTCCTGGAGGACTGGTGTGAAACTCTCATGTCCATGGCGCGACAAGATGATGAAGCAGCGACCGTCCGAAAATTCGATCAGATAGAGGGTTCGGGACACGCCTCGGAGAAGCCCCCAGCCGATCAGCCTTAAGATGATGAGGTCGGTTCTCCAGGAGTTAGATTAGGGCTAACAGTTGTACCGTCTTGCCTGCTGTACTCTTTACATTAATGAAATATATGTTGCTTTTACAATTTCTGTTCGCTTTATTATACATGAGTTTACATTCTAAGTGCTCATAATATTGGAACAAGTCTTTGCGAACATGATAACACGTTTATACAAACAAAATTACATGTAAAGACTATTACAAGCGAACAGAATAATACTGATTTACATTTACAAAGATCAAAAAAATATTCTTTATAAGGAAAAATGAGTTCGGAATTATTGATAATAAGGTCGAAGGTGTTCAGCATTCCAAGCTCGCGGTACTATGGAACCATTTAGCAGTTTTAGGTGATAAGTCCCTAACCTTATCACTTTCGCGATGCGGTATAGGCCTTCCCAATTCGGTCCCAACACTCCCGTACTCGGTTCTCTAGTACCAAGGAGAACTTCCTTTAATACAAGGTCGCTGACCTGGAAGTCTCTTCGTCTGACCTTAGAATCGAAGAACCTTTTGGCGCATTGCTGATAGACTACTATTCTTAGCGAAGCCTTGCTGCGATGTTCATCAACAAGGTCCAGGCTTGCTCGCATAAGCGCTTCGTTGTTGGCTTCATTGTACAAGTCTCTCCGTAGTAAACCGGTTCCCACCTCTACAGGGATCATCGCTTCGCAACCGTATGCTAGCGAAAAAGAGGTTTCTGAGGTAGAGGTTCTCGGAGTTGTCTTGTATTCCTATAGGACTTTGGGGAGGTCGTCGGCCCAATTCCCCTTGGCTGCGCCAAGTTTGGCCTTTAGAGTGTGCTTGATGGTTTTGTTGACAACTTCAACTTGGTCATTTGCTTGCGGTCTTGCGACTGAGACGAATTTTTTATGGATGCCCAGCTCGTCGCAAATCTGCTTGAACTTCTCATTATCGAACTGTTTCCCATTATCTAAGATGAGGGTATGAGGAATCCCGTAGTGGCACACAATATTCTTGAAAACAAAGTCCTTGAGCTTTTTGGTCGTGATCGCGGCTAGCGGCTTGGCTTTTACCCATTTGGTGAAGTAATCTACTACGACCACGACATATTTGACTCCCCCTTTACCGACTAGCATGGGGCCAATGAGGTCGATTCCCCACATGAAAAATGGCCAGGGGCTGGTCATTGTTATCAGTTGGTGGGAAGGAGCTCGCGGTATGTTCGTGAACCGCTGACACTTGTCACACCTCTTAACAAAGTTGTAGGTGTCTTCTTGGATTCGGGGCCAATAGTACCCTTGACGAACAACCTTGTTCGCAATAGATCGTGTGGCGGTGTGATTACCACAGATCTCTTCATATATTTCCCTCATGATGTAATCTGCTTCTTCGCTGGTTACATATCGGATGAGAGGGGCGCTAAATCCCCGCCTGTACAGCTGGTCTCCGATGAGGGTGTAACGAGCAGATCTTGTTCGCAGGACCCTTTCCTCGACATTGTCGTCAGACAAGGTCCAATCTTTGAGGTATTGGAAGATGTGAGTCATCCAGGAATAAGATTCTACTACGTTCATGACCTGTTTGATCGGGTTGATACTATGGGCCTCGATGAATCGAATAGGAATGATATCCGGTGCTTTTGAGTCCAACGATGAGGCTATCCTTGCCAGGGTGTCCGCCATAGAGTTGTTATCTTTGGGAATCTGAGTGATTGCGAAGTGTTTGAATGGCTCGAGTGCGACCTTAGCTTCTTTCAAATAATGGATCATATTTTCTTCCTTGGCTTGGTACTCTCCTAAAATCTGGTTGACGAGCAACATGGAGTTGCTGTGGATACTGATCGTGGTTGCGCCCATTTCTTTGGCCAACCGCAATCCAGTGAGTAGAGCTTTATACTCGGCCTCATTGTTGGTTGCCTTAAACCCGAACCGGAGAATGCTGTGAACGCGAGCCCCTTCGGGACTCAAAAGGAGAAGACTTGCGCCAGCCCTCTTTCTGTTCGATGATCCATCGACGTAGAGGCTCCAGGTCGATAGATTCTGAGCAGTTTCCTGAATGGTTTCGCTGGGCTGTTGTTCTGACTCACTTGGAAGATATGAAAATTCTGATATGAAGTCGGCGACAGCCTGCCCTTTGATAGCCAATCTTGGTTTGTACTTCAGATCGAACTGACTCAATTCCATGGCCCATTTAAGCAATTTACTCGATGCCTCTGGCTTCTGGATTCTGGAGGACCTGTCTGAGCGGGTAATTAGTCATTACATGAATTGTATGGGCGTGGAAGTAAGGTCGCAACTTTCTGGAAGCGATCAACAGGGCATATGCTAATCGTTCCATTTTTGGATACCGCATCTCGGCATCCAACAGACGCTTGCTTGCGTAGTATACTGGCCATTGGACCTTTTCCTCTTTCCGAACTAAGGCTGCACTGACTGCGAATTGAGAGACGGACAGGTACAGGAGGAGGATCTCTTGCAGGAGAGGCTTGGACAGGAGATGTGGCTTCCCAAGGTGCTCTTTAATACTTTGGAATGCCTGTTCACACTCGGGAGTCCACTCGAACTTTTTATTGGCCTTCAGAACATTGAAGAATGGCAAACAACGATCTGTTAGCCTCGATATGAAGCGACTTAGAGCCGCTATTCGCCCATTAAGGCTCATGACCTGTTTTTTGCTGGTCAGGCTTTCCATATCGAGGAGAGCTTGAATTTTCTCGGGGTTGATCTCTATTCCCCGTTGGTTAACCATGTATCCTAGGAACTTTCCTGAGGATACTCTGAATGAGCACTTGAGGGGATTCAACTTCATTCTGTACAGTCGGAAGATATCAAACATCTCAACGAGATGCGGTATGTGATCTGAAGCGACATAGGATTTGACCAGCATGTCATCTACATAGACCTCCATTGACTTACCGATCTGATCGGAGAACATTCGGTTAACCAATCGCTGGTAGGTCGCGCCAGCGTTCTTGAGGCCGAAGGGCATAACTCTATAGCAGTACGGTCTCCGATCTGTAATAAAGGATGTATGCTCTTCGTCCGACGCGTACATCAGAATTTGATTGTATCCCGAGTACGCATCCATAAAACTTAGTAGCTCGTGCCCCGAGGTAGCATCCACGAGCTGGTCGATTCTGGACAAGGGAAAGCTATCTTTCAGGCATGCTTTGTTGAGGTCGGTGAAGTCGACACAGGTTCGCCATTTGCCATTGGGCTTCTTTACCAGAATCGGATTGACAACCAAGGTCGGGTAGAGTGCTTCTCGGATGGATCCGTTTCGGAGGAGGTTATCCACCTCTAGCTTTAAGGCGACATATCGCTCCAGATCCATCACCCTTCTTTTTTGGCGAACTGGCTTAGCTTCTCTGTCGATGTTCAACGCATGACAGATGATATCTGGGCTGATCCCAACCATATTTGCGTGTGACTAGGCGAACACATCGATATTTTCCTTGAGAAAGCTGATCAGTTTGGAGGCGAGCTAGGGGTTGAGATTGCTCCCAATCCTTAACACCCGGCTCGGCTTAGCTCGCCTTGGTTGACCGATACTTCGGACAGATCCTTAACTGGCCCACTGGAAGGGCTTTCCTGAAGTCAAGGATCCATATTGTCCGCGGCTGGGCCAGACTGTGGCTTGATTCGGCTGATCGCCATAGCCTGTTGGGGGATGCCACGCGAGATACCTTTCCCTTTGCATGCCATTTGTACTGCTTTTATGTAACAATCACATCTTCGCGCTAAGACCCGCTAACTTCCCCTATCTTCGTCGGGGTGGGGAATTTCATCTTCAAATGGTATATCGAAGTGACCGTCCTAAAGTTTCTTAGTAGAGGTCGCCCCAGGATTCCATTAAAAGCAGACGGGCAATCCACTACCAAGAATTCAGTAACCTTGGTCACTTCGTCATAGTCACCCAGCGTGACTGGAAGTAAGATCGTTCCCTTGGGGATCAAGTGGTCCTCTATGAAACCATAAAGAGGGATCGAGGCGAGCTTCAGGTCGGCCTCGTCCAAGTTCATTCTCTCGAAAGCAGTCTGGAACAGGATGTTCACAGCACTTTCGTTATCCACTAACATTCTGTGGACGTTATGGCGCCCAATGAGGGGTGTGATCACAAGAACGTTGTCATGGGGATGATGCAAATGGGCTGCATCCTTTTCGGAGAAGGAAATTTCCTCCTCTTTGTGAACCTTTTGTGGTTGTTGCGTTGTGTTCATCACACTGATGAGATCGTGATGAGTTGCATGAACATATCTTTCCTAGGCACCTCGCATGTTCCCCTCGAGGTGCCGCCCTCCAAAGATCATGTTGACACTGTAATATCCTTTGCGATCACGACGCCTTTTTCCTTGTTCCCTTTGACTTTTCTCCTGTGCGGGAGCAGAGTTGTCAATATACTCCTTGAAATACCCCTTCTTGATGAGTTCTTCGATTGCCTGCTTGAGAGCTCATCATTCATCGGTGTGATGCCCGCTATCCCGATGAAAGTGATAGTACTTTTTATTATTTCTGGCTGACACGGGAGTTTTCATAGGCTCGAGCTCTCTGAGCAGGCTGACTTTTTCTGATTTATCAAGAATAGCCGATACATATACATTCAGAGGCGTATATTGATCTCTGTCACGATCGCGACGAGGGACAAGAGCATAAGACTTTTTGGGCTCATAGCGAGGTTTCTTTCTTTTTCGCTGATCGTCAGTAGCCCATCTGTGATCAGTTCTCCTACTTTCCCCCCGACTAGACGAACTGCCTGATGCGCCAGGATTGCGATGATATAGCGCCGCCACTGAATTTTCAATCCAGAGGTACTTCTCCGCAAGGTTATAGAATTGGGTGAATGAAACATCGTCCTTAGCCTGTAGCTCTTTCCACAAGTTGGTTTGTGAACGAACTCCCATTATGATGAGAGTCCGAACAGACTCTTCGGGAGTATGAGCTACCTTGTTGAGTTCTCTGTGAAATCGGTCAATGTAAGACTGGAGGGATTCATCCCTTTCTTGCCTTATATCACTGAGGTAGCTCAAAGGCATTGAGAACTTTCGGTTCGCTTGGAAGTGCCTCAGGAATGTTGCGCTCATCTAAGGCCACGAATTGATCGATCCCGCTGGGAGCGACCTGAACCACCTTTTGGCATGGGAGGTTAACGTCACTGCCAAGCAACGACATTTTGCTAAATTCGAGACCTGGTGAAGCTCCATCAGGTCGTTGAATTCATATAAATGCTCTTGCGGATTAGAATTTCCATCAAACGCAAGCATGTCGGGCATCCTGAATCCCGGTGGGAGTGGAGCGACTAGCACTTTGGGAGAGAAAGGGGATGCAGACGTGACCTGCCCTTGCCCATTTTGCTAGGCTCTTAATCGGTCTAGAGCTCGCTGCAGTTCTTCAATCTGAGGCAATGGAGCCACTTGGGGATTACTTTCACCCATGCGAGTTCGACTCTCGCGATTACGGTTGAGGAAAGTCCAGAGGTCAGATTCCTCTTCGCCTAGGCCGGCAGCCCCGTCTGCTCTCGACACACGCTTGCTAGAGATGTGTGATGGCGATGAATGATGCGGGGTATTTTCACGACCTTCGCGATGGTACGAACTGTCTCACGAAGTGTGGGAATCGCCCACCCGATGACGATCAGGATCGTTTTCTTGGTGGTGATAAGAATCGCCCCGCCCAGCACTTTTACGGGGGTGTACCTGCGACATGGCATGGGACAGCTTGGGTGCGTCCTTTCACCAAGTCTTAACGCCATTGGTATCCTACTCGAGATGCAGTCGGAGTTCGCTGGCCCTTTGGAGCCCGTAGGCCCCTTTTTTGCCACTTGCTTACCCTTTCGTCGACGCGCTACAGTGCTCGCGGCACGGGCTATCTCCCTTTGCAGCGCTTTCGTGTGACCTACAGGTGTTTTTGGCAGTTGTACCGCCCCAGCTGATTTGGTTGGCACACCTTGGTTCAAACGGTCCAACCTTTGGTTAACCGTCTAAAGAGTATAGTCGAACCTCTCCAGGTAGCTTCTAATGGCAGGGTCAAGTTGTGAACTTGATAGGATATCCCCCGCGGCATTTTGCGAAACTGAAGGTATTTTGGAAGAGGTGTCCCCCTGGACTTGGGGGATCCCCTCAGCACCTTGGTTGGTTCGCTCGAGTTCAGGTTGGCATGCCATTTGCTGTTGTAAGACCGGTAAGTTAGAGATTCTCCTGATGAAGGATGAACACTAAATCAGGGCCCTCCTTCTAGCGTCAAACTGTTGATGCGTGACTTTTACACCAACTAAACGCACATGTGCAATGCTGAGCTAGCCTAGAAGACACACGTGAATGCAAGAAGAATGAGAATAAATGCAATAGGGACAACTTTTAAAGTGGTTCGGATGCTAAGGAGGCAAATCCTATGTCCACTGATGTTTGTATTAATGATAGAGGTCAAGTCGCGTTAGCGGATTGAATTACAAATGACTCACAAATGATAGTACAAGAGAGAGAATGCTATATATTCTTGAGAGAGAATAACCAATCCTCTAAATGGGAAAGGAGCTCTCAATTTATAGTGGGATGTACTAAGGTTATCATTACTGAATCTGTGAGTTGGTAGGATTATCCGTGCAAATCCCTCTTTATGTCACATTGCCCATATTCTAGAGTGATTTACGAGATTTGGAGCAGGGATTGGATACGTGGGAGCACCACAACTTCTGGCTGGTCTGGCACGCACCCAATATTCTGACAAAAGCATGCTGCTCCTTTTCCCACGTGACTCGGCTGCAAGTGCACCCATGCTTTGACTTTTTGCACGCTGACTGTACCTTACATCAGCCCTGCATTCTTTAGGCATAACACAATGTATTTTCATATTTTTATTTTAAAAATCATTTTCTACTACTATATATTTTCTGAATCTTAAAATATTTATATTTTAAAGAATAAATTTCTTAAATTGGTGTTCTCCTGAGAATCAATGAACATATATACTATATATTTTGGCTAAAAAAAAAAAAAAAAAAACTTTGTAATAATGTTTCCATAGTAGGCACACCAACTCAAATCAAACATGTTCAATCAATGTCTTCACCTAACTAACAATCGTAATGACCAAAACACCCATCTCCAAATGATAAAAAAGAAATTCGAGAAGGGTATCTCAGTCATTACACATGTAAATAGCTTATCCGAACCCAAAATCCAAATCAAATCCACGTCAGCAAGAAAGAAAAACAGAAAACTGGAAAACCATAAACAGAAACACAGAACACAGAATCAAGAACAGAAAGCCAACAAAACTAGAATAGAAGAAACATACAGAAAGGCAAGCTTTGTGTTGTGAAAATCTAATTTGGTATCAAAATCTCACAGCAGAAATCATTTTTAGCTCCAGCTTAAATTGGATTATGTTACCAGAGATAAATAAATACTCCTGTGCAAGGTGTGGCTCAAACTTTGTTTTTTTTTTTTTTTTTAAATTTCATTTTTTGGTTGCATTATTGATATGTTTGTGTGTAAATCTCTTGAATCTCAAATGGGGTTTGCTTACTTTGTTTGTTTTTTTTATTATTCATTGTGTTTTTTAATAATGATGTGAGATTAGTTTTTTTTTCTTTTGTTGAGGATGTGTTTGTTTTTATTGCAAAACATGATGGAGCGGTTGTGGAGTCTTATTTATTTATGTATTATTATTATTATTTTTTTACTGAAAATGGTGGGAGAAGGAGGAAAATGAATATTATGTTTTTTGGACTTTGGAGGGTGAAAAATGGTTCTTCTATTTGTTCTCTGAATGATGTTTGAGGTATTGAATGAGGAGATGTGAGGATTTTTGGAAAATTGAGTGATGAAAATATGTTTTTATTGGTTAGATTTGGGGTGAAGAAATGTCGAATCTAGGCTATGCCATTATGATTACGTGGGTTTAGATTTAAAGAAGAAGATGTAATTTGTATGGTATTGGTGTTAATGATTTGCGAAATCAAGTAAAGTATGCTTGATGTAAAAAGCCGAAAATGGAAATAGTTTGTCCCTTTCTTCATAGAAAGTAGAACTATTATTTCTTATTTATGAGCTAAATCTGCACTGATAATTTATTTATTGTTTGTTTCCCCTTCTATCTGTTTATTTATCACACTGAAGAGCTATTTTATGCCGCAGTGGTTTTTGTGGAAGTCTTTGTACATTCAAAATGGCCATATGTTTTAACCGGTTCTTGAGGGATCTTGTTATCATTCATTGTGTTTTTGCAGAAGGGAATGGTCTTTCAGTATGGAGGAAATGGAGGTGAAGGCTGGAAGTTCCCATTTAAATGAGAAACAACCTATGGATTGTTCCACATCTTCTAAAGAAGTTAATAAGCCTACAGAAAAAGTTGTGACCACCTCTGTATTTGTAAATCATGGTAAGTCTCCCGCTTGAGATGGTATTTACTGGTAATTGCTTTAAAAAATCTTTTCCTACTTTCCGTAATCCCATGAGAAAATAACCATTACTTGAGGTTCAGAGTACTGAAAATTGTCAAGTACTACATGTGGCATCGTAGTCTATTAGGCCTATATGCTATTCTGTAATAATAACTGTTGTCACAAAGCTTGAGAGAAAAGTTTAGAAAGGAAAACTGAAAAAGAAGGATAAGGATCAATGAAATTGGTGGATTGACTCTTCTGAAAGTCTATATGGAGTATGTTGCTTCTAGCTGAAAGGCTGTTCATTGAGATGCTATGTTTTTACTGAACGCACTGCTGGTGCCCCACCACTGACACTAAATCCAGTAGTGTTGTGCTTACTGTGATTTGTTCCGATTCAGATTGACTCTGTGATGGCTTCAGTGAGACAAGATTTAGGTTGGTGTCATAATAAACAAAAAAGCTTGATTTATGGTGCTCTCATGTCCCAATTTAACTACTCTTTGCATTTAGTCTAATGAACTTATTGGTGTTCTTATTTCTGTAGAATGTACATGACACTGCATTAAAAAGAATATCCCGAAATGCTTGTAGGGTCCTTTAGCCATGGACTACTAGCGCAAACTAATCTGACCAAATATATTGTCTATTCCCATAGGAGTGACTATAATCATATAATGATAAGAGCTTTAAGTTGCATGTTAACTAAGTGATTGTCGCACTCATCTCAGATGTATATGCATATGCATTTTATTATCATTCTGACAATTCTATGGGAAATAAATCTTCTTTGGTCATAGGTTTATGATAAAAGGGAAAAAATAAGGAAACCTATAATCAAATATGGAACCACGTGATGGCATATGTATAGCTGTTCATTTAGGCTTAGTGATCCAGTACATTTTTTTGCTCGTTGTTTTCCTTATAAATATGTAGTTTATGTTTTCTACTGTTGTTCTCTGAGTTTAACCTTGTTGAATATTTTGAGCAGCTGAAATTGCTTGGCATGAGAGTAGAAGAAAGTGGGTAGGGGATCAGTCTCAACAACAACAAAAAATGGCCAAGGATCCAATTATAAGGTATAATTATGAATATTCTTTTATACCATTTACATGCTTGGAAGATGTTGTTATGTGTAGCTGCAGGTTTCAGTGGCACCCAAGTAATATTTGTGACAATCCAATCTTTCTTGTTATCATAATTCTTCTAGCATTGACATATGAAGGGGAATGAGATCCATGCCTAAATGTGAACAGAATTCAGAGTGCTTTTACGTTTTCCCCTCAAAGAAGTGCCGTGTGATTCCCATTGATACTCGCATGAAGTCTAATTGTCTCGAACTTAAAAGATATGTCAAGTTTTTTTACTATCACATACATCATATAAATGAATACTGATCCAGCATCATTGTTAGGATTGGTGGCAGCTCCTTGAGGAATTGACTCAACATGAAAAAGACGCTGCCGAAACCTTTTCTTTTCTTCTTTTCTCTTCCCCCTTTGCATTCGGCTTATGGTTATATTACTGTATTTTGACTTCTTCTGTTGTTTAAGTATCCAAGTAAATCAACTGCCACATGGAAAAATAACTGATATACTTTTTATTTGCAGCTGGTCGACGGCATATGAAGAGCTTCTCTGTAATAATCAGCCTTTCCCTGAGCCGATCCCTTTACCTGTAAGCTTATTTTCCAGAAGCATACTCACCTCAATTGCTTTTTATCGCTTATAGCTAGGAAATACATTTTAAAGTCCAATCCTATGCAGATTTCTAAAAGTTGTTAATGGAGATGATCTAAAGAAAAAAAAAAAAAGTTAATAAAACGCGCTGTTTAGCCAAGCAGAATTCCCTATCTTGATTTGTGGTTGTAGTTTTGGCTAACTGCTTGTGTTAATCTCATTGATGGTGGAATTTGCAGGAAATGGTTGACTTCTTGGTTGATATTTGGCATGATCAAGGATTGTTTGATTAGGTAATGTTAACAACAATCTGATGAAGAATGATCGGAAAATACCGAACTTTTTGTGACGCGGTACACAACACCATTTTTCTTTGCTGATTCTTCCATTTTTCCCTTGATATTCTAAATTATTGTAACCCATTATATGCTAGTGATTATCACTGATTAGTCAGGATTTTTTTGTTTTCTTTCATTTTCTTGTTGAAGTTTATTAAAGTCGAATTTTGGCAGTAACTTTCATATGAAATCGTTGTATCAAGTTCGATTCTAATTATTTATTTCTATGTGTATTGATAAATGATTATAATTTCTGGCTTTCAGCCTTTATATTTGTAATGAGTTAGCTCAACTAATTTGTGGTTTTGATGTTTCAAGTTTGACCTCAACTATAATACCCATGGAAATAATTTACAAGACCATTATATTTTTTAAAGAACATTTTAAACCCTAAACTTTAATTATAATTTTTTTCTATTTTATAAAATGTTAAAATGGTGTTATTTAAATGAAAACAATTTGTTGAAATGGCTCATCACTTTATTTTACTTCAGTCATTATTATTATTATTATTTTTTTAACTTCCTGTTGTTGTATTAAAGTAGTGTTAAACAACGCCTAGCCCAGCTCGACTTGTCTAATCGATCGGACTAGGACCTAGGTCTTTTCCGAGCCAGGTTACCCCTGTCCACTATTTCAAAATCTCTAACTTGACCGCCCACCACTTCTGGCACCCCCTACCCTATCCCACTCACCCACACCCTCACATGACAGACGCCCAGCCCCTAGTGTCAATAAAGGTCAGAATCTGGGTGGGGCAAAATGTCGAGCACTTGGTGTGTGTTGACAAAGGAAAAGCAAATGGTTGTCGCCGGCAAGGGAAACAACCTATAAAACAAACCCAAACGGGCGCCAAACAATGAAAGACCAAATCAATTAAAAAAATTATCGAATCGAAACCAATTTGGCTGGAAAAATCAATCCAATCGTGACAGTATACGCAAGTCACCATTGGTGAATAGAGGTTTACCAAGTGTCAGGGTTAGAAGAGTTTTGTAGAGTGGAGACTGGTGGTTTGGGTGGTGGTGTCGGATTGAATTTTGGCCTCCCAAATCAGCTGAAATTTGGCCTAGAAAAATGAAATCCTAACTGTGCGATCAGATAACAAGGGAGTGTTTGTTGGATTTTAAACATGTAGGGACTGATATGTATTTATCAGGGGTGTGTTTGCTAGATTTCAAACTTGTTGGACCACTATTAGATCATCGGTCAAACTGGTCAACCTGGGCCTGACTCTTGGCCGGGTGACACCCTGGGTTGGGTATCAGAATACTGTATTAAAGATTTAAAAAAAAAAAAAAAAACCCAAAAATATATAAATTATATTCATATTCCCTTCAGTTTTCTCTAATATCTCAATAAATTATTTAAGTATATAGGTACCAACAATGTCATGATTTATCACTTAATTATATACTGCATAAGCTGTGAAGATCAATAGAGTGAAAAATCATTTAAATAATTAACATTTATTTGTATTGCTCAATTAATGTTAAATCACACTGGGATAAGTTAGATGTGTTAATTTCTAACTTAAACCTAAGTCATTTATAGATTTAATTGGACTTACATTATCAACATAATTATGTAAATTTATTTAGTTTAAAAATATATTTTACATTATTGCATTATATTTTTATTTTTTTCAATATAAAGTTTTTCAAGTCGAGGTAATAAAAATATTATTACACTTTCTAAATAATATCTTAAAATTTAATTAATAATCGTCACGTTATTTACCTTATTAATTTATTATTTACATTTTACACATTTGTTTGAATTACTTACAGATTAATCTCTTAGTTACAAAAAATAAAAAATAATATATTTTAAAAATATATTAATCCATGAGTCAATTCGAAGTCACAATGACGACCAACAACATTGAACGCGGTTTACCGCAGCAAAAACGACAGCGTTTATTACCAGCATAGCCATAGGAATTTTCTCTCATAATTCCGGGAAAACAAACGCGGAAAGCGAGAAAATAAAGAAGCTTTGATCCTACGCAAATCATTCTCTTCCTCCAAGTCTATTGTTGTGATACAGATACTAATCATCAGTGTTATAGATTATGGATAAAGTGAAGAGTATTTTAAAACCGAAACCAAATCCACAACAGCAAGTGAGAGATTGGCAGAGAAAGCTTCGCCAAGAATGCCGCAACATTGAGCGACAGATCAGAGGCAAGTTTTGTTTTCTTTAATATTCTTTTAATCTACTTTTTGAATTTTTGTGATAGGTAACAATTTATATATTTTGTTGTTGTTGTTGTTGTTGTTTAGATATTCAGAGAGAGGAAAAAAGTGTACAAAAAACAATTAAAGAAGCTGCAAAGAGAAATGACATGGGCTCTGCTAAGGTATTATTACCTGAATTTTGTGCTTTCTTGTATCTATTTTTTTTTTTTATGAAAATGTTTTCAATTCGATTGAAACCTTTTATATTTGATGTATGCTTTAATTCACAGAAAATGCAGATAGTTGTAGTTTTTTATACTAAACCTTACACATATACACTTAGGTTCATAGATTATCAGTTTAACATATTAGAAATTTTAAATTTTAAATTTTTATTTATTTTTTATTTTTTAATGTTCTATTATTTATTTTGGTATTGTAGAAAATTTAATAAAGAAACACTTTAATTTGTTGGTGTAATTGGGAGAGAAGGTAATGTCGCCAGCGTCAATTTGAAAGCATTCGCGGCATCTTTTGTTTCTTTTTTTAGCCAATTAAGAAGCTCTGATGTGTTCTTCTTAGTGTATATCTTTTCATGTGCACCCTTATTGTTATTTCCTCTCTTTTGTGTTTCGACATTTCATACCTTCTGCCCTTTCTCAGGCCCTTGCAAAGGAAATTTTAATGTCAAGAAAAGCTGTGAACCGTCTTTATGAGAATAAGGCTCAACTGAATTCAATATCAATGCATCTTGGAGAAAGCGTTGGTATGATTCTTCAAATCTTAATATTTTCTTGTTTACTACTTTGCACATAAGTCTTTTGTCCTAAGAGTAATATCATGCCATATATGTGGAATAAACTATTGTGTTTTAGAATATTAATCTAGTTTGATGATTTCTGAGAAGCTATAATGTTTTTGCGACAGTTAGATTCCTGTATTGTTATCTTCTTGAAGAGATGAGCTCTTCCTGTTTGATATGATGGCATGAACAGTTAGAGCTAGTTTTTAATTGAGAAATCATAATATTGTTCTTTGTGTTCTCTTTCACTTTGGCTCTCTTCCCCTCCCGTCCCCTTGACTTCTCAATAATGTTTCATCTTGTGTTGGGCTGGGTTAACAGCAATTGCACGTACTGTGGGTCATTTAGACAAGAGTGCCGAGGTCATGAAACTCGTCAATAACCTTATGAAAGCTCCAGAGGTGGCTGCCACGATGCAGGAATTTAGCAAAGAAATGATTAAGGTAATTTTATTTTCAGATTTTCTGGCAAGTTATCAACGTAGAGCTCTTTATTTCTTGGGTAATAAGCTTCAAACTTCTCAGTATTTTTTTTTCTTTTAAGAATTCTTAAATTTCACATTCCTCGATGTTACTGATCTATTCCTAGTTCTGTCTTTTTGGGGTTAGTATATTAGTTATTGAGGCTGAGAAATATTACCAAAGTAAACTTTGTGACAGAAATTACTTTGGGTATATTCAACCTGAGTTTTCAATGAAAAACTTGAGTGTCCTTTCCGTAAATAAACTTACATCTTAAAAATTTGATTCTTGTCTTAAATAAATTGACATTTATTGGGCAAACTACCTAGCTTATATTCTTGTCAAAGTGTGAAACAACTAATAAAATAAAAGGTAAGCATATCTTTTCATAGAGTGTCAATTTAAATAGAGCACTTGATCTTTGTGGCAATGAGAGAACCTATGGTTCTTTTTCCAATTGCTGCTAATGTCACAGATGGTTGATTTCTTCACATATTTGTTATTTTCCTCGTAGTTCTTCTCTTGAATATCAGTTGAAGAAGAATGCCTAATTAGCCTCTTATAAATGTGGATTGCAGGCTGGTGTTATTGAAGAAATGGTGAGCGATTCTCTTGACACAGCATTGGATTCGGATGACATAGAAGAGGAAATTGAAGAAGAAGTTGATAAGGTCCTAACGGAAATAGCTGGTGAGACAGCTGCACAGCTTCCAGAAGCTGTGAGGAAGGAGAGAGTGAGGGTGTCCGCCCAAACAGCAAGCTCCTCGCGTGAAGTATGCATAACTTCATCCACTTTCTAGTTTCCTTTATGTGGTATGATCAGGAAGCCTAAATCTAAGTTCTACTGTTATATTGCAGGAAGAAGCAATTGCAGAGGGTGCAGATGATGAAGAACTAGAAGAATTAAGGGCAAGGCTTGATAAAGTGAGAACATAGTTTCATATGTTTTTCTTAACTACTTGATTCCTCAGTACTAAGGAAAACTGAGTTTGTATTGACGTGGGTTCGAGCCTATCGTTCTTTAGAGATTATAAGGCTTACCCAGCATACTTGATTTACGTATGTGCATTTGTATTGTATCAATCTCTATATGGATGATAACGATTTCAGTTTCCGCCTTATACATGAATGTGCATAATGTTGAGATGTCTTGCTTTTACTTATGAGCATATCTCCTCCCATAGTTTTCATTCTTATTTCATCCTTCTGCCACATTAGATGAAGCTCTTGACAACTTTACACAATGTATATATAAAATTATAAATCTCGTGTTTAATTCACTTTAGGGGAATTAGAAGTTGAATTTGAACATTGCAAGAATGATTTTGCAAGTCAGTGGAAGGTTAAAGAGTTAGCTTGTATAGAGTAAGTTTCAAGCAAAAGGAGCAACACGAACAGGTTGATCATTTTATTTAGGTATCATAATAATTATCGAGTCTGTAAATACTCACCAAATAGATACTGTTCACTTGGGGTTTAGACCCATACGGATCTGTTTTTGGGTTCACCTCAAAACGTATCTATTTAGTTAACAGGATTTAAACATGATATATGTGACTTGTCGATATTCTATAAAATGCGAGTTTAAATTTTTCTTGTTAAAGAGAAAAATATGAGTTAAGTGGATAGGAATTAGAATTAAAAGGAAGTCCAAACCCAGAAGATACATTCTTTATCATCAATGAAGGTTCTTTCTACTTTTGTAGAGCACAACTGCCCTTTTCCTCTTTTCTATCTCTTCCACCCCACGCATATTCTCATTTGTCTTTTGCACTGAAAATGAGCCTTACCAGATACAAAAAATGACACAAATTAATCTTATTTTTGACCCTTAAACAATATTATTGGGCCAGTTTCCATAATTATTCTTGCAATTTTGAGGGTATTTCACTATTTCTTCAGTTGCGGGAAAGTATAACTCATACCGTAAGCCTTAAGGCAGTTTCTGAAATTTGCAGAACAAATTTTAATTTTCTAAAAACGATAATTAATGGCCCTTGATTTGGTCGGTTTCAATAATCTCACATCGTGTGGCGTGTACTCTTCTTTAACTGTAGGATCCTTTACACGTAAGCGTTAGTCTTTAACTCCTTCCACCCAAAAGAAAATATCTTCTATCTACCTTTATTCCCTCGTCCTGTCGTCGTCGTCCACGTGAAAGCAACAGCTACCTTTTATTTTCAACAATATCATAATAAATTAATAACTACAAATTATTATTCTTTGCACAATTTAAATAATTATTATTATAGTAGATTTAGAAAATAATAGGTGTATTATTTTTATGAATTTTGTGTATTTTTTATTTTTCTGAAAAAGATTAAAAAATAGAAAATAAAATTATATTAAATATAATATTTTAATAATGTGAATAATGAAAATGTATTCGACATAATCGTTTGAAAACATAAAACTAAAGAATAATCGACCATTTATGCAACAAATTATTAATCATAGATTTAGAAAATAATATTTGGAAAAATATTATTCTAAACAGCCATTTATATAAAAGAATATTAGACTGAAACTATTTTCTAAAATTACATTTCCAAGAACATCCTCCAGCTTCATAGCCACAATCATCTACAACAAAGTCTTCCATTATAAAAATAAGCTCGCCCGTCAAAACTAACATTCCCTTAATTTTGCTACGAGTGACGACTGTTAGTTATTGCCACGTGTCCCCTTTCTTCTTTATCTCCTCTCTTCAACTCTCTTTATATGACCCCCGCTCTCAGACATTCTCATCGCAGATTCTCGCCAAAATGGAGAACAAACAACAACTTCTCGTCTTGCTACTTGTCTCTTTTCTCTTCATCTCGTCTTCGGCCTTTCTGTCGAATGACCATCGCCTGAGCCGCTCCAGTTTCCCCTCCGTAAATGCTGAGAAGATGATCAGGGAGCTCAACTTGTTCCCCAAGGAGGATGTTAATATAATCGACGGCCGTCGTGACTCGACGGCGTTGTTTGCTGGACCAGGGAAGAAGATCGTTGAGAAGCGGTTCAAGTTTCCGAACCTCGCTAGTGGAGTCTCTGTTGACGACTTGGGCCACCATGCTGGATATTACGAGATTTCCCATTCACATGACGCTAAGTAATTTTCGAATTTTTAGTTTTATTTTTGTTTGGTTTGGTTTGGTTTTGTGTTTTCTGTGTTTTTTTTTTTTAATTTTAAAATATGAGGATTTTTAGAAGGTTATTAGGGCGTAATTAAAACCCCTGAGTGAAGATTGTTTATACTAGAGGTTTAAAAATTCAGCGATTTCTGAGGTTTGGTGTTTTATACTTGTTAGTTGAAAAATGTCAAACTGAGTTAAAATTTAGCTATTTTAGATTCAAAATTTATTATTTTTTAGTTTCGATCGAGAAATGAGTTATTTGTATGGGTTTGTATGGTTTTAGTGGTCTATATTTTGAGGCAATTGTTGGGTTTATTTCAGTGTATAGAATGCACTAGTTAGTTTTATGAATTATTATCAATTATTTTTCAAATTTAAGAGATTTTTAGAAGGTTCTTTTTGGGCATAATCTGAATCCTAGAGTTGTGTTGATTATATTTGAAATATGAAGATCGGAGTGTTATTGAGTTTTAAGGGTTAGTCTGTGATTTTTGGGTTACTGAGTTAATTTGAGAATCAAAATCTACGATTTTATTATTTTTCTTGTTTTTTGTTTGATTTATACTGAACTATTGCTGTTGTTTTGTAGGATGTTTTACTTCTTCTTTGAATCACGCAACAGCAAGAAGGATCCCATTGTCATCTGGTTGACTGGAGGGCCAGGGTGTAGTAGCGAGTTGGCTATATTTTATGAAAACGGTCCCTTCTCTATTGCAAAAAACATGTCTCTTGTGTGGAATGAGCATGGTTGGGATCAGGTACTTTCAATACTTTTTCTTTGGGTTTTTTGTGTCAGATTTCTGCTACAAAAATTCTGGCTTCTTTACTATAGAAGTAATGTATTCTGTGGTGATTTTACAGGCATCAAATCTTCTGTATGTTGACCAACCTATTGGAACTGGGTTCAGCTACAGTTCAGATAAACGTGACATTCGTCACAATGAAGATGGAGTTAGTAACGACCTCTATGACTTCTTACAGGTGGGATTCTTCGTTCTTTCCCTCACTTTTGTCTGAATGAAATTTAGTCTAAAGTTTCTCATAATTCGAAGGAGTTCATGTCATTTCAAATTTTGGGGATGGATAATGGGATACAGAAATGTATTATATGCTTAAGATTTATATGTGAGTAACATTATTATAACTTATTTGGCTCTTCCATAATATTAGGCTTTCTTTGAGGAGCATCCTGAGCTTGCAAAGAATGACTTTTATATAACTGGAGAATCATATGCTGGGCACTACATTCCTGCTTTTGCTTCTCGAGTCCACCGAGGAAACAAAGCTAAGGAAGGAATTCATATAAATCTGAAGGTATGCAATTAGTACCCACCTATGAGTTGTAAGTAAGTAGTCAATTTATTTTGTTATATAACTCAACACAAATTGGTTGAACAGGGATTTGCCATTGGTAACGGGCTAACTGATCCTGGTATGCAATATAAAGCATACCCAGATTATGCATTGGAAATGGGAATCATTAAAAAATCTGAATATGATCGCATCACCAAGGTTATCCCAGTTTGTGAAATGGCGATAAAGCTTTGTGGTAATTTTACTTTCTGAGATTGCTTCATTGTTGTCTTGTCATTTCTTTTGATTCTCATGCTATTCATAACTGTTTACGGCTTGCATTTTTGCTGATTAAATTTTTATTTTTCTTTTTAAATTTAGTTTTACTAGTTCATGTGTATATGTTATATTTTGTTGATGGATAGTATTGCCTCTGTAATTAATCCTGTTTTCTTTTCTTGTTTCAGGCACTGACGGTACTCTTTCATGCCTGGCTTCATATTTTGTTTGCAATACCATATTCAGTAGCATTATGGCACTTGCTGGTGATACAAATGTATGAGATTTATTTCTTTATCAATCATTCTTGACAATAAAAGCATTTTTTCCCCCTCATCATATGCATTAGTTGAAAGATAGGTCATGATTACAGCGGTTTGGTTTTGTTTCTATAGAATTGTTTTGCTGCCAAAATCATTTTAAGTTTTTTGAAAGTCTAAACAGTTCTATAGAAGTGGCATAAATTGTGATAGAGGAAAGAATCTAGTTTTGTTACAGAGAGGTCCTAGGTAATCAACAACCTACAGATATGATTGTTATTCTTGACATTTCTACCTTCTTTTCTCCACGTTTTAGTTGGAGTATTTTATAGAATAATATATATGCTTATGAGACTACCATTGTTTTAAACAAAACAACAGAGGATATTTTTTTTTACAAGCATTTATATGTTCACTCTGCAGTACTATGACATTAGAAAGAAGTGCGAGGGGAGCCTTTGCTACGACTTCTCAAACATGGAGAAATTCCTAAACCAGAAATCTGTCAGGGATGCCATTGGTGTTGGGGACTTGGACTTTGTGTCATGTAGCCCAACAGTTTATCAGGCTATGCTCGTGGACTGGATGAGGAATCTTGAAGTTGGAATTCCAGAACTTCTTGAGGATGGAGTCAAATTGCTTGTATATGCTGGAGAATATGATCTCATTTGCAATTGGCTTGGTAAGCTTCTAAGCTTAACATGAAAGTGAATAAGGTGATCTTGTGTTTTAGAAGAAATTACATTTATCATTTTGCTCTTCCTGATTTTTACCTGGGTGAGTAGGTAATTCGAGATGGGTTCATGCCATGGAATGGTCTGGTAAAAAGGACTTCGTAGGATCTCCTGAAGTTTCTTTTACAGTTGATGATTCAGAAGCTGGAGTGCTGAGGACTTATGGGCCTCTCAGCTTCCTCAAGGTTAGTCTTTCTCTATCTCTTGTACATATTTTTGTGCGCGCGCACACACCAATAGTTAATAATTGGTGCTAATGTGGTGGCATGATATATCTACCAACAGGTCCATGATGCCGGTCACATGGTTCCCATGGATCAACCCAAGGCTTCATTAGAGATGCTAAGGAGATGGATGCAGGGCACAATGGTTGTAGCTCCAGGTCGTTCGGAACAATTGGTGGCTGAGATGTGATTGCCTCCAATCCTTTTTCTTATCCTTATCATCTTACTTTCTAAAACAATTAGGTCACAACTTGAATCTACCTTTTTTGGTTTTTTTAAATGTTTTTTTCTGGTTTCTAAGAATGTTGTAAATATTGGCCTTGGGGTCTGATAGAATTCTGAAAACGTGATATTTATGTTGATGTTGTTATGAAGAATATCACTGAATGAATCAAGGATACTATCTGTTTCTATGAATCTCCATATTTGTACATTTTATTTATATAAAAATATATATATGTTTTATGATCTTTTGCAGTAATATTTCCTAATTGGACTGTTACAATACTTTGAACACTGAAGTCTGAACATTGTCATTCATAAACAAGTATTTGAAATATGAAAAGGAATTGACTATTTACTAAAACAGATAAAAAATTGCTCTGACATTGATTTTGCTAGATTTTCTCCTTGTGACTTTATTGAAGCGCGATAAATCACTCTTAAGCAGTGGAAAGCACTAAAAGTATAATTGACGTATTGAAATAAAAAGGAGTCTATTTGAAGGTTTTACTATGGTATATAAATACAAATATAAGAGCTTGTTATAAATGTTCTGAAACCTGATCCGGGGCGCCACCTGGCCAAGGAGCCGGGTCCCAAATTAACCAATCTAACCGGTTTGAAATCTTGCAAAAACACCCCTTAAAAATATGGATCAGTCTCTACAGATTTGAAATCTTACAGATGCCCGCTGCCACAATTAAGGTTTTGATTTTTCTGACCACATTCCGGTTGATTTCGATGACTAAAATTCAATCTGACACCACCATCTGAACCATCGACCTCTACTCTACTAAATCCCTTTAACCCCGACATTTGATAACCCCTCGTTCGCTAACCATGACTCGTATTGAGTTGATTTTTCTAATCAAATTTTGACGGATTCCGATGTCCAAAATTCAATCCGACAACATTCTATTAACCATCAGCCTTTATTCTATAAAATTCTTCTAATTCTTACACTTGATAACCACTCGTTCGCTAATGGTTAAATTAGAGAGTTGGTAAACAGTTAAAAATAGTAAACCGGACTGGAGAGGGCGCGGGTCACCGGTCGGACATCTTTTGTTAAAAAAAAAAAAAAAAAAAATCCTCAGTAAAATTTTATCCAACACTCTCCCTTCTTAAAAATATATAAAACAGCGGGCAGTATGTCTGCGTCTGATCTCATCTTTTACAAATGTTATGTTATGGCAAGATATTATTGGCTTAACTGGCTTTTGCTATCCAACTCCTCTTTCATCTAACTTCGTCAACAACAAACCTGAGAAAAAAATCCAGTTCAACTGAAGTAACATAAACATCTCATGGCTTCACGTATTTGCTTCTCTCCAATTCATCTGCTCCACTCTTCTTCACTTTTCGTTCCTTCTTTTAAATTAAACCCATTTACACTTTCACAAATTTCGAAACTTTCTCCTTTTCATTCTTCTTTCTCAGCATTGAACCGTAATTGTCAAATCAAGCTCAAGCACCCACCAAGAGCTTCTGCTGAAGGTGAACTTATCCATGTCTGATTCTTCGTTCTTCTTTTTAACCTTATTTACACTTTCATATGTCTTTTTTAACGTGGGATTTTGGAACTTTTTGCTTGAGTTTTGTTCAGTGCTAGAGCTCTTACTATTATTGAGATTCGAATTTACTTTGAGTTAATTACCAGTTCATTGAGGATAATTTGATTTTTGAGCCCTATTTAGTGTTCAATTTCTGCTGTAGCTCAACATTCAGGGAAGGACAATGAAAATTTTGATTGTTTCAGGTGTTTTTTCATTGCATTAATTTGATAATTTAGTTGTCGTATTCAAAGGGGTTTTCAACTTTTTTTATCTAACTAATGGCTTTGAATTTGTAGCTTAGCTTTGTGCTATTGCTTATATTTTTATTTGAGGTATACATAATTTGAACTTCAATAACCTTTGGCCATTAATCAAATTTCTGTTCTTGCTGCAGGAGTTCCAAGTGAGTTAATGGAAGATTCAAAGTTCGTTCCTTTAAATGCTGACGATCCCGTATACGGGCCACCTGTAAGTTCTGGTTAGTTTCATTCCAGTTCTCATGTGAATATTTGTTAAATTTTTTAACATTAGCGGCCACAGATCAAAAAGAGAGTAGTCATTTGCATTTTGCTGCAATAAAAATGATCACATGTTTCACCCAAATGAACTTAAATTTTCAAGTTCTTTGTTTTGCAGGCTTTGTTACTGTTAGGCTTTGAAGTGGAGGAGAAAGTGAAGGTGACTGACTTCTCTTTGGGTTGCATTGCAACATATTTGCTAATTTTATGGACACAGCATGTTGCCATTTGTAAACTTGTTTCAACTAAGTAGCATACCATATATAATAAAGCTTATGGCGCCAGCATGAATGATATTTCATTGCAACGTTGCATTCGCCAGGCACAAAATCATATTAAGCAAACGTTGCATTCGCCAGGCACAAAATCATATTAAGCAAGCTCTATATGACCCTTATCGGAGAAACGATATTTGTCTTGGAATTTTAATCTGTTTGTTGGGAAAGTAATGCAATGGTTCAAAGTTCATACATTGATCAGAATGAAACCTTCACCTCTGAGAACATATTGTACAGGAAAATTGATTCGAACTCACTAACAACTCTTAGGTGTTTTCTTACTGCAGATACGAGAACTTTTGACAGAGTTGGGTGGTGAATTCATGGAGGTATTTGATCTTGCATGGTATTACTGTGCTCATTTTCTTTGAAGAGTTATAAAAAAAAAAGGAAGATAAAATTTTCCGAGTTGCATTGTCTGTAAAAGTTGCAAAGCTGAACCTGCTTCTGCAACATTTCTATGTTCCTGCTCTACAATCTTTGCATTTTACATATCAAACCGAACTCAAAATAGTTGAATAAATTCATGCCAATGTGTGATTTGGCTTGTATTATACTGCCAAAGAAATTCATTGTCATATGTGTACTCAAATGCTTGTTTTTCAGTTGCAGTAAGTTGTGAAATAGTAGTTTTATGTGCTTTTTTCATTAACTTTTTTTTTTTTTACCTATAAAAACCAAAAGACTTGATATGCTGTTGTAGGTTTTATTTTGCACCGAAGACATGATTCCTCTTTCACTTTGGGAAGCAATGAATGCAAAGCAACCAGATCTGGAAGCAGTAAAGGTTGAAATTTCAATCATTCTGGGGAACTTTTTCATTAATTAGTTTATCATATACCATATATCTTTTTCTTTTTCTTCTTTTCAAGTCCGAGCTTCAATCAATAATTGATAGAAAGCATTCCTTTGATCAGTTTTATGATGACACGGAAAAGCAAAGAGTAGCAAACTGGCTATTTAATTGGGTTTTTCATACCATCTGAATTAAATGTGATCTTTGTAGCCATCTTTTCTCACGATGAAATAAGTGTGTTTGTTCTGCAGATTGCAGAGTCTCTACCTCGGATATGCTTCTTATCTGGTCTCAGCGGGGAGGAAATGTTGATGTTTATCGAAGTATTTCCAGAAACGGGTATTCAAATGAAAAATTAAACTGAAACTCACCTCTGAACTCTAGATTAATTTAATATAGCCATTGGCCACCAACTTGAAATGTTTGATTTAATTATATGCAGGACTAGAACCACCTGTATTTGCAGCTCTTGTTCCCAACAGTGCCGATAAAACACTGCAGGAGCTTATAGAAGAGATTATGGGAGACCATGAAATGCTGGTAATCTCATGTTTTATTTCCACCTTTACATTGTATTATCTTTCTAATCAAAACTATCTCTTCACACACAGTAAATTATCATGCAGACAGGAGAGGAATTCAACTCGACGGACGCAGACGAAGATAAGATACTTGAAGATTAGAATTCGGTTCCCATCCATTAGACTCTGCAGTTCAAGGTTTTGATGCTAAAGAACAATGTTTTAGTGTTTTTCAGTATAGAGAAAAATAGCATGACAGTAAGCTAAAAGTTTTTTACATCAGTAACTCCTTGAATGTGTATGGTAACTGTATTTTTTAAGGTTTAAAAACCCGGCCCGAGATGAAACCCGACAAAGTGAACGAATCCCAGGTTGACCAGTTTGACCCGTGATGTTAGCATGTAAAAAGGTTTGAAATCCTACAAAAGCACCCCAAATTACACCGCCGGCGTTGATGACCCAAACCAGAAAAGGCCTGTTTCCGATGTCGAAAACACACCCCAACACCACTTCAGTCCTCTAACCAAAACCCATCTAACCCCACCCTCGTTCGCCTCGCCAATCGTTGTTGCCATCGATTTATTTTTGTGATTTTCGATCATTTCACTCATCGGAAATCAACTCCATTGCCACCTTTCAACTCACTGACATTTTCTCTTCAAAAGCTCTAACATTCCAATCACCAATTATTCGTTGATCATCGTCCTAATTTCTACGGTTTGAGATAAATAGTAAAATTGATAACTCGGCTCAATGAAGGCCCCGAGTCCCGATTGAACTGGTTCAACTAGCCGAGCCAGACCAGGTTTCAAAACCTTGGTATTTTCTACTAAAGATGGGAAAGAAGAAGATTTTCTAATCAAAACTTTTCAAGATATCGCAATTATTTGGATGAAGCAATTCACAAACTGCAGACAAACTAAACATACTGAGACTATTTAAACTATACGTGTCAGTGGTGAGCAATTCACATCTCACAATTAAAACACACACCGTTTACACAAATCTTTAATAGCCTTCTCTGCCATCAGGCTTTGCTTTTTTCACCTTCTAGCTTCCAAGTACTATCTGCCTATAAGGATTGCTATAAGAGCATCATCATCAATTTAAATTAAAAAACGAGTCACATTGACAAGCAAAAACTACAAAAGTAAATTTTCTTTTCGCTGTAAATATATTCTCTTCCCTAAAACAATGTACAAGGATCTATTCATATTGAGGTGATGTCTACACGACAGAACTAAGAACTTATATGTTCATAACATTAGCACAGCAAGAACAAAACCTACCACAGTTCTCAACACAATTCGGATTCCAAATCCTTCATCTTAAATTCTCGGCAATATGTGTAGATAATCTGTTATTGATTTCTGTATGTGAAAACAGAATATTGGTCAGTGAATAAACAAATAGCAAAGGTAAATCACAATCAACATAGAAAAACACCAGTGCTACGTACGACGATCAAAAGAAAAAGAAGATACAGAGTAGTGATTACTAATCATCCAATACAAATTGCTAAGCACGATGAAAACAAACGAGAGATGGAACAGAAGGCATGCTCAGCAATTCCAAATCAGTGAAGCATAATACAGGGGATTGCTAATTACAAGGAGTTTCATGACTTTCGTCCAAGGCATAAATTTACAGTAATAAGGTGGAGATAAAAGGGTTCCAGAAATATCATAATCCTCTAATTTCAATCAAGTCAAATGTAGCATCAATGTGTTGAAGAAGCAATTTGAATAATCATGCAAATTATACAAAGTAGTAAGAAACATCTAATCTACCAATAAACTACATCTCCTCTAAGCAAATCAAAACTCAATTCAATTATTTTCTTCTTCAGATTCCTTAAAAAAACTGTTCAAAAAAGCAAAAATATTTCCCACTCTTTTCAGATTCAGCTACAATGACCATAAACATCTTCCAATACATTAACCCATTTGGCTAAACAACTTAAAAGTCTCCATACTTCTATTTTTCATGATTAAAGCAAATTAATTATAAAAAAAATTACTATTGAAAAAAAAAAAAAAAAAAAAATACAAAAACTTACCTCAAATCAATCATCTTCACCACTCTCATCACTAAAATAACTCACTCTCTTTATTTTTTTCTTCTTCTCTTCAGTCTCTTCCTCTCCCATAATCAACCTTTCTTGAGCTCCATCGTCCACAACCGAAGCCCAATTCCCATCATCAAAACCTATTGCACTCTCGTTCTCGTTCTCGTTCTCATCCTCCACGTCGAATTTCCGCCGCACTTTCTTCGGCTCTGGCCGCTCTCTGGGCCCCAACTGATTCTTCGGGCACTCGTAACTCAAATGCCCCTCCACCCCACACTCATAGCACCTCGACTTGTCTTTATAAACCCTCTTCTTTATGAACGATGCCGCGCGCCCGTTGTCCGTTGCGATGCTCGCCGTGACCGTACGACCGTTGAGGATCTTCCTGTGCATCGCACGCGCTGCGGTCTGCGCATCGGGAATGTTGACGAACTGAATGAAGGCGACGCCACGTGACTTGCGCGTGGCGGGGTCTTTGAGGACGGTGACGCGAGCGATCTTTCCGAAGGTTGAGAAGAGCGTATGGAGGTCGGAGTTCGTGAGGGAGTAGTCAAGGTTCGAAACGTAGACCGTTGATTTGGAAGGGGCTAAGCTTTTTGAGCCCTTGGATTTCTTGTGGGGTCCATTGGATGTGGGTTCTGAAGATGATGACGAGGCGACGTTGGGGGCGGCCGTGGAGGCGTAGCGGTAGTAGAAGATTTCATCGTCTTCGTCACTGTCGGTGTTGCTATTTTTCTTCTTTTTCACCATTTTCCTGGGGTCTGAAGTGAAGGAAAACTCTGGTACAAATAAATAAATTTAAAAAATATTTATTTAATTGGATAAAAGTTTATAAATAATTAATACAAAAAAACTTAAAAAACACATCATAAAACTACATGCCCTAATATAAGAACATGAAATACAACGCCAAAGAACAAAGATAGGTTTATTTTAGAAAATGGGTTTCCTGCACATGACAACAGTTAGGAAGTCTATTAATCAGAAATAATTGAACCTCGTAGTTTAAAATGATTGTGCATACAAAATCAGTTGGTACCACACTACGGTTCAACCACTAATCTGGAAAACTGGAGAGAAAATGAACAACATGCTTGGCTCCGTGCAGAAATGGACTTATCACACACCTCATATCTATTTTTGCAGTTAGATTAATGCAATACAGAACGTGCACCTTCCAACAATATCATGAGCAAATAAAGTATCTTCTGATAAAAACTTTCTCTTATCACCCTAAATGTTATATACTAGGTGCAGAAGAAGAAGAAGTCATAAGAAACTTAAAACAACAGTTGGTTGACTGATATTAGCTCTACAAATTTCTCCAGGCTCAGAAATTAATGATGTCATAGCTCATGGGGTATTAACTCAGCCAACAATAACTATAACAGATTTAGCATCATTAGCTTCAGGAATCACTTTGGGTATTTCTTTTATTTGAGTGTGAGAATTAAAGAGGTCTAATTGAACTTAACATTTAACAAAACTATAGTTTCATCTTTTTTACTATGGCTAGGAGCAACTGATAGACAGGATATCAACCACAGACCTATCTATGCACACTAGTTTCATCCAACTATTTTCAACCTAAATGGCAAACAAAAGTCAATTTATAATACTTGACACAAGTTACAAAGCTTCATCCCGATTCCCAACCGCTTGGGAAGAGATTCGGGATTCCACACTTTTTTTTTTTTTTTTTTTTTGTAATAAGAAACTCAAGAAAACTATAACCATGTGGAAAAAATTACAAAGAGGTGAAAAAAACTGCGGCAGTGTATGTGTATGTAGTATGAGTAAAGACAGCGCCCCAAAATAAAAGATACAGGACATAAAATTAAAAATAAAAACAAAAAAAGGTCCTGAAATCTACAAAAACCCTACAACTTAATTCCTTTAATCACATCCCGGCAGCCTTGCAATAGTTCAGAATAAAGAAAAAAGGCACATCTTGTGATTTCTTACTTACATAAACATTAGAGAAAATCTAGACAAAACAAAAAACGATGGTGATAGGAAAATGCCAATACGATCGTCAATATCCTCCTAGCTTACACATCAGGCATCTTAATTTGATTTCATAAGTTGACACACAGTTCTTCAATCCCTATCAAAATCTGGAAATATCTTATTTGAACATAAACTATTCTTGAACCAACAAACACCATAAATCGCTATGACCTTCAGCTAATTCAAGAGAACTCAACACGGCCCTCTTCACCACAAACATTATTTCGAATAAGTCTTCTCCAACAGAACCCATCAAACCCAGGACAAAAATCAGGCATAATCCAATACCGCAAAAGACCAGGTAAAAACCAAAACCCATCTCTCAAAATCATCAATTTACTCAAATTGTAAACACATGAATCGCGTCTAACTAATACAGTAAAAAAGAAGGTAGAAATCAAAATCACTTACAGAAAAATCCCTAGAAGAAAGAATATAATTTGTAGCTGCCTTTTCTCTTTACTTTAGCTGTATTTTTCTTCGTTACTGTCCGGGTGCTCCAAATCCATATCCAGAAGCGTATCTATTGTCTCTTCTCTCTCTTGTTTTAATCCTTACAAGTCAATAACTCACCGTCCTCAACTACAACCAACGCCAAATAGAGACAAAAGCAGAAAAGTATATTTGAAGCTTTCTTTATTATGTATAACAGACAATTTTTTTAAATAATAATAAAACATATTTTTCACTAAATAAAATCCTATTCTATTGCCTTGAAGGCATGTTTTAAATAAATTGTTATTATTATTATTAAAAAAAAAAAAAATTTCTTTGGTGTAATAGAAATATTCAGGGTAGAATTGTAAAATCTTCTTTAATTAAATATTGGATGTTAATGAAAAATAATTGTTCCATTTATTAAAAAGTAAATAAGTTAATCATTAAATATAATATCCAAATATTAAAATTTGTTGTTATTTTTGAAATTATCTTGTAAATCAACAATGTTTTTGATGTTGTATTTCTTTTCTTTTTTGGTGATCGGGGCATCCGGACCAGCTTGCATGCACCTCAACTAATCTCTAGGGCCTTGAAGTTAATGGCCGGGCAAACCTCTGGTGGTTACCCTTATTACCAACCGAGATGAATCGAATTCAAGATCTCTTAGGGTCCATATTCAACCACTCGACCACCCAAAGATGGTTTTGATGTTGGAGTAATACTACGCTGACACTTTTCATTAACTTTATCTCACAAAAGCAACGTGTCAGTTTGTAATTGATCTAATGTGTTACGAAAAATAAAAGCTTTACAAGGAAAAAATGAGTTCGGAATTACTGATAGTAAGGTTGGAGGTGTTCAGCATTCCAAGCTCGTGGTACTACGGAACCATTCAGCCTTTTCAGATGGTAAGTCCCCGGTCTTATCACTCTGACGATGCGGTATGGGCCTTCCCAGTTCGGTCTCAAAACTCCCGCACTTGGTTTTCTAGCACCGAGAAGAACTTCCTTCAATATAAGGTCGCCGACCTAGAAGTCTCTTCGTCTGACCTTAGAGTCGAAGAACCTTTTCACACGTTGCTGATAGATTGCTATTCTTAGCAGAGCCTTGCTGCGATGTTCTTCAACAAGATCCAGACTTGCTTGCATAAGCGCTTCATTGTCGGCTTTGCTGTACAAGTCCCTCCGTAGTGAACTAGTTCCTACCTCCATAGGGATCATCGCTTCGTAACCATATGCCAGCGAAAAATGGGTTTCTGAGGTAGAGGTTCTCGGAGTTGTCTTGTATGCCCATAGGACTTCTGGAAGGTCGTCGGTCCAATTCCCCTTGGCTGTGCCAAGTTTGGCCTTTAGAATGTGCTTGATGGTTTTGTTGACAGCTTCAACTTGACCATTTGCTTGCGGTCTCGAGACTGAGGCGAATTTTTTATGAATACCCAGCTCGTCTCAAAACTGCTTGAACTCCTCGTTGTCGAACTGTTTACCATTATCTGAGATGAGGGTATGAGGAATCCCGTAGCGGTACACAGTGTTCTTGAAAACGAAGTCATTGAGCTTTTTGGTCGTGATTGCGGCTAATGGCTCGACTTCTACCCATTTGGTGAAGTAATCTACTGCGACCACGACACACTTGACTCCCCCTCTACCGACTGGCATGGGACTAATGAGATCGATTCCCCATATGGAGAATGGCCAGGGGCTGGTCATGGTTATCAGTTGGTGGGAAGGAGCTCGCGGTATGTTTGTGAACCGTTGGCACTTGTCACACCTTTTGAAAAAGTTGTAGGTGTCTTCTTGGATTAGGGACCAATAGTACCCTTGACGAACAACTTTGTTGGCGAGAGATCGTGCAGCGATGTGATTACCGCAGATCCCTTCATGTATTTCCCTCATGATGTAATCTGCTTTTTCATCGGTTACACATCGGAGGAAAGGGGCGCTAAACCCTTGCCTGTACAGTTGGCCTCCGATGAGGGTGTAACGAGTAGATCTTGTTCACAGAATCCTTGCCTCGACCTTGTCGTCAGGCAAGGTCCCGTCCCTGAGGTAATGAATGATAGGGGTCATCCAGGAATCTGATTCTGTTACATTCACGGCCTGTTTGATCGAGCTGATACTGAGGGTCTTGATGAATCGAACAGGAATGTTATCAGATGCATCTGAGTCTAATGACGAGGCTATCCTTGCCAAGGCATTTGCCATAGAGTTATTATCTCTGAGAATCTGAGTGATCGTGAAGTGCTTGAACGGCTCGAGTGCGGCCTTAGCTTTCTTCAAATAGCGGATCATATTTTTTTCCTTATCTTGGTATTCTCCCAAAATCTGGTTAACGACCAGCATGGAGTCGCTGCGGATACTAATCGCGGTTGCACCCATTTCTGTGGCCAACCGCAGCCTAGCGAGCAGAGCTTTATACTCGGCCTCATTATTGGTTGCCTTAAACCCGAACCGGAGAATGCCATGAATGCGAGCCCTTTCGAGACTCAAAAGGAGAAGACCTGCACGACCCTCTTTTTGTTCAATGATCTATCGACGTAGAGGCTCCAAGTCGATATATTTTTAGCAGTTTCCTGAATGGCTTCGCTGGGCTGTTGCTCCGACTTACTCGTCGGAAAATATGAGAATTCTGATATAAAGTCGGCAACAGCCTGCCCTTTGATAGCTGATTTCGGTCTGCACTTCAGATCGAACTGACTTAATTCCATGGCCCATTTAAGCAATTTACCCGACGCCTCCGGCTTCCGGAGGACCTGCCTGAGCGGATAATTAGTCATTACATGGATCGTATAGGCGTGGAAGTAAGGTCACAACTTTCTGGAAGTGATCAGCAGGGCATAGGCTAACCGTTTCATTTCCGGATACCGCATCTTGGCATCCAATAGATGCTTGCTCGCGTAATACACTAGTCATTGGACCTTGTCCTCTTCCCGAACTAAGGCTACACTGACCGCGAATTGAGAGACGGACAGATACAGGAGGAGGATCTCTTGCGAGAGAGGCTTGGACAGAAGAGATGGCTTCCCAAGGTGCTCTTTAATACTCTGGAATGCTTGTTCACACTCGAGAGTCCATTCAAACTTTTTATTGGCCCTTAGAACATTGAAGAATAGCAAGCAACGATCTGTTGCCCTCGATATGAAGCGACTAAGTGCCGCTATTTGCCTATTGAGGCCCATGACCTGCTTTTTGTTGGTCGGGTTTTTCATATCGAGGAGAGCTTGGATTTTTTCGGGGTTGATCTCTATTCCCGTTAGTTAACCATATATCCTAGGAACTTTCCCGAGGATACTCCGAATGAGCACTTGAGGGGGTTTAGCTTCATTATGTATTGTTGGAGGATGTCGAACATCTCAGCTAGATGTGCTATGTGATCTGAAGCGACATGCGACTTGACCAGCATGTCATCTACATAGACCTTCATCAATTTTCTGATCTGTTCGGAGAACATTCGGTTAACCAGCCGCTGGTAAGTTGCGCCAGCGTTCTTGAGACCGAAGGGCATAACTTTGTAGCAGTACATCCCCCGATCTGTAACAAAGGACGTATGCTCTTCGTCAGGCGCGTACATCGGAATTTGATTATATCCCGAGTACGCGTCCATAAAACTCAGCAGCTCGTGCCCGAAGGTGGCATCCACGAGTTGGTCGATTCTAGGTAGGGAAAAGCTATCTTTTGGGCATGCCTTGTTGAGGTCGGTGAAATCGACGTAGGTTTGCCATTTGCCGTTGGACTTCTTTACTAGAACCGGGTTGGCAACCCAGGTCGGATAGAGCGCTTCTCGGATGGATCTATTCCGAAGGAGATTATCTATCTCAAGTTTCAAGGTGACATATCATTCCGGATCCATCGCTCTTCTCTTTTGGCGAACCGGTTTAGCTTCACTGTCGATGTTTAATGCATGACAAATAATATCCGGGCTGATCTCGACCATATCTGCATGCGACCAAGCGAACACATCGATGTTCTCTCTAAGGAAGCTGATTAGCTCGGTGGCGAGCTGGGGGTTGAGATTGCTCCCAATCCTTAACACTCTGCTCGGCTCGTTCTAGTCGACCGATACTTCAGACAGATCCTCAACTGACCTGTTGGAAAGACATTCCTAAATACGAGGATCCATATTATCCTCGGCTGGACCAGGCTGTGGCTCGATTTGGCTGATCGCCATTGCTTGTCGGGGAATGTTGCGCGAGATACCTTTCCTTTTGCACGCCATCTGTACTGCTTTTACGTAATAGTCACGAGATGCGCGCTGAGATCCGCTAACTTCCCCTATCCCCGTCGGGGTGGGGAACTTCATCTTCAGATGGTATATCGAAGTGACTGCCTTGAAGTTTCTCAGCAGAGGTCTCCCTAGGATACCATTAAAAGCGGATGGGCAATCCACTACCAAAAATTCAGTTACCTTGGTCACTTCATCAAAGTCACCCGCGTGACTAGAAATAAGATCGTTCCTTTGGGGATCAGGTGGTCCCCCGTAAAACCATATAAGGGGATCGAGGCGGGCTTCAGGTCGGCCTCGTCTAAGTTCATTCTTTCGAAAGCTGTCTGGAATAAGATGTTCACAGCACTTTCGTTATCTACCAACATTCTGTGGATGTTATGGCGCCCTATGAGGGGCGTGATTATAAGAGCGTCATCGTGGGGATGATGCAATTAAGCTGCACCCTTCTCGGAGAAGGTTATTTCCTCCTCCATGCGAACCATTTGTGGTCATTGCATCGTGCTCATCACACTGATAAGGTCGTGATGGGTTGTGCGAGCATATCTCTCCTGGGCACATCGCGAGTTCCCCGCGAGGTGCGGCCCCCTGAAGATCAAATTGACGCTGCATGTACCTTTGCGGTCATGACGCTTCTTTCCTGGTTCCCCTTGATTTTTCTCTTGTGCGGGAGTATAGTTGTCAATATATTCCTTGAAATGCCTCTGCTTGATGAGGTCTTCAATTGCCTGTTTGAGAGCTCGGCACTCATCGGTGTGATGCCCATTATCCCGATGAAAGCGACAATATTTTTTATTATTTATGGCTAATGGGGAATTTTTCATGGGCTCAAGCTCTCCGAGCAGGCTGGCTTCTTCCAACTGATCAAGAATGGTCGATACAGACGCATTCAAAGGTGTATACTGATTTCTGTCGCGATCGTGACGAAAAACTGGGGCATAAGACTTTTTGGGCTCATAGCGCGGTTTCTTTCCTTTTCGTTGATCGTTAGTAACCCATTTTCGATCAGCTCCCCTACTTTCCCTCCGACCAGGCGCACTACCTGAAGCGTCGGGGTCACGGCGGTGGAGTGCCGCCACGAAATTTTCAATACAGAGGTATTTCTCTACAAGGTTATAAAAGCGAGTGAGGGAAACATCATCCTCAGCTTGTAACTTTTTCCACAGGTAGGTTTGTGGGCAAACTCCCGCTATAATGAGAGTCCGAACAGACTCTTTGGGAGTGTGAGCTACCTTATTAAGTTCTCTATAGAATCAATCGATGTAAGACTGGAGGGATTCATCCCTCTCTTGCCTTATATTGCTGAGGTAGCTTAAAGGCATTGAGAATTTTTAGTTCGCTTAGAAGTGCCCCAGAAACGTCGCGCTCATCTGAGGCCATGAGTTGATCGATCCCGCTAGGAGCGACCTGAACCATCGTTTGGCATGAGAGGTTAGAGTTACTGCCAAACAACGACACTTTGCTAGATCTGAAACCTGGTGAAGCTCCATCAGGTCGTTGAATTCATATAAGTGATCCTATGGATCAGAATTTCCATCAAACGCATGCATATCGGGCATTCTAAATCTTGATGGGATAGAGGCAGCTAATACTATCGGAGAAAAGGGAGACGCTGCTGCGACCTGCCTTTGCTTGTTTTGTTGAGCTTTTAGCTGATCTAAAGCTCACTGTAGCTCCTCAATATGAGGCAGTGGAGCCATTTGGGGATTGCTTTCGCCCATGCGAGTTCGACCCTCGTGATTGTTATTGAGGAAAGTCTAGAGGTCGGATTCCTCTTCGCCTCGGCCGACAGTTCCGGCCGCTCTCGACACACGCTGGCTAGAGTCGTGTGATGACGATGGATGGTGCGAGAAATTTTCACAACCTTTGTGGTGGTACGAACCGCCCTGCAAAGTGTGGGAACCTCCCGCACGATGACGATCATGATCGTTTTTCTGGAAGTGATAGGAATTGCCCAGCCCAGCACTTTATGGGGGTGTGTATGCGACGTGGCATGAGATGGCTCGGGCTGTGACCTTTTGCCGAGTCTTAACGCCACTGGTATTCTATTCAGGACGTGGTCGGTGTTCGCCGGCCCTTTAGAGCCTTTAGGCCCGTTTTTCGCCATTTGCTTACCCTTTCTTTTATGCGCTGCAGTGCTCGCGGCACGGGCTATCGCCCTTTGTTGCGCTTTCGCGCGACTTGCAGGCGTTTTTTGCGGTTGCACCGCCCTAGCTGATTCGGGTGGCATGCCCTGATCCAAACGGTCCAACCTTCGGTTGACCGTCTGGAGGGTATTGTCGAACCTCTCCAGATAGCTTTTGATGGCGGGGTCAAGTTATGAACTTGAAGGAATATCCCCTGTGACATTTAACGGAACTGGAGGTACCTCAAGAGGGGTGTCCTTGCTTGGGGGATCTCCTCAACCCTCTGATTGGTTCACTCAAGTTCAAGTCGGCAGACCATTTGCTGTTGTAGGACCAATAAGTTAGAGATTCTCTTGATGAAGGACGAATACTAAGTGAAGCCCTCCTTCTAGCGCCAAACTGTTGATGCGTCTAAACTGTTGATGCGTGATACCAACTAAACGCACGTGTGAGATGCTGAGCTGGCCCAGAAAACACACGTGAATGATAGATAGAAAATGTAAACGGTGGCAAGACAATGCTTAAAGTGGTTCGGATGCTTAAAAGCGAATCCTACATCCACTGATGAATTTATATTTTGGGGGATCAGGTCGGGGCTAACGAGCTGACTTTACAGGAGAATACAAATGAGAGAGAGAGAGATAGTTATTACAGAGCAAATTGAGCTAATAAAGAGTAGAATGAGCGAATCTCACAAACGAGAGAAAAGCTCTCTATTTATAGTGGGATACATTGGTGTAATCATTACTGAATCCGTCGAAAGGGGGACGGATACCGTGTAGATCCTTCCTTATGTCCTGTTGCCTACCTACTTTAAGGGTTTTATGCGACGTGTGCAGAGATTTAGATACATGGACATCCTCCAGCCTTTCTTCAGTCTGGCGTGCGCCCACTTCACTGACAGGAGTGCGCTGCTCATGTCACCACACGACATGGCTGCGCCTGTATGTCAGCGTGACCTTCCCGAGGTTTAACCATTCGAGCTGACAGGGCTCTTGCATCAGCCCTACTTTTCCAGGCATAACATCTACCTATCATTCACGTGTGTTTTCTGGGCCAGCTCAACATCTCACACGTGCGTTTAGTTGATGTCAAAATCACGCATCAACAGAAGGCTTGCTCAGCAATTCGTGAAGCATAATACAGGGGATTGCTAATTACAAGGAGTTTCATGACTTTCATCTAAGGCATAAATTTACAGTAATAAGGTGGAGATAAAAGGGTTCCAAAAATACCATAACCCTCTAATTTCAATCAAGTCAAACGTAGCATCAATGTGTTGAAGAAGCAATTTGAATAATCATGCAAATTATACAAAGTAGTAAGAAACATCTAATCTACCAATAAACTACATCTCCTCTAAGCAAATCAAAACTCAATTCAATTATTTTCTTCTTCAGATTCCTCATAAAAACTGTTCAAAAAAGCAAAAATATTTCCCACTTTTTTCAGATTCAGCTACAAAGACCATAAACATCTTCCAATACATTAACCCATTTGGCTAAACAACTCAAAAGTCTCCATACTTCTATTTTTCATTATTAAAGCAAATTAATTATAAAAAAAAATTACTATTGAAAAAAAAAAAAAAAATACAACTTACCTCAAATCAATCATCTTCACCACTCTCATCACTAAAATAACTCACTCTCTTTACATTTTTCTTCTTTTCTTCAGTCTCTTCCTCTCCCATAATCAACCTTTCTTGAGCTCCATCATCCACAACCGAAGCCCAATTCCCATCATCAAAACCTATTGCATTCTCGTTCTCGTTCTCATCCTCGACGTCGAATTTCTGCCGCACTTTCTTCGGCTCCGGCTGCTCTCTGGGCCCCAACTAATTCTTCGGGCACTCGTAACTCAAATGCCCTTCCACCCCACACTCATAGCACCTTGACTTGTCTTTATAAACCCTCTTCTTTATGAACGATGCCGCGCGCCCGTTGTCCGTTGCGATGCTCGCCGTGACCGTGCGGCCGTTGAGGATCTTCCCGTGCATCGCACGCGCTGCGGTCTGCGCGTCGGGAATGTTGACGAACTGAATGAAGGCAACGCCACGTGACTTGCGCGTGGCAGGGTCTTTGAGGACGGTGACACGAGCGATCTTTCCGAAGGTGGAGAAGAGCATATGGAGGTCGGAGTTTGTGAGGGAGTAGTCGAGGTTCGAAATGTAGATCGTTGATTTAGAAGGGGCTAAGCTTTTTGAGCCCTTGGATTTCTTGTGGGGTCCATTGGATGTGGGTTCTGAAGATGATGACGAAGCGACGTTGGGGGCGGCCGTGGAGGCGTAGCGGTAGTAGAAGATTTCATCGTCTTCGTCACTATTGGTGTTGCTATTTTTCTTCTTTATCACCATTTTCCTGGGGTGTGAAGTGAAGGAAAACTCTAGTACAAATACATAAATTTAAAAAAATATTTATTTACTTGGATAAAAGTTTATAAATAATTAATACAAAAACACTTAAAAAACACATCATAAAACTACATGCCCTAATATAAGAACATGAAATACAACGTCAGAGAACAAAGATAGGTAACAAACGAATACTTTCTCCCACAAATGCGACGTGATAGTTTATAATTGCTTAGCTCTCATATTTTGTCAAGTAGGACTCATTGTTGGGCACATGACTTATTATAAGCTAACAAATTGCAAACTAACACATCGCGTTTGTGAGAGAAAATTAATGAAAAGTGTCAGCGTAATATTACTCCAACATCAAAACCACCTTTGGATGGTTGAGTGGTTGAATAGGGACCCTAAGAGGTCCTGAATTCGATTCACCTCGGTTGTTAATAAAGATGACCATCGAAGATTTGCCCGATCATTAACTTTAAGGCCCTAGAGATTAATTGAGGAATGCACAAATTGGTCCGAATACCCCCATCACCAAAAAAGAAAAGAAATACAACATCAAAAACATTGTTGATTTACAAGATAATTTCAAAAATAACAACAAATTTTAATATTTGGATATTATATTTAATGATTAACTTATTTACTTTTTAATAAATGGAACAAGTATTTTTCATTAACATCCAATATTTAATTAAATAAGATTTTACAATTCTACCCTGAATATTTCTATTACACCAAAGATTTTTTTTTTTAATAATAATAATAACAATTTATTTAAAATATGCCTTCAAGGCAATAGAATAGGATTTTATTTAGTAAAAAATATGTTTTATTATTATTTAAAAAAATTGTCTGTTATACATAATAAAGAGAGCTCCAAATATACTTTTCTGCTTTTGTCTCTATTTGGCATTGGTTGTGGTTGAGGACGGTGAGTTATTGACTTCTAAGGTTTAAAACAAGAGAGACAAAAGACGATAGATATGCTTCTGGACATGGATTTGGAGCAACCGGACACAACCCAGTAACGAAGAAAAATACAGCTAAAGTAAAGAGAAAAGGCAGCCACAAATTATTTTCTTTCTTCTAGGGATTTTTCTGTAAGTGATTTTGATTTCTACCTTCTTTTTTACTGTATTAGTTAGACGCGATTCATGTGTTTACAATTTGAGTAAATTGATGATTTTGAGAGATGGGTTTTGGTTTTTACCTGGTCTTTTGCGGTATTGGATTATGCCTGTTTTTTGTCTTGGGTTTGATGGGTTCTGTTGGAGAATACTTATTCGAAATAATGTTTGTTGTGAAGAGGGCTGTGTTGAGTTCTCTTGAATTAGCTAAGGTCATAGCGATTTATGGTGTTTGTTGGTTCAATAATAGTTTATGTTCAAATAAGATATTTCCAGATTTTGATAGGGATTGAAGAACTGTGTGTCAATTTATGAAATCAAATTAAGATGCTTGATGTATAAGCTAGGAGGATATTGACGATCCTATTGGCATTTTCCTATCACCATCGTTTTTTGTTTTGTCTAGATTTTCTCTAATGTTTATGTAAGTAAGAAATCACAAGATGTGCCTTTTTTCTTTATTCTGAACTATTGCAAGGCCGCCGGGATGTGATTAAAGGAATTAAGTTTTAGGGTTTTTGTAGATTTGAGGACCTTTTTTTGTTTTTATTTTTAATTTTATGTCCTGTATCTTTTATTTTGGGGCGCTGTCTTTACTCATACTACATACACATACACTGCCGACAGCTTTTTTCACCTCTTTGTAATTTTTTCCACATGTTTATAAGTTTTCTTGAGTTTCTTATTACAAAAAAAAGAGTGTGGAATCCCGGAATCTCTTCCCCAAGCGGTTGGTAATCGGGATGAAGCTTTGTTAACTTGTGTCAAGTATTATAAATCTGACTCTTTGTTTGCCATTTAGGTTGAAACTAGTTGCTCATTAACTAGTGTGCATAGATAGGTCTGTGGTTGATATCCTGTCTATCAGTTGCTCCTAGCCATAGTAAAAATAGATGAAACTATAGTTTTGTTAAATGTTAAGTTCAATTAGACCTCTTTAATTCTCACACTCAAATAAAAGAAATACCCAAAGTGATTCCTGAAGCTAATGATGCTAAATCTGTTATAGTTATTGTTGGCTGAGTTAATACCCCATGAGCTATGACATCATTAATTTCTGAGCCTGGAGAAATTTGTAGAGCTAATATCAGTCAACCAACTGTTGTTTTAAGTTTCTTATGACTTCTTCTTCTTCTGCACCTAGTATATAACATTTAAGGTGATAAGAGAAAGTTTTTATCAGAAGATACTTTCTTTGCTCATGATAGTGTTGGAAGGTGCATATTCTGTATTGCATTAATCTAACTGCAAAAATAGATATGAGGTGTGTGATAAGTCCATTTCTGCATGGGAGCCAAGCATGTTGTTCATTTTCTCTCCAGTTTTCCAGATTAGTGGTTGAAACGTAGTGTGGTACCAACTGATTTTGTATGCACAATCATTTTAAACTACGAGGTTCAATTATTTCTGATTAATAGACTTCCTAACTGTTGTCATGTGCAGGAAACCCATTTTCTAAAATAGAACGATTTAGGGTGCGGTTTTCCACTTTTTGTGTGTGGACAAGATTGTATGTTTATTATGTTTGTGACAAGTTTGTTGTGGTGATGAATTAGAAAACTACTTAACTAATATCTACATTGAAGAGTATACCTCTTTATTTTCCATTTAACAATCTCTTTCTTCTTCTCTGATATGCATCTTTCTTTGTTATTTTGGACAAATCAGTGATGAACTGCCATTCACCTTCAGGAAGATGCATGGATTCTCCACTGTTGATGGCTTTGTGGAGATAACTGAAAACTTGGCAGAGATGATTAAATACATGGCGAATGAGCCCTCAGTAGGGCTTTTCTATATACAGCAGCACGCTCAAAATGCGGTTCCCAACCTTGTTAATATCAAGAACAATGTTGTGGAGAAGTCTCGTGAAACTAGTTTGCACACTGAAGATTTGGAGGATTCCGTCAGCATGGCAAGTTCAATGAAAGAATGTGGTTTCTCTATAGCTGATGATATGATAAAAGACATCAGGAAATCTCTTGCAGTTATGTCAATGAGACAACCAAAGAAAGGTTTAATCCATAAACGAACTTTCAGTTTTCAGATGGGGAGAACTAGCTCCTGGGGCCCAGTCACTTGGGGTCGTGGTTCAGCTCCTACCCATCCGGATGATGAACAGAATAGTAGTTATTTTACTAATGTATTCAAGTCAGCAAAACAAAAGGCCAGTAATTTCAAGTGGCCACAAGTTGATCCAAAAGATACCAGCTTAGCACAGGGTGAGAAGCTATTGTCTTGTCCTACTCCACCACTATCAGTCGCATCTGTTAGTACAAGTTCTTCTCGGGCAGATATGGAATCTGATGAACTGCCTCTGTCAAGTGAGGTTGCAGATGACCTCCTTGAAAAAGAAGTAGAAGAAGGAAAGGAGGAGGTAAAAGTTGATGATGTCAGCATTTCACCCCAAAATATATCGTCATTGTCAGAAATTTACGATGATTTTAAAGCAGATAAAGAAGCCAAACTTGAAGAATGGTTGGGAGGGGCTGAATGTGACTTGGATAACTTTAAGAAAGCAACTGATGCGTAAGGCAGAAAAGGATGTTTATCAAAGCTTTAGCTTGTAAATACTGTTTGTTATAAAATTACCCCTGTATAATGATTATATACCGCTGATTTGTTGTGCCACTGGTTATTCATCAATGAGTTATGTTAGGCTGTTAGCTGTAAACATAAAAATCTCCACTGATTTTCTTTGAACTTCTCAAATGTCCCAAGATACTTCAGTAATGGTGTTTCAAAGAAATTCTTACTTCAGTACCATGCATATACTGTTCGTCATTTACAGGAGAAGAGTATCAAGTATAAATTCTGAAGCAAATCCTTCTATGAAATGTCATTACAGCTGCCTTTTCAACGAAATGCCAAGGCATTTGTTAGTTGTTGTAGATGTCATACTCATATCCCAAAAGAAGTGCATAAATTGTACAGATGATATTCCAAAAATGAGTTACTTCTGAAGAAATTCCAGAGCAATTGTTTGGTATCAGATGTAAAGTGGTATCTTACAAAAGAAAAATGGTATCAAAATAGGGTGAGATTATTTCAAAGGATGGGCAGCTCAATCATGCCATTAACTTGTTTAATTTAACAATTGAAATTCATTTACACAGACTTCTTATCATTAATAATAAAAGATAAAGTGCAGCAGCTGAAATAATTCTTTTGTTGACCGCTGAAAATGAAATTCAAAAGCTGCCAGAGACTAGCTTTTTCCGGGCTCAAGTCACCCAGTGCCGGTTTTGGACTTGAGAGTTTTCGGCGAACTTTAACATGTGCCAATTAGGAACTTAAATCACAGAGTGCCAAGTACAAGATTTCAACACTAGAGCCTCAATAAGGTCCGAAGTGAAGCAGAAGTCACTGCACCGCAGCATGTAGATCATTAGGCAGCAGCCTTCCGGATGATAATGCTGCATCCTCATAAAAGGTGTAATTGATAACAGTAATCAGAAACTTGAAGCCATGCTCGAATTCTTTTCCACTTTGCCAGAGGCTCAGATCCAAACAGGGCACCAGTTAAAACAAACGGGAATACAATGAATTTGAAAAGGATCAAGGCCCAACTCCCGTCAACTTAGCAACCAGCTTCATGATTTGTAGGCGTCCATACAGTCAAATCAGGTGGCTGAGATCACCATCCTTGGTAATTCATGCACTGTGGAGAGGCAATGGTGAACACCCTGAGCGATGTTCATTTCTTGGTCCAAGAGGACTTCTTCAGGTAGATATTTGATTTTTAGCTTATCAACGTAGAAGCCCACATCAGCTGTTTTGTGCTTCTGCAACTGGGAGGAACCTCTTTAGTCTTTACATGGTTAACAATAGAGATCTCTAAAATTTCCACAGGGTGATTAACAGAAGAGCCTCAGCTTATGACATCTCGCCACTTCTACAAAAAATTTTGAAACCACTTTCAACTGGGTCCCAGTAGTTCTCTCACCTCTTGACAGAAGACTATCTGATCATTGATTTAATATGTCACACCTTGCCCTAACAAAACAGAAGTACTGATTCAATATTCTATTGTAAAATTTTGACATAAAGTTTCAATTTGATACGAACATATGGGTAAACTTGACCATTTGAAAATATTATTTATTTCACTTTCACAGTTTTGCAAGTATAAGTAAAGCAAACTTTTCAATCATTTAATGCTTTAGGAGAAGATATTAGCATTCTTTTCAACAAAATATCTAAACATACAAAAAAAGAAGATACGTAAGAGCAAATTAAAAAAAAAATTCTCGCATACCTGAACCAGAAGCGTTGGTAGGCACTTGATTTGTAATCTTATGTTCCTCTGAAACATTTGCATTCACCATCTTCGAATTAAGAAGAGTTATTGGCTTGTTAGGAGATGGTACTGATTTCTTGCCATTGCTTATTGTTTTGGCCTTTCTGAAAATTTTATTAAAAGAGAAATATTATAATTAGTAAGACAGTTATTCAAGATCAGATGATACAGAGACAACGATACCAAGACTTCAGCTCATACTTGACCACTTTTTGCTTCAAAGTGCCAGTTTTCAGCTTCAAAGTACCTACTCAAAAACCATAAAATGTCATTAAAAGTTCAATGAGCAGCATGTCACCAATAGAGGGAAAGGAGAAAAAGAAAAGATTTAAGGTTTCTCACCAGATTTTGAAGCCGAAGTTGAAGAAGTTTTGCGAATGACCCTCTCAGCTTTTATGGAAGCAATGACTGAGTCAGCAGTAGATCCCAGACCTTTTCTCCCCACCAGCTTCACTCCCAACTTTTCACAGAGGTAGTTCAACCTCATGTCATCACCTCCTCTGACCTCTCTCAGATCAAGCACCTGCTGCCTTGTTAATAAAGTGTAAACATGAAGCTGTTGTTGCTGATTGAAGTGTGATTGAAGCTGCTCAAAAAGCACTTTATTTGAATGCTGTTGATCTGGTCTTGATCCTTCATGATTTTTCTTTCGAGGCTCATTAAATGTCACCCTTAAAATAGCCGCTGACTTTGAATCAGCAGTCTTTTGACTGAAAATAACAGAAAAACTCCCAAATTCTAAATCAGGTTCCCTGAACAAATCTGCCAGTAAAGAAGCACATGTATGAGAATTCTTTGATGGGTTTCTGCCTACTCTCATCCTCAAGGCTCGAGCTTTGGCACAGTGAGACATGTTTGCAGCTTCCCTAAGCCCAGTAAGAAAAGCTCCATGCATAGTTGCAGGGTATCGCCTAGTGGTGGCCTCCCCGGCAAAGAAGAGTCGTCCATCCCCCACACTTTCTGCCATTATATCATAATCATCTCCAGATGCCCCTACTGCAACGTTAGAATAAGAACCTAAGCTAAAAGGATCACTACCCCATCTTGTACAGACAGTTTGGATAGGCTCTGGGACATTGATTCCTTGTGGTTCATATATACCTGCATAATCATTGAGCACATGCTAAAATCATCTGACTAGTAAGGAAATTCACAATCACATAGTTTAGTTCTTGACATGAGTAGTTTAGTTCTTGACATGAGCCATATGAGTGAATGACACGTATTACTTGCTAATAGAGAGTAAATGCCCAAGTTACATATGTTTCATTTCTTGCATGCATGTGCACACACATGTACACACACATATGCACAAAACCCATGCAAGACAACACAAAAACTAACATGCAGGAGGCAAAACACAGTTTGAGATGGGCAAATTACCTTTGAGAATTTGAAGAACGTTGGTCACTGCATCAGTAGGTGGCATGCTCTCAAAATTATGTGCAGCCTCTCCTGCAACTAAAGCAAGCAAGAGAGGACCACCAGCAACTGTTGCATAGCTGTAAAACAGAAAGAACTCCCCTCGACTACTCGAATCATCAGTCAGATGTCCAAATGTATCAAGATCGGTTCCCCAAAACACATATGGGAAGAGCATTGCAACCTTATTTAACAACCCATATCCCAACCTCTTAATTGCATCCAGCTTTCTCTGAGGCAACTCTGGAATAAATTTAATTGAACCACTTTTCAAAACCCCAAGGGGAACTGTACACAACACCATATCACCCTCAAATACCTGACTCCCAGCAATCACCTGAACCCCATCACTACCATATCTAATAGTATTTACAGTTCTCTCATACAAAATTGGCACATTCTCAACCAATGCCTGAACCAACCTCCCATTCCCTCCTGGCAAAAAACAATGATCACCTCCCATATCATATGGATCATCCTGGTCCCAAAATGCTAAAGAAAGCTTAGACAACAAGCTTGCATTAGCATATTCCAAATTTGCCAAATGCCAATTAAACAAACTCATTGCCTCCGAATTCACATTATCCTCACTAACCTTCCAAAAGGTCTCTAAAGCAGCCCCAAGTGATACATCCATCGAAACGTCCCCCATCAACTGCCTCAACCTACTTGCTTTATCCAACAGCCGATTAAAATCAGCTTCCACCTTCATATCTATCTCCTGATCCACTGGCTTCCCATCCAACCTGTAAAGCGGACACTTATCTCTAACCTTGTGAAGCCAGCAACCTAACTGCTTAGCCAAAATCCCTAAAGGATTCCCCAACGTCCCAGTCAACACACTCCCTCCTAAATCAGCCGATGCATTCACTTTATTCCCTCCCCCTCCCTCCATTTTCTTCGTATAAACTCGCCCACCTGCCCGCTTCCTCCCCTCTAAAACCGTGACCCTAAACCCTAACCTCAACAACTGTCGAGCCGCAGCCAGGCCCGCCAGCCCAGCACCAACAATAATAACTCTCAATTTACTACTACTGGGCTCAGCCGGAATCTTTTCCTTAATCTCCGGCGCAACTCCAAAGTTTATATACCCGTAGGAAACCAAATAATTATACGCTGAATCTAACAGAGAATGACAATGTTTAGGCACAGAATCAACAAACATTTCCTTACTCACCCAACGAGACACATTTTCGCGCCATTTCGATAGTATGTGATTACGAACGAGAATGTAATTCACCTGCTCAATCCCACCGACCACGCGGCAGACTCCGAAATCAATCTCCTCCTCGGTTAGCGAATCGGCCGGAAATCCAGATGTTAACGCCGTTAATGCCTCGGATGTTGACTCTTTGTTGATTACTATAATTTCCTCGCCGATATCCGGCGTCCTTTTAGGTAAAGAGTTGGCGTTTGTGTTAGAGTTGGAGTCAGGAACTTGTAATTTGTTTGGAGGTAAGTTAGTGGTTGGGACATTGGGCAAATGAAACGACACCGAGAAAGCACTGCGGTTGGGTTGGGATCTGCCACGGCGTCGTTTTCTGGGGACCGGGAAGGAAAGAAGTTGGTCGGGGTAAGCGGGTGGAGGTGGACCCAGTGGCTCTGGGGCTGGTGCCGGGGCTGGGGTCGGGCTAGGGTTAGGTGGGGGTTCGAAGAATTGGAGGTGGAGAGGAGGAAATTGAGAGAATTCGTCCAGAGATGGGTTCGGTGGCTCCATAACTAGTTCGGTTACGCCGTCTCTGGCGGGGTAGCGGTTGTGGTGGTGTAATACTGTAATGGAGGAGACAGGCAGCGTTTGGTTAGTGAGAAAATTTAAATGAAAGTGATTATGTACGAGTACGAGTCCAACGTCTGCATTGATGACAGTGACCCAAGCTGAGCTGTTGGGCCGCGTAGGCCCATATGGGTCCCCTGTTTTAATTTTATGTATTTTTCAAATATACTTTTTACGTTATAAAAAAAAACAAAAGGATTTCTCTGAATTTTTCAAAACATTAGGGGCCACCATAAAATTTGACTTCTATAAAAGATTTACGGATGATCCGCCCGTCAAATTTGGATGCTCCATTTCCTAATTTTACTGAGTCTGATAGCTCCAGATATAGCTCTCTTGCCTGGTTGTCTTACCGTACAGCGAGCTTTTGATTTTTCTTCATTTTCTTCAAAAGAGATCTCTATTCACACGAACTCTTGTCTTCAAAATGCAGTAACCGAATCAAAACGACGCTTCACAGGTACCTCTAAGCACTTCACTCGTTTTTCCGAATCGAAGTCTCAGCTCCGTTTATTTACTTTTTCGTAAATTTAATTCATGTGCGAACTTCAAACTTACGGTTTAATTACTTCAATTTCGTTAGATTCGGTTTTTGATCTTGTTAGCTATGAATTTCGTGTTAGTTTTGCTTTCTCTCAAGTCACGATTCGATTACAGTATTAATTAGTTTGTTTTCTTGGTCTTTGTGTTCGATCTGGAGTTAATTTTTGCTCAATTGTGCTTTCTGTTTGGTTTCCAAGAGAAAGGATGCGAAATACAATTGTGAATTTCGTGCTTGCTTTTGTGTTTATATTATAATAGAGGAAATTCATCCCAATTCAATGAAGTTTGCAGTCAGTTTTAGTTGTATATAATGCTAGATTATATTTTTATGGGTTTTGATTTCGCTATGTTTCAATTAGCTTATAAGGTGGCTGCTTTTTTTTTTTCTCAGTGGGAATTGAAGCTTTGTGATGAGCTGATCATACTCTTTGCAGTTCTCTGACATTCACTGAAGTGAAATACTTAAAATGGGGATTTTCGATGGATTGCCGATTAGTCCTGAGAAAGCGGTAGTTTTCCATTTTTTGTTAAGAGAATTTTGTTTATATCTTGTTTGTTAATTTTTAACCTGTAAGTTATGGTCCACAAACAGAGGAACAATTATAGCGAAGCTTTGTCAAAAACTGATGAAATTTTAAGTGATAATTTTTTTAGTTATCTTGTAATCCAAATTAAGCATCGTGCACTATCTACATTGTGCATCTTTTAATATTAATATGCATTCCGTTCTCAATTTTTGTGATCTTGCGATAACTGCAGTATTTAAGGGAAGAGATTGCAAGAATAGATGAGAGTTGGGTTGCTGCACGTTTTGATTCTTTACCTCATGTAGTCCATATTTTAACATCAAAGGAACGTGAAGGGGAAGTTCAAGTTCTAAAAGACCAAAATGATGTTATTGAGGAGGTGGTGGATGAAGTCGTTCATGCTTATCACAGTGGCTTCAACAAAGCAATTCAGAATTATTCACAGGTTTCTTTATAGTTTTTATCTTGTCCATTGATTTGAATAATAAGTCTTCATGAAGGGAATGTTCAAATTTTCTCGTGCGATTGGTCCTACAGTTTAATTATTGCTTCTATTTTTGTTCATCTCTATAGATTCAGGTTGCGAATCTTTTTTTGTTCTTGTCTGTATATTGGCATCCACTGATATATTATCACATTTAACTGCCTAAGTCCTATCATTTTACTATAAGATCATTAGGATTTGACCTTAATTTTGGACCTCTTTGTTGGGAGGCATAATTCATTAGGATTTTACTTTAATATTGGAACCGTCTATTATTATGATTATTAATATTGATGAATTCCTAAAGAGTACCACTTTTTTTTTTTTTTTCCTTGGGGAAGAAACATAACAAATTTTGTAACCCAGTGTAAAGGTTTCGAAGAAAGTTTAACCAGCAGTCCACTTCAGAATGAACTGAAAATTACAATATAAACCCCTAATTTCATGCACAGTCCTTATTCAGGTGCTCTTATGGGTGGTCCTATTAATTTATAAATGATTTTTTTATTAGGAATTGGGTGCAAAATTCTAAAGTTACAATCAAAACTAAAATTAATTCTTCATTGCTGAAATGCTCATGTGCTGTATCTCCTTATGTGCTATGCTCTTAGATGTCTGCTAACTCTTTTTCTGTCTTTTTAAGAAAATTAGATTTGGCACTTGCATTTAAATTTTTATCAATCCTTTCTCTTCTTTCAGATATTGCGGTTATTCAGTGAGTCTGCTGAAAGTGTCAAGGAGTTAAAGGTTGATTTAGCTGAGGCAAAGGAGCGTCTTGGCACCCGCAATAAGCAATTACATCAATTGTGGTATCGGTCTGTTACCTTACGGCACATCATCTCACTCTTAGATCAAATTGAAGGCATAGCTAAGGTTCGTCTATTGGTAATTCCAGCATTCAGATTTAATTCAATGATAATTACATGATTTTTCGATGATAAGATTTGAGTGCTTGACTCCCTTCCACATCATCCTAGACAGGAGTGCACTGTTCTCTTGTTACTTCATCAGTACTGGATTCAATTTGCTCATGCCATATACTGCACTATACCATTATGAGTGTCTCGATTTTTTTTAACTAAGGAAGTCAAGAGAGAGAGCTTTCCATTGTACTGGAGTTGTACTTGCTATGTGTGTGTGTGTTTGAAGAGAGTAGTTATGACCCTTTCTTTTGAAATGTGGCTCAGGTTCCAGCTCGTATTGAGAAGCTCATTGCAGAAAAGCAGTTTTATGCCGCAGTTCAGTTGCATCTTCAATCAGCAATAATGCTTGAGCGAGAGGGCCTTCAAACGGTTGGTTTTCTACATTTTCTGATAATTCTATGTTTATAATGTCTTGAGATGAAACTTTACTTTTCCCATTTGAAACTTGTTTATTTGGATTTTTGAAGTCAAATTTCTTGATTTGATGTCTTGTGGCTTAAAAAATTGTGAATTCAAGTTTCAATAAGAGCCATAAAGCTCCATTTTATTGTTTATCTTTTCGGATGCTGGTTTGAAGTGTTGGCATAGCTTCAAAGAGCTTAATATTTTTGTTTTTTGGGCTTCAATTCTGAAGTCAGATATATATAGATATTTTTAGATGTTTTGCGTGCATTAACTTGTTCTGATTACTGTGGTGCAGGTTGGTGCTCTTCAAGATGTCCGATCTGAGTTGACAAAGTTGCGAGGAGTTCTTTTTTATAAAGTTTTGGAGGATTTGCATGCACATCTTTATAATAAGGGCGAATATAGGTATTCAGTCATCTTAGGGATCAAAATTCTAACTATGCTGTATGCTTTAAAATCCTAATTAATAGATTTGAACCTCCTAACTAGACATGGGATGATTTTATGTTATTCTCATTCACTTTTTGGTTTGAGATTGCATTAACCACAGCATATAAGTATACTTTCTCACTTTCTCTGTCGGGATTGAAAAGTTAATTCATAGCATTGAGTGATTCCAAAAAGGAATTTATGGATCTCCTCATCTAATTGTTTGATCCAAAATAACTGTAGGTTTCTAGCATGACAATAAGAGTTATTTATTTCAAGCTATGTCTTTTATGAACTATTTCTTTCCCTAAGGCAGAATATATCCTGCAGTGTGGTTGCCTCAAACTTGCATGAAATGGATGATGAAGTACCAACCACCGTAGCTGTTACATTTACAATGAACAATTCACAATCTCTTTCTAGAAGAACCAGGCTTAAAGGTGACAATCAGTTTGGTGCTCATGGACTTGCAGATGGATCATATAGGTCAGTTTCTGTTGATGAAGGGTGAAAAATTCACAATTCTCATTTAGTACTATTCTCTTTTTTTCTTTTTTCTTTTGTTGGTTCTTATCTTGTCCCAACCTGCCTCTTTTTCTTAAAACAAAACTTTTCCACATTTTATGTCTTCTGTAAATGAACATGAGTCAGAATGTGCTTAAGGTGTCAAATTCCTGTTGAACCATTGTTCCTTTAAAATGTTAAAAAATTGTACCTGTTGTCTTCTTTCCTGTTAATCATTGGTCATTTTGGAACTCATAAGCCTTTTGCAGAATTTCCTTTTTCCATATTCGTACTGTTATACTTGATTTAGTATTTTTATTTCGATCATAGTTCCCTGATGGAATTCAATTCTTTTTGTTAAATTCATGTAGTTAGATCCAACATTATTGGCGTGCATGGATATGCTAGAAGATTGATCACATACTATTTGATATTTTAAGATTGATCTCTTCTTATTAGTTATTTTTTCATTTTTTATCTCTTCTTGTATTAAATTTATAAATTGGTGTTTCAGTTCAACATTGGATGGCCATGATGAGGAAGGATCTCCAAGAATACATGATGAAGCTGGTTCAGATGGTCATATGGCAAGGATCAATGGTGGTGATGGAAATCTTAAAGACATGAAAATATTTTCTCATCAAATTCCAACATGGCTTTCAAACTCCACTCCAGATGAATTTATCGTATGTACAGTGTTGAACTCAATTACACATAAAATTGACACTCTCATAGTTTCTCATCCCTGGGCTGAAGTGCTGGATTTCATTTTTAAATCTAGGAAGCAATGAGAAAGAGTGATGCTCCACTTCATATAAAGTATTTGCAGACCTTGGTAGAGTGCCTTTGCATGCTTGGCAAAGTTGCAGCTGCTGGTGCTGTTATATGGTTAGTTATCCGGCTGAACCACTTCTTTTTATTTAGAGCATTTTTAGGCAAATCTTCTCATGCATTCAGACAGATCTTGATTTCCAAGGTTTCCATACCAAATATTATTTTAATTTCCTTTTACATATGGGATGCTTTTTAGAAATTCTTTTAACATTGTCATAATGATCCATGAAGAAATATTTTAAGAAAACAATGTTTTCTAAAGAAATATTTTAAGAAAACGATGTTTGCTCCATATCTTATAATAAGTTTTCTGGTGGACCACTGCTTCATGCTACCATGTTGTACTGTCTTCTCGATAGAAGTATAACTATACTGTCGTTTTGATAGAAGATCATGTATATAATAATCTAATTAATTTGTTTTTGTTTTTATTATGTCTTCAAAGACACTGTGGAGTAGAGCTGTTTATTTCCCATTTGCTCATTGTGAAAATGCATTTTTCTGCAATATCAAAACCTAAAAGTCCAGTAAGTATCAATGAATATGTTGTGTGCAATTTGTTTTTCTCAGGATTTGCTTAAATGCTTAGTAAGTGTTGTTGGGTGTGGTAACTGAACTGATGAACTCTAGTAACTCAGGTTAATAAATCTTTATCTTAATTTCATAGGTGCTTAAATGGTCAAAAGCAGCTGATTTTTTTTAGAATTGCATCCGTTTAATGGACTTAGGAGCACCTCTTTTTTACTGTTCCATGTGAATTTCTACTTTCAAACTTTGGGCATTTTCTTTTGTTTACCTTTTTGTTGTTGGTGTTTTTGAGATAACATATATCATTTATTGATTTTATACTGTAACAGCCAAAGATTGCGGCCTACAATTCATGAGATTATAACATCAAAGATTAAAGCTCAGGCAGAGCATATTAATTTCTCAAAGTCGGGTATTTGTCAGGCTGCTCAAACTGGTACTACGGGTCTCCATTTTATGAAGGGACAGTTAGAAAGTTATCAGTTGCCGAAACACAAGCGTCAGAATGGGATATCATTAGCTGGGACTCTATTTGCAGTGAGCCCTGTCTCACCAGTGATGGCTCCCAAGGGAAAAGCACAGGCTGCTGCAAAAGAGCTCCTCGATTCAATTTTGGACACTGTCGAAAGGATATTTGGTAAGACACTGACTTGCTTTGGTGTCACTTCTGAAATGGTGAAACTAAATATAGAAGCTCTAATTTTTCAGAAAACCATGTTGTTGTTGGAGAGCTTCTGGAATCCAAGTCCATCCAACATGGCATAAACACACCCAAGTCAATTGTAGCTGATGTAAACTGGAAATCTCACTCTGAAGCATCAGTGACTGGTGGCTACAGTATTGGCTTTTCTTTGACAGTTTTACAGGTTGTCTTCCCGCTAAACCATTGATATTGATTTCCACTTGGTAGACTTTGTAGTATCTGTTTTGCAAATATTATAATAGTCTTCTGTTTTGGCCTGAAGACTTTCAATTTCTCCTTGATCTTATTTATTTTTTATTTGTAAATTTTGTGGAAAAGAGTGAATGCCAACAACTCATATGTGAGATTTTGAGAGCAACTCCTGAAGCAGCAACTGCAGATGCTGCTGTGCAAACAGCTAGGCTTGCTAGTAAAGCTCCTTCCAAAGAAAAAAGGCAAGTGACTATAGTCTCATATTTTTTTTTAAATGATAAGACTGGTTTCATATTCAGTGTACATTATTGATAATGCCCATTTCTTTATCTATCAACATGAGGTTCTTTTCTGTCCCAATGTTTCTCCCTATTCATATGCTCTTGTCAATCATGTGCAAAGAAATAGGTGGAAAAATTGTCTAGGAGAGAACCCAGAGTGACAATTCCAGCAATGTGGATTTTTCTNCCCGCTAAACCATTGATATTGATTTCCACTTGGTAGACTTTGTAGTATCTGTTTTGCAAATATTATAATAGTCTTCTGTTTTGGCCTGAAGAGTTTCAATTTCTCCTTGATCTTATTTATTTTTTATTTGTAAATTTTGTGGAAAAGAGTGAATGCCAACAACTCATATGTGAGATTTTGAGAGCAACTCCTGAAGCAGCAACTGCAGATGCTGCTGTGCAAACAGCTAGGCTTGCTAGTAAAGCTCCTTCCAAAGAAAAAAGGCAAGTGACTATAGTCTCATATTTTTTTTTTTTTTTTAAATGATAAGACTGGTTTCATATTCAGTGTACTATAATTATTATTGATAATGCCCATTTCTTTATCTATCAACATGAGGTTCTTTTCTGTCCCAATGTTTCTCCCTATTCATATGCTCTTGTCAATCATGTGCAAAGAAATAGGTGGAAAAATTGTCTAGGAGAGAACCCAGAGTGACAATTCCAGCAATGTGGATTTTGCTAGATTCTTGAGATTTCAAGCTGAATTATGTTGTTAAAGGTGAAGTTGAAACTTTTGGTGATGGTCGCAAAGAAAGGATTTTGGTAATATAATATGGTGGTAAATGTGGTGATTATGATATTGACATGTTAATGAGGTGCAGTTGTTTGGTAGACATTACAAGTATCTTTATCTGGTGTTGTTATGTTGTGGTATAGATTTATGTGTTGTCAGAGGAAGAACTAGTGGTGTTGGCAGTGATCTAGTCTTGTACGATTATTAGAGGGAAGATAGCATTAAGATGGTGAATTAGGTGCTCAGGCTAAGTGACCTACCAAAGAGTGCTTTGAACCCTCAATTAACTGTTACTTCAATAAGTTGCTCACCTTAGTGCCTAGGTGAGTTCCTCGGTTGAAGTGAAAGGCACTTGTGAGTGACCCAATAAACTTAAGATTTTTTTTCATATAATATCTTTAGATATTTACCTTATTCAAATGTCTTTTATGGCTTTGCTCATTTGAAAACAATATCTGGGTCCACAGCTCTGTAATATATATCATTACAATGATTGTCAAAATTGTTATTTGGTATTATATCCAGACGTTTTAAAAAACAGTACATCTTTTCACATGCTTTTGTTTTGTGATTTGCATGTAAGATATTATACACTGCATCAAGCTCCTGTTTGATACATTTACTACAGTCTTATCTGATCTCTCTTTGCTTAGTATAGCTACACAATCATGAGATATTGACAGTAATGGCTTACAGGGATGGGTCAGAAGACGGTCTTACATTTGCTTTTCGTTTCACAGACACCACTATATCAATTCCTAACCAGGGTATGTAAAATAGTGTAAAATTGTGATTCTTCCATTTTCTGTGAGTTGTGGTTTTTTTGGAAATCCATTTTTCCTGGTTTATGTGGTATTTAATAGGTTCCTTGCACTGACGCTTATATTATGGATGGAAAGTAAGTCAATGAAATTACTTGGTTGAAGTAACGTGTAATATTTATAGTATATATGTGCCATAATCTGTGGCCCCAATGCGATACATTAGTTAATCATGAATTGGATTTGTACCCTATTTTATGTCTAGAATATACATTGGTTTACAGCATGAACAAACCTTGTCTAAAGATGGGAAATTTATAACTTAAAATCTGAAATAATTGTGAGTGGTATCTCCCTTGTTTTATGTGGGGCATTACAGGTTTACATTTTTAAGTAGACACTAACCTGAAAATATTGTAGTCTTGAGGGATACTTTTAATAACTTTTGAGATTCAAAACTATATCAATGAGCATGCTGACTTTGTGTTGCATTCAAGGTTTAGATATAAAAAAGTATGGTTTGAATCATAAGTGATTTCATTGTAGAATTTTTTTCTGTTAGACCATTTTAACAGAGATGCTTTTTGTTTTTCTTTTCCCTTTTTGCCATATACACTATATATATATATATATAATCTATTTCTTTCTGCAGTCAATTTAGGAATTCTGTTTAACTGTTCTTTAAAATATTTTATTCCTTCTTTTAATTTCTGATGAGTGCCTTATGGACTAGTTATTAACTTTTATGGTATTCTGTACCATGCATTATCCAGGAGTTGATCTCATTCGCCAAGGATGGGGTAGGAGGGGTCCCAATGTGTTACAAGAGGGTTATGGGACTGCAGCCATCTTGCCTGAGCAAGGCATATACCTAGCAGCATCAATATACCGGCCTGTTCTTCAGGTCTGGAACTTAGGCTCATGCTTCCAAACATGATATATTGCCTGTTGAACTTAGGTTTTCTATTTTAGTATTTTCTGATCTTATGTGCACTGCAGTTTACAGATAAGGTTGCTTCGATGCTGCCAAAAAAGTATTCCCAGCTTGGGTAAGTCCATCATGCTATTTTCAAGCTCAATAATGTGTATGGACTGCTGGTTCACCTTGTACCACAATTCTTCTCAAAAACAAAATCTGTTCTCTTATCATTTAAAAAGGCTAATGATGTGTGTGGATGCAAAAACTCATTTTCCCGGAACAATCCAACAATATGAATGGCTAAAGACAAGCTATTAGGCTGTGAAAGTTTCTCTTACTCTTTCCTTTCTCTTTCATTTTTTATATCTCACCTTTGCTGTGGCTGAAATTTAAAGTGGATGGTTGAGAATCAAGACAAACATGAATATATTTCGCCTTATCCCAAAAGGAATATCAATATATAATACATGATATGCTTGTGTGAGAAAATGGTATTGCTTGTCATGTCAGAGGCATGTGATACCCGCAACATAATTTTTGCATGGAAAATTTGGGTTCCTTAATTTTTTTACAGTATGATTTTCTGGTGTATATTTAAACGTGCTGATTTTTAGATCCAAGTTAAATACAAGCATGTTGCAATCCCTCCCGCGTTTTGTGTTGCTTTGATTTTTGGTATTTTTTTGTTTCTTAAACTGCAGGAATGATGGATTGCTAGCGTTTGTGGAGAATTTTGTGAAGGACCATTTCTTACCAACAATGTTTGTAGATTATCGGAAAGGCGTTCAGCAAGCTATATCAAGCAAGTTCCATAAACCATATACACTGAATTCTTTCACCGAAACTCAATAGGATGTCTAACCTCTCATTAACCACTATTCTTAATAACTTGTAGCTTGAGTGTCTTCATCATATAATCTAACTCATTTGTTTTGGAGTATTCATTTATCTGTATTGTTGTGTTCGTAGCTTTGAAGTGTCATTGTTGCTATCTAGTTTGAGGTCATTTGGTTGTGGCACTTAAGTCTTAGTGCTTAATGCAGTTATAACCTGCACAGTGGCCATTTGAAAACAATTCTTATATGTTTGGAAAAAAAGTATACTAGTCTGTAAAAATCTACATCTATATATCAATAATGAACTGTGGTACATAGCCATGTGTTCATCTTACATATTCGATAAAAAAGAAATATTCTCGAAGATATCACCTATGTGATTAGACTTGTTAGCTGAAGTTATTGAACTTTGTCTACTACTGTGAGATAAATGGTGACTAGTTCTTTGGCTCTTTTACTTTTCTGCTATGTAGAATAATGATTATCAGAAGCATTCTTGCAGGTCCAGCTGCATTTCGGCCACGAGCACATACTGGCACTAGTTATGTTGCATCGATTGAGAAGGGTCGGCCTGTCTTACAGGGACTTTTGGCAATTGATTTCTTAGCAAAAGAGGCAAGCTATCTTATGTTTTTTTGATTTAACAGAAGATGCAATTCTTTCCTCTTCAATACATGTGCAACATAGTGACTAGTATGGAAAGTCAGAAGTTGTACGTGAAGCTTTTATGATTTAATATCTGTTTTACAATAATCTTGACTTTTTGCTTTGGGTGGACTTTCAAACTACATTATATGTGCCACTTAAAAAATATTGAGAGTCTAAAATTATAATTAATTGTTTTTCATAAGAAACAAGAAATTGTTAGATATAAAAAAAGTTTCTCGTTACTTAGTAACCTTTGCCATCTCGTTTAGACATGATCCAGAATTCTTCTCTCTCCCACTTTCTGTCTGTGTCCCTATATCTACTTTTGATAAGCATTTTTGTGCATGATATCATTTATTTATAGCTTTATTTAATTGACTAAAGTCTAACCATTTGCTCATGAAAAATTCAGTTTGTTTAACTATTTAGTTTTCGTCAATTCATAATCATTGTGCAGTTCACTAATTTTCATTTGGTGTTGTAGATTGTTTCAAAACTGATTGAATAATTTGCATATAATATTTTTGTACGGTATTATATTGTAGGAATATTCTAATAATGCATCATAAAATTATAGTTTGTTCATAAAAAAAACTATGAATTATGAGAATAGCCGAGCTTTGGAATATTAACTTTTGTTGCCAACCAATGTGTAATTTTCAATTATTATGTGCTTCAGGTGCTCGGTTGGGCTCAAGCAATGCCTAAATTTGCTGCGGACCTTGTGAACTATGTGCAAACTTTCCTCGAGAGAACCTATGAAAGATGCCGGACTTCATACATGGAGGTATGACTATATCTCTTTGTATTCCCCAATGCTTAGAAGTTAGATATTGCTACAACTGTTTGCTTTTCTAGCATCTAATTTTATGATATTATTTGCATGATATTCATTTTGTGTAAGTCAACTAATTTTTTGTATGCATGTATTCTGTTCATATATTCTTAGTTATTCATATCTATGGACAATTAAGACATTGGGAAAAGGGGAGAGAAACAGCAATACCTTGTTTGGTAGGAAGGGGACCAGCGAAAGGAAAAGTTTTCTATACCTCTCTGCCAAGCGCATGGAGGGACAGATAGACTCTGTCCCCTTATCTTTTCCTTCTCTTCTGGCCATTCTTTTCCCTGTCTTATCTATTTTTCCTATCAAAGAATGTATAAGAGTATCCAGCAAAGATAACATAGTTTGATGATGCCACATTAAGACAATATAAATTGCAAGTGCATGATCTCATATGTTAAATACAAAAGAAGATTGAAATAAATTTGTGATCTCTCGTTAATATTAAAGATAAAAAAATCTGATCAGAATTGTGTTTACTTGTTTGTAAATGTTAACGTCATTTGGTATCCCCTTCTGGCAATCATAAATTGCCTTGTTAATATCACAGGCAGTTCTTGAGAAGCAGAGTTATATGCTTATTGGGAGGCATGATGTTGACAAATTGATGCGACTTGAGCCAGCAAGTGCCTTTTTACCAAATGCACTTGGTCAGTTGGGTACTGGAAATAATGGCAGTGATGCAGAAGCTCTAGCAGTTGAGTCAGAACTGAGTGAACTGTTCTTGAGTTTGCGGCCAATCAAGCAGGTATTTTTAGTACTGTTTGTACTTCTATGCTTAAATGTATAATTGTCTTCTTACCTGTTTATACTATGTTCGATTTCATCAACACTGTTATATTTGATCTTATTTGGAAGTACATGGAATTTTTCCATTAAATCCTTTCTCACTGCACTAGTTTACCCACTTGTGTCATTTGTGCAGGAGAATCTAATTCGTGATGATAACAAACTAATTTTGCTGGCATCCCTGAGTGATTCCTTGGAGTATGTTGCAGAATCAATTGAAAGGTTTGTTCTTTTAGTCAGTTGCAATCACAGTCTTCTTTGGTAAAAACTGACTGACTGAAAATGAGGATATCTGGACTAGTTTTATGAACGAGAAAATTCACAATCAGTGTATGATAATAAGAAATATTTTTTTAGTCAGTTGCAATCACAGTCTTCTTTGGTAAAAACTGACTGACTGAAAATGAGGATATCTGGACTAGTTTTATGAACGAGAAAATTCGCAATCAGTGTATGACAATAAGAAATATTTTGGAATATTTTTGGTTGAACCAATTTTGAGTAAAAGATATTTATTTCCTTCAAAAACTCATTCCTGGAAAATTACTTTGAATAGCTTACTGGGATTGCTTTTTTAATTTAACGAACAGGCTTGGACAAGCCACCCTAAGAGCATCAAATCAGGTAGAAGAGAGCAAGCAGCATCATATTCGATCAAGCAGTGTACCTTCTAGAGATATGCTATCTTTTGCAGATGAATATAGGAAATTGGCAATTGATTGCCTTAAGGTTTTACGCGTAGAAATGCAGCTGGAGACAATTTTTCATGTGCAGGTTTGTGAAATGTTTAATTTAATGAATATTTTACTCCATATTCCTGAATAATTATGAAATGAAGATATCTTTAACTCACTGGAAATTATGGTTTGATAGGAAATGACGAGCAGGGAATATTTGGAGGACCAAGATGCAGAAGAGCCAGATGACTTTATTATTTCACTTACTGCACAGGTGACAGATTTTTATGGTCTTCCATAAACTGCCTTATGTTTTAGCTCAACTTTTGGTAGCCAGTCTTACATATCTTTTTCTCCTCTTTCCCATAGATAACACGTAGGGATGAAGAGATGGCACCTTTTATCTCAGGAACAAAGCGAAATTACATATTTGGTGGAATTTGTAACATTGCAGCAAATGCATCCATAAAGGTTGTGTGGATTATTTGCCTCACAAAACTTGGTTTAGAAGTTATAGTTTTTGTTGAACTATTTTTCACTCCTCGTCTTTTATAATCTTGGTGTTGTACTAGTAAATCTAGCTCCAACGCTTACGAATTTTCACTTCTAATGGTGACATAATGTTTATTAGGCTTTAGCCGACATGAAAGCTATCAACCTTTTTGGAGTTCAGCAGATATGTCGGAATTCAATTGCCATGGAGCAGGTAAAGTTGGTTCTCTCTTTACTATGTTATATGTTTTCCGAAAAATTTTCATTCAGCATCAAACTCACTGATTTTCTGAAATTACTTTATATGCTTTTAACACAGTATATAAAGATTGACATGTGTTTGGATGTGAAAATATCTTGTTAATAGCTTACTGTTTCTGTTGCAACACGAGTTTGCTTGAGTTTGAACTGCGCTACAAATAGTGCAGGTTTCCCTACTTACCAACTGTTCTTGGCTAAAGGCCCTTGCGGGCCGTTTCCCACCATGAATTGGTCTTGCCTGATCAACTGTAGATACAACTGGAATCAAAATATTAAACTTGTTTTATCTGTAATAGTCAGGATTTAATCTTAAATATGACTTTACTATAATCCATAAAGCTGATCCCAAAGAACTGGAACGGGAGCTTGATGATTATTATTTGAGTCTAAAAAGAGCAGGGTATTGAAACTTCCAATGATATTTGTCAGGCCTTGGCAGCTATTCCGTCAATTGATAGTGAAGCTGTACAACAGAAATTAGACCGTGTCCGCACCTATTATGAACTTTTAAATATGCCATTTGAGGTAAGTCATTGGACTCGAGTGTTTTGTCTTAAAATCTTTGTATTGCTATTTGACATAGGTGTTATATCCCTGTTTGCAGGCCTTGCTTGCCTTCATTATGGAGCATGAAAATTTGTTTGCTGCTGCAGAGTTAGTTGCAACATCTTAGTTGTTAATCTTATTCTGAATTCTGTACATCATACAGCTATTCATTAACAAATTATATTCTTTTTGACAGGTACACCAATCTTCTAAAGGTCAATGTTCCCGGAAGGGAGATTCCGGCAGATGCACTAGATCGAGTATCAGAAATTTTAGCCCACTAGCATTTACTTAGGTTGAGCAATATTACTGTGGATGTTGTGGTGGCATGTATAGTTATCCCCATTGAATCATAAGCGAACAGGCACTACAGCAGATGCAAAAGCTTTTGTAGTCGAAGTAGCTGCCGAAAATGTGCAACCGCATCGTGGTAAATTTTTTTTCATAAATCATTGGCACGATGAACATGCAGTTGTTTTGTTACAGTTTAAAATTCTTTTGTGCAGTATCAATTTTGTATGCCTGTGTGGCAGTTTGGCTTCTATGAGGATTGAGAGGTTGAGTTATTTCCTTTTGATGAAAATAGGTTGGTGAGAATAGGTTGGAGATGCCATTATGAACTCCGTTATGTTGATTATTATTCCTTGTAAATTATTCATATTAATTTTCATAAGAATTTCACTTCTTTTATTAAAGTATACCATTAGATTAAAATAATGTCCCATCGGTTATCCGGTTTATGTATTCGTAACATAATTTTTTTTTTTTCCCCCATAATGTGTAATGTCAAATTAATAATATTTATTATAGCATGCAGATATTTTAATTGTTGTACTCTGTAATTGAAACAATTTAACTACTATAATGTTGCGGGCGTTGAATATGAAAGCTCTAACTCTTCATTTATGTTATATGGATATTAAGTCTTAAGTGTCTAACATGGTCTACAAGTTTTGAAATAGTGCAAAAACACTCCCGAACAATTCGGTCTGTTAGTCCCTAAAGCATTGTTTTAAAAGTCGGACCGGACTGGTCAGTCCAACCGGTTGGACCGAGAATTGGTTACGTGTTCGGTTTGAGTTAATCTTAAAACCGTTTATAAGCAATGGATCGCATTAAACTGTTAAAAAACTGGATCTTTTCAGCGAATCGCCGGTCCAACCGGACCGACTGATAAACCGGTCCAATTAAAAATCTCAAGCCTAATGCTCGCAGCCTTCTTCTCATCGCGTTCACTTCATCTCTCTCAGTTTCTTATGCAAATTTCCTAGCTTCTTCTTTCTTCTCTGCAAAAAATTTTCAGCTTCGAGTGGAGTTGTCTGTTCTCTGCGAAGATTTCTCTCTAAAATCCCACCCAAATCGCATCTGAACTCTCTGAAATCGTCCTCGTTCGTCGGAAATCGACGACAACAGCTTCGTCCCTCGCTAAAAATCGATGGCGACAACTCCATTCATTGATGTTTAGACTTGGTTATTGGAAATTAATCACATCTAGATCTTACTCTTCCTAAAGGAGGTGAAAAAACTTACATCCTAAAGAAGGTAAAGTCTCTAGAATGGGTATTTGGTCATTATTTGTTCAGGACAAACTCATCATTGATCCATTATCTGTACTTTTTAATTGTGAATTTCCAATTTGAAATATTGCTAGATAATGATGTTGGTATACAGAGAGTGGATGGTTGTATCATGTATGTATAACTGAAGTTTAGACTTGGTTATTGGAAATTATATATGAACATGTTTTTATGACCAATAACTATTATTCCATCTGTCCCACAATTTTAGTCCGTTAACAAATTGGTAGTATTCTATATTATTAATTTAGATTCTTGTTTGTCATTTTCACCCTTAGGTTTTGTCATCAACTTAGCTTTATCTTGATCTGAATTGTATCAAAACATGGTAGTAATAATAATAGATTGCCGCATGCATATCAAGTTTTTGATGGCCAATCAATTGTTTGAACTCTAGCAAGATTTATATTGCATATTGAAATGTCATTTCTAGATTATACTTATTTCAGAGGAAATAATTATATGTAGAGTTACTTATTCTGACATTAAACTTAAGAGTTGTTTCACTACTAATAAATTAAAAAGTTGAGGAAAAATAGAAAAATATTTGCAGGAGATTTGTGTTGATCAATATCAACTGTGACAATACAGCTGGATAGTGTTTATTGCTTCCCCTTTCTTGTCCATATTACTTTTATCAAGCCTATTTCAGTATAACTATATCGATATGCTTCTATTTTAGATCTTGCAAACTACAAGTATAATACCAATAGTTGGAAATTTCTTGCTGGACAAAAGTGTTGAAACTTTTGTGTCAACCATTTTGTTACATAACCTAAATATAAAAGCAGTGATTTTTCATTGTTTCATATATGGACTGTACATTTTGGTAGCATACAGTGGAGTTTATAATATAGTAGCCAACACATTTCCCGTGTGTTTGTTATAATTTGTCAACACATCAAATCCTTTAAATCAACAGCAAGTCTTCTTTCGAGTGCAGAACTCTCACTATACGAGAAAATCGAGTGGAGTTGAAGTCTAAATATTTACACTAACAAGTTCTATTTTAAAATCTTTTAAGCTTGATTATTTGTTTTGGCATTTTTATTTACACTGAATGTCGCTTCATTGATACTTATTTACACTAACAAGTACAAATTTTGCTTGTGGATACTTAACTGCTTTGATTGGCAACTGGTGTTATGTGTTTTTTATTATTTATGCATTTTATTCTGTCTATACAGTTTCGTATTCGATATTTGCTTGGTAAATCTATTATGTCGCTTGTTTCGTATTTGATAGGTAGATAAATACTTAAATTATGTTAGGATTGTTGTTGAATTTAAACTTTGAATCATGTTAGATTGGACAGTAATTAAGTTGTTATTGTCTTATTAAAAAATAGAAATCTTAAAAAAAAAAAAAAATTTAAAAATTTAAAAATTTAAAAATGTGTTGATGTCATGATGATGTGTGATGACATCACCGATCCAACCGGTTGAATCGTGACCTGGCCATCAGAGCGGGTTGCTCGCCGGTCCGGTTTTTAAAACAATGCCCTAAAGTTTTGAAATATTGCAAAAACACCTCCAAAACATTATATAGATTAATACCTACAAGTTTGAAAAATATCAAAAAATCCCTAGAACCTAGACCAGTATAGAGATTGTTAGGTCCCAGTCTGACCAGTCGGTTCGGTCTAGGTTTTAAAACAGAGGTCTAATGTTCAATTATATTGTTAAATCACCTTGTTAATTACTATATATTCAAACACTTTACTTTTTTTTTCATTTCATGATTATGCTTTGTTATGCAGGAGAAAAATGCATTTCATAAAGGGAAAAAAAATTGAGAACAAAACATGAAGGTATTCTAGGATTTTTTTTTTTTTTATTCTCTCGTCTCGTTTCACCTTCATTGCAGTTGTATTAATACCTCTGTTTTAAAAACCGGATCGGCCCGTCGAACCGGGACCCGGCAACTTCTCCGATCCAATTCAAGTCTTAGGAGGGTTTTTATAATATTTTAAAATTTTAAGGGTTTATTTGTAATTTTATAGGAGTGTTTTGAAGATATGTCAAAAGTTTAGGGATCAATTGAATTTTTTGGGGTATTTTGAAGTAAATAAAAATTTTAGGGATTGATTTGAACTTTTTTAGAGCAATTTTTGTAATATATTAAAATTTAAGGGATTAACATGTAATTTTTTTAAAATAAAATTGTCACTAACATCATCGGTCCAATCAACCGGTCCAACCGGTTGGACCGGTTGACCCGTGACTCGGGTAGCAAAACGGGTCGTCCTTCAATCCGAGTTTTAAAACAATGAGTAATACCACTGTTTTAAAACCTGGACCGGAGGGCAACCCGATTACTACCCAGGTCACGAGTCAACCGATCCAACCGATTGGATCAGTGACATCATCATATCCTTTAATATAATATGTTTAAATAATTATTGGTATGTTTACCATTGGACCCAATTACTTCCATTGAACCCACTTACTTCCATTTATGATTGAACCTAAACACCAATTTAATTAAATCTGAAACCCAAGTCCTATATCCTTCAATATCCATCAATTCATGGAGTCCATAAACATATAAAATACAAATACAATATATAAATAAAAGAACTTTCTTTATTATAACAATTCCGCCAACAAAAGGAGTCAACTTCAGAATTAATGAACAATCCAAACATTTGTCTCTCACACATTCTTTCGAGTTCTACCCAACAAAAATTTCACCCACAAGCAGAATTAATGACAAGCACACAAGAGTGCAGACTGTAAACGTAAAAATCTACCTGTACGAAAAGAGGGACTGATCCCGTGAGGTTGAGGCTACTAGCGATCTGTTGTATCCACACGTAGAGAAACAAACGTGAAGAGACGGAAAACACCGGGGTGGTGTTTTCCGTAGGCACTCTGACTCTCAAGTCAACAAGGCTAAAAGAGGTTGATTTAGTGAGGGCCAGGGAGTAAAGAGGTTACCAGAAGTCTAGTCGGGGACTGTGACTACGGCTATAATGTGAAGTTCTCAAGTTAGAACTCCGGGGTCTGAAGCTGTAGTGTAATCTGCCTTGTGAGAAGGCTGACCTCTATTTAAATAGTGAATGTCTAGTCTCCCAATCTTTGTGGGATTGGGAGTTCTTGTAGCAATTCGTTTCCTTCAGGGATATATCCTTTGATCCCCTTATCTTGGCGTGAAAGGGAGTCCAAGTATGACTCTGACACGAACCTTGGAGGAATTGGGATAGTAGTGGACTGCTTTGTCAGTGTTTGAGTATGAGTGTGATCCGTAGGCGACTGTTTGCTCTAAACTTGTCTATGGGCCCAAGAGATGTACTGGGATTGGGAAGCCTGGGTCCAGATGGTTTGGGCCAACTATACTTCGTACCGCATGGGCCTCGTTTAGGGAATTCTGGCTCGGGCCGCATTGGGACTGGGCCTAGGTTTTCCTCTTTGTCAGAAGTGTTATGCTATTTGGGCCGAGGACAATTTTTGGCCCTAACAGTTTGCCCCCCACTCTCTGAGTTAAGGTGTGCTTAACTTAGAGAGTAAGCGTCGCTTGAGGAGTATTCGGTCGGCCTTCGTGGTCGACCGATTAGTCGCATGGCTGTGCCAGCAATTAGGTCAGTTCTTCGATACGATTGTTCGGTCGGATGGGGGCGACTCGTGGTCATGCTCTGTGCCCTTATCCGAGTCGGGGCGTTTGATCAATCCAATGGGATTTCGTCGATCGGTGTTTGGGGCCGAATGGGCAAACAGTCCAACGCACACGTACTGGCTTGGGGTGTCCGACTGGGTACAGAAATGAAGATTGGTCTGCTGAAGGTCCACTCACTCAGTCCGCCTGTCGAATGGGTGATTGAATGAGTTTACTCTGAAGGTGTGCTCAGCCGGTGCTGCCAACCGAGTGGTTTACATTAGTCCCTACTTGGTTACGACGCTTTTGGGATTGGTCGAGTCCGAGCCAACCGTTCAACGAGTCGCTCATTCAGTTGAGGTGACCGAGGGGTTAAGCTTATGCTTAGCCAAGGTGTTTGGTGTGATCCTGGGTAACCAAGGCTGGGTGGTTGGGTACGGTGATGTCGATCCCACTCGGTAGGGTAACCAGAACGAATGGTTACCCTTCGAGGATTGAGTGCAGCTGGCTTGAATATCTTTTGACACGTGTACGACTGGGATGCCCTCTAAATTTGGGTGGGAAAATTAAAAACTCACAACTATTCGTGCGGTGACACGTGTCACCTGACAGCTTTCGCTGATAAAATGTTTGGCTCGCAACTGTTCGTTTCATCTGCCATTTTTCTTTTCTTTTTCTCTCGTTTTCACAGCGTTTTCCCAGGGAAGGGTTTTTCACGTTTTCAGGATTTTTTCGGTCGCTTTTTCACGATAAACGTCTCTTTTGGATCTTTTTTTTTCCGATTTTTCGAATCGTTATTGTTTTGGCTTGTCTCTAGAGTAGTTTGGTGTTGATTTAGGGAGTCTTTTGGTGCGTGGAGAGGAATCGAAAGGGACAAACAAAAAAGTTTTTTCTTTGTTTTGAAATGGTTCGACTAGGTTTTGGCCAGATTTTGAGTTTCCAGTGGGGCGAGGTTGTGGTTTGATTAGGTTTTTGTAGAGGATTGGAGAGTGATTTGGGCAAGTATAACTGATTTCTGCAACTTTGGAGTTTTTGGGGTTTTGGAAAACAAAGGAAGACAAAAACTAGTTTTGGGGGGGTCTCGGCTCGGCTCGGCTCGTCTCGGTTTGCCCGACTGAGTCAAGTGGGTAAGTTAGGCTTAGATTTCAAATAGTTGAAAAAGTTAGGAGAGGCAGGTCACCCGGTCGTACCGACCGAGTGGTTGGGCAATTGTAGGGATATAAAGACTCAATAGGTGCTCGGTCGACCAGGACGAGCGAGTGAATACACGGCTGTCAAATTGTCCTGGAGCAATCAGTAGTTTAGGGCGACTGAAACTGTGGAAAAAGTGGGGCTCCTCATTGGAGTCGATCGATTGGGGCGAGCGTGTGCCAGTTAAGCTGAATCTGAGACCAAGTCGGTCGGTTACAGGGATCGATTAGGACTCTAACTTGGGTTGTGAAAGTTGAGGTGAGGTGCATTAACGAGGATAGGTCGGTTAGTGCCGAAGGACATGTGGTAGGTTAAAAAGGGCTCTTACGGTATTGCTCGATCGATGGTGCAAGGCGTGTGGTAGTTTGACACTTAGGATTTTGGAGTTTGGATTGTGGGATCGACTAAGTCGGCCAGGTAGGGCAAATAGGTTGACATGTCAGATTCACAGTCTGGTAATTCGAGTGGGGCTAGGGCAGATGCTGGGAATGAGTATGAACATGCCCCTACCATAGTGATGATGCCCAAGGGGGGCATTCCGATGGGTGTACCGACCAGTGTTAGTGTAGTTGCCCCAGGGACGAGTGCTGCCAATCCGAGTGGTTCGGGCAGGCATGAGGGAAGTGGGGAAGACTCCAAAGGAGCTGGTAGTCCATCTTCATCCAGTAACAGCTCTGAGGAAGAGCCGAGTTAGTAGGGCAGTGGGATTTAGAGTAGGGATTATCCGCCCGTGCTTAAGGATAGCGACGTGTGGTGCATCCGAACTATGTATCACATTCTAGATTCAATCAAGATTTGAGCGCCACGGTCGTATGAGTGGGTTGATTGGGAGGCAAAAGGTTGGGTGAGTGTTTATGAGAAGTGGTTTCAAGACGGGCTAAGGTTTCCTATTCCTCGCCTCGTTTGGGAGGTGCTGAACCACTTCATGATTGCCCTATCACAGATCATGCCGAACGGTTGGAGGTTGCTTATGGCGCTGGAAGACCTCTGTATGCGAAGCCAGGTGATGTTTGGGATGCACGAGCTGTTGTACTCATATTTTCTGAAGAAAAATGATAAGGAGAAGGGTCGATATTTGATCAACCTCAGGCATGATCGGTCTCATCAAGTGACCGACCTCCGGTCCAGTGACAAGAATTGGAAGGATTGGTACTTCTTTGTGAGGGGCGAGGCTGTCTTTGGGGAGAGAGGTCAGGGCGATATTCCAGGCACCTGGCGAGCCACTGGTGAGAACTTTATCTTTCTTTTTGTACTTTGATTACTAAATCTTATTGTGTTTTTTCTTTGTAGAGCTTGAGTACAATTGGGTCAGGCAGAGTGGAGACGGCTTGGACGTGCAGACCTAGAAGGTGCTAGCCATTCCTAAGGCACAGAGGGATTGGCGGGTAGTATTGTCAGAGGCCAATTTAAGGAGTAGTCATCTCTGGACTAGAGTAGAGGCTATTCAGCGAGGTATTCCCTTCATTTCGTTGAAGCAGACTTAGGATGTGCTTCTGACTCACTACTGCAATCGTACCACTTATGGTAAGTCCAGGCTGAACCCACTAACCTTTGGAGAGTTTGCGCTTACAGAGAGACTGACGAAGAAGTTGACCGTCCCTAGTGCGAGTGAGTCCATCACCCGGCGTCGGGAGAAGAGGAGGAGGGAATCCTCAACCAGAGAGGATTGGAGAGCAGAGGATATAGTGGTGACACTGCCGAGCCGTCAGCCCGTAGCCGGAGCCGGGTCATCCCAGACCACAGTTTTGGATGAGGAGACTGAGATGATCACTTTTAAGATTCCGGCTTCCGCGTCGACCTATTCTGACGTGGGCTTCCATGAGCAAACTGGCCGACTCGTTCATGTTCCTGGCGGATGAGATGCGTTTGAACTAGATGGGCGCAGTCGTGGCCGTTGATTGAGGGGTATCCCGCGCTTTTCAGGTAGGGCAGGAGTTTTGTTTTATTTTGTTCATCATGGTTTGTACTGATGACAATGTTTTGTTGTGTAGGCATTCACAAGTAGCCTTCATCTGAGGAAATCTGTAGTGGCGCAGGAGAAAAGGATACAAGATGTGTCCAAGGCGAACACTAGTTTGCGCCAGAGAGAGGCTACAGCCCAGAAGGCCAAGCAAGAGAGCCAGCAACGTCTGAAGGCAGCGGAGGGTGAGTTGGAGAGGCTGATGAGGGAGTTAGCCGAGAAGACTGCAGAGATTGAGTCCCTCAAGGAGCAGTGTCTCACGATTGCTGATGATGCTATTATTAGGGCACGGGGGGAGCTCATGCTCGAGTTCAAGGCCAAGAATACTTCTCATTGGAATCTGGATGAGGACATCCAGCTCATATAGGAGATGCTGGAGGAGGCAGCTGAGCATACGGAGGAGCAAATTGATGAGCAGGTGCTCGATTTTGCTAGCTAGCCGAGACCATCGGTTATTGAAGATGTGAGCGACCAGGCTATAGGGACAGGTACTGGTGCTGGTGATGGGGTGACCGAGTCGAAGATGGGAGAGACGACTCGCATCGATGATACTTACCTTTATTTCTGCTTTGCTAATGTATTTTGGGGCCTGCGATGCCCTTTCTTGGCATGTGTGCCTTTATTGTATTTCTGAACTGAGCCGCTTGAGGCTGTTTATATGTTAATACTTGCCGTTATGTTTTTGATGCTTTCCTGATGAGTGAATGAGTTTTTGATTGCTTCTTTGTTCGTAGATGCACTAGGGGTTGAACTCTTATGCTTGTGTTGTGATTTTGGTGCGGCCTAGTGGTTGAGTCGCGTAGACTCTCTGCTAGGCTAGGTCGATGACTTGTCGATTTTGAGGTATAAGAACCCTTCACTGGGTCTGGCTGTCTGGATGTGTAGCTTCATGAACTAGGCAGGGCCGGTCGAAGGTGTAGATCCATGGATTGGGCAGGCTGATCCGAAGGTGTAATTCCGTGAATCGAGCAGGGTCGATCCGAAGGTGTAAATCCATGTATCAAGCAGGGTCGATCCGAAGGTGTAATTCCATGGATCAAGCAGAGTCGATCGAAAGGTGTAATTCCGTGGATCAGGCAGGCCGATCCGAAGGTGTAATTCCGTGGATCGGGTAGGCCGATCCAAAGGTGTAATTCTGTGGATTGAGCAGGGTCAATCCGAATGTGTAATTCCGTGGATCAAGCAGGGTCGATCCGAAGGTGTAAATTTGTGGATCGGGTAGGCTGATCCGAAGGTGTAAATCTGTGGATCGAGCAGGGTCGATCCAAAGTTGTAAATCCGTGGATCGGGCAGGTCGATCCGTGGATCGAGCAGGGTCGATCCAAAGGTGTAAATCTGTGGATCGAGCAGGGTCGATCCGAAAGTGTAATTCCGTGGATCGAGCAAGGTCGATTCGAAGGTGTAAAAATCATTTGATCGAGCAGGGTCAATCCGAAGATCTGAACTTCTGAATAATACTTTATTAAATTCGGGCCATAAGGCGGACTGTCTGTGGGGAGGTGTGGATAGGCCCACTCATCCCTTTTAAATAAAAACAAAAAGAAAACAAACATGTAAACGAATGAGTTCACCTAAAAGTAGTAGCGTTTGAGGTGGACTACATTCCAACTGTTGCTGATGTCTTTCCCTTCCGAAGTTTGGAGTCGGTAGGCACCTTTCCCCGCTTCTTTGATGATCTTGTAGGGACCCTCCCAAGTGAGGCCGAGTTTGCCAAAAATTGATCTCCCTAGTGTTTTGAAAGACCTTGAGAGGACCCAATCGCCTATTTTGAAAGTTCTGATCCTAACGTTGCGGTTGTAGTGTCGGGCGGCCTACTGCTGGTAGACAGCGTTGTGGATGCTCGCCTACTCGCGTAGCTCATCGACGATATCCAAGTTCTGGCAAAAGTTCTGGTTGTTGGTTTCCTCGTTCGCCCATTGGAGCCTTGTGGAAAGAACTAATACTTCAACCAGGATGACCGCTTCAGAACCATATGTGAGGGAGAATGAGGTCTTGCCTGTTGACAAGTGAGTTGTACTTCGGTAGGACCAAAAGACTCTGGGTAGCTCATCTGCCCATGCACCCTTCGCTTTCTGTAATCGTTTTTTTTAATGTTTGTATGATGGTTTTATTTGATGACTCAGTCTAGTCGTTGGACTAGGGGTTGCGGGGGGTAGAGAAGCTAAGTTTGATCCCCCACATGTTGTAGAAATCCCTGAAGCCTGAACTGATAAACTAGGATTCATTGACATGTTTCCAGATAAAAGCTTTTACCTCTCGGTCTCTGACTTGTGCGGAAGCTTCGGCTTCGATCCACTTAGTGAAGTTATCTGTCACAGCCAACAGGAAAACTCATTGTCTGGGTGCAGTCGGTAGCTTTCCTACTATATCCTTTCCCCACTTCATAAAGGGCCAAGGGGTGAGGATGGAGTGGAGTCGCTCGGGTGGGAGGTGTGAGACATGAGCGAACCTCCGATAACTGTTGCACTTCTTAACGTAAGCAGCTGAACTGTTGCACTTCTTAACATAAACAACCGAATCAGTGCGTATTGTTTGCCACTAGTACCCAGCGGTGATCACCCAGTGTGCAAGGTTGCGTCCCCCTGCATGGTTTCCACATTCGCCTTCATGTAGTTCGGCGAGAACACGTTTGGCCTCTTCTAGGCTTGTGCACTTGAGGTAGAAACTGGAGAATGATTTCCTAAGGAGTTGGCCCTCATATATGGTGAACCTGACGGCTCTCGCTCTCACGTGGCGAGCTTCGTTTTTGTCAGTCGGGAGCTCATTGTGTTCCAGGTATTGCACTATCGGGGTCATCCAACAGTCGGCTAGCTTGATATCCATTGCTTCTTCGGGTGACTTGTTTGCTGGTTGTTCCTTCCAGTTGGCTAGCCATTGTAGGAATAATAGAGGGATGGATGACTGGGAAGAACATTGAAGGGCTAAGCCGAGGTTAGCAAGGGCGTCAGCATGAGAGTTCTCCGCTCTTAGGACTTGGGCGATGGAGAATTCTTCGAATTGGGCCTACAATTCTTTGATCAGGTTCAGGTAGGCAATCATCTTCAAGTCGCGTGCTTGGTAAGTACCTTACAGCTGGTTGACCACGAGCTGGAAGTCGGACTTCACCTCCAATCTCCTTGCTTCGATTTCTTTGGCCAGAGAGAGTCTAACGATGAGGGCCTCATATTCGGCTTCATTGTTCATGCACTTGAACCCACATCATATTGCCCGTTGGATGACGTCTCCCTCTAGTGTAGTCAGTATGAGCCCGAGCCCGCTACCATTCACGTTGCTTGAGCCATCCACTGAGAGAGTCCACTTGGAGGTGACCCACTGTTCATGCATAATAACTCTCTTTCTACTTAGACAGTGGTGCATTGGGTGAAATCCACGATGAAGTCTGCCAATGCTTGGGACTTGACGGCACTACGAGGCTGGTACGATATGTCGAACTCAATAAGCTCTACTGTCCATTGTGTGAGTCGGCCTGATAGCTCTGGTTTGCGCAGTATCTTCTTGAGTGAGAAAGAGGTGAGTACGACTATAGAGTGGCACTAAAAGTATGGTCTGAGCTTCCTGGATGCATGGATGAGTACGAGGGCCAGTTTCTCTAGCTGATTGTACCGTGTTTCTGCGTCAAGGAGCGACTTGCTCACATAGTAGACTGGTAGCTACTTCGCTTCCTCTTCCCGAACTAACATTGCTGAGATAGCCGTTTCTGAGACTGCTAGATAGGTGTAAAGCTTTTCCCCATCCACGGGCTTGGAAAAGAGCGAAAGGGAGGTCAGATACCTTTTCAATTGTTGCAAGGCTTCCTCGCAAGAAGGGGTCCACTCGAACTTGTTGGACTTCTTGAGCGCATGGAAGAAAAGGTGGCACTTGTCGGTGGATCTGGAGATGAAACGGCTCAAGACGGCTACTCGTCTTGCAAGGCATTGGACGTCTTTCATGCAAGCTGGGGATGGTATACTAAGGATCGCTCTGATCTGGTCGGGGTTCGCTTCTATCCCTCGCTGAGTTACCATGTATCCCAAAAATTTACCTGACGAGACGCCGAATGAGCATTTGGCTAGATTCAACTTCATGTTGTATTCCTTAAGATAGCGAACGCCTGGCTGAGGTGGTAAAGATGTTGTTCGGCTATCAGGGACTTGACGAGCATGTCGTCGATGTAAACCTCTATAGTGTCCCCGAGGTGTTCGACAAACATCATGTTGACTAGCCGCTAATAGGTAGCCCTGACGTTTTTCAGACCAAATGGCATCACCTTGTAGCAGTAGGTTCCCCTCTCTATGATAAAGGTTGTCTTCTCTTGGTCATCCGGGTGCATCAAGATTTGGTTGTACCTTGAGAAAGCATCCATGAAACTAAGGAGCTCGTGGCCTGCGGTAACATCAATCATCATGTCGATATGTGGGAGCGAGAATGAATCCTTAGGGCACGCTTGTTTAAGTCTGTAAAGTCGATGCAGACTTTCCACTTTCCGTTCTTTTTCTTTACAACCACGACGTTTGCCAGCCATTCGGGGTAGTGGACCTCTCTGATCATACCGTTGCTCAGTAGCTTTTCAACCTCTTCATTGACGATCCGATTGCGCTCTGGTGCGAATTTCCTTCTCCTCTGCCTTGAGGTGGTGGACCATTGCCTCTAGAGTGATCCCTGTCATGTCGGCGTGGAACCAGGCGAAACAGTCTTGGTTTTGTTTGAGGAATTCTATCAGCTTCTCCCTTGTCTCGGGCCCGAGGCAGGAACCTATGTGTGTCTTTCTGTTGGGGTCGTCCGGATGTCTCTGTACTTCATCCAACTTTTCCATAGATGGTTGATCCAGCTCGGTCGGAAGGGTTGGATGAGGTTGTAATTGCTATGAAGCGTTACCCTTGCCCTTGAAAGCGTTCTTGTAACAATCTCTAAAAGCTTTCGAGTCGCCTTTAATTTCTCGTACTCCCCATTTAGTAGGAAACCTGGTCGTTTGGTGGAAAGTGGATGGGACCGCTTGCATGTCGTGGATCCAGGGTCGACCCAAGATAACATTGTATGGTGAAGGATAGTCGATCACTAGAAAAAAGGTCTATTTGTTTACTCCGCTGGCATAGATAGGAAGGACGATATCTCTGATGGTGTACTTCTACTCAGAACTGAACCCAACCAGTAGGGTCGGCCTTCTGTTGATGTTTGCTTCTTCTAGACCCATAGTCTTTTCTGCTTCAAGGAACAGAATGTTTGCTGATGATCCCCCATCTATGAATACCCTCTTGACCAGAATGTTGGCGATCTAAAGGGAGACGACTAAAGCATCGTGGTGAGAGGTTGCCAGGGTGACTGGCTCGTTGTCTTTCAACTGAATTATCTGGTGGGAATGTGACTAAGAGGACGGATGGATAGATTGTATTTCATGGTGGCTATTGGCTCTGGCGTAGCGTTTGGCTGAACTTACCCCACTGATCTCTAACCCTCCTAAGATGATATTGCAGAATCCTTTTGGCATAGGTTCCCGCGGAGATGGAGAATTTTCTTTCGTGCTTTTTTGGCTAATGGTACTCTTCCCTTTATCTGTCAACAGATCTCGGAGATATCCTCTCTTCAATAGTATGGCGACCTCCAACCGTAGGGCAATACAGTCTAGGGTGTTATGTCCATGGTCGCCATGGAACTCGCACCACTTGGTCGTGTCTCTCCTTGCTTCGTCATTTATCTTGCCTGGCCACTTAAAACTAGATCTCATTCCTTTCATGATCGCTACCACATGGGCTGGTTCAACGTTGAGGTTGTACTCTGGGATTTTGTATCGGGTCGATCCAGTTGGTCTATTGTCGGTTCTAAGTGGCTGGCAGTCATATGGTTTTCTTACTCTGTTCTGGTTACGAGGAGGGGGCTGGTGACGAGGATCAATCGATCTAAATTATGGCCTTCTATCATTCCGCCTTGGGTCATACCTGGCGTGTACTGCCTGATTCATCTCATCTTCTTCCCACCTTATCTAAATCACTGTTCTGGCCAATGCGTCTTCCATTGTGGTGTAGCTAAGCTTTGTCATCTCTTTGTATAACTCTCTATCCGAGAGGAGACCTTTCCTGAAGGCATCCACGGCTGTCTCGAGGTTACAATAAGGGATGAAAATTTTCTCTTTGTTGAATCTGTTGACATACTCTCTCAGTGGCTCCCTCATTCTCTGGTATACTCTGTATAGATCAGTCGATAGTTTCTCGGGTTTTTTGCTGTTGGCGAATTACTCCACGAAGGTATCGGTAAGCTATGCGAATGAGTCGATGGAACTGTTCGGGAGATTGGTGTACCACTGAACTGTTGGACCAGATAAGCTTGAACCAAAACTCTAACACATGCAGGCTTCCCTCGGCCCTTGGGGTATCGACATAGTGGACATTCGCTGCTTGTACGAGGCTATGTGATCATCTGGGTCGGTTGTGCCGTCATAGGGCTTCATGCCAGGGATAGCAAATTTATGGGGCATGTCGGCTAGGGAGATCGCATCTACAAAAGGAGAATCGGCATAGCAGTGGGGCCTGCTCTTTTTGGTGGGGATCGGCATTCCTGGTATGCACCTTATCACTGCCTCTACATCAGCCAGTCTCTTGGCCAGAATCTATTCCATGGGAGAGGGTGATACCACTAGGTCATCCCGTTTGACTTGGTCGGCCATTGCATTCGGCAAATTTTGTTGAGTCATTCCGCGTGGTGTAGCCTGGTGGATCATTCCTTCATGTATCATCTGGTAGCTTGGATCACCGTTCATTCCCTCCAGTTGGATGACTCCCATTGTAACTGATCGAGTGTTTCGCCCTACATGAATAGTTAGGGGGGTTGTTTGGTACTTGCTCGGTCCGTCAAGATGGTTTGGTTTGGGTGGCCGTTTGACCTGTAAGGGTGAGCTGAGCTGAATGAGTTTTGTGTAGGGATGGTTGACTGGAGGTGAGGTGGGATGGCTAGGATGGGTGGTTCTTGTTGGAGTGGGTTTTCTGTCACTGGACACCTTGATCTTGTGATTGAGGTGGTTCGGCCAAGCGGGGTTCTGTTGGCAGATCTTTTTCTCCATGGGTCAGGACTGAATCGTCGACCACCGACAAACATAGTTGATGCGACCTTTTATCTGAGGCCACAGGTCTGGGCTCTGGGGTTTGGAGAGGTTGCATAGATAGAACCGAGGTGCGAAATCGATTGAGTGGTACCTGAGAAGGCAGAAGCTCAAGGTCATAAAACTGACTTACCTTCTCTTTCATAGACTGGTTTTCGACCTGATGGATGCGTTTTCGGTCCGGATGGCAGTGTTCTCAGCTTTCAGTGCAGCCACTTTATCTAAGTTCTGCTGCATAAGGGCAGTCAGAGCCTCCAGTTTAGCTTCAAGGCCGGGGTTAGCATTGTCAGAATTGTTAACCATGGAAACTTCCTTTACGTAGCAGGGTTTGTTGAACCGAATGATTGCTAGAGGCCCCACGGTGGGCGCCAAACTGTAGGCGTAAAAATCTACCTATACAGAAAGATGAACTAATCCTATGAGGTTGAGGCCACTAGCGATCTATTGTACCTGCACACGTAGAGAAGCAAACGTGAAGTGACAAAAAACACCGGGATAGTGTTTGCCGTAGGCACTCCAACGCTCAAGTCAGCAAGGCTGAAAGAGATTGATTTAGTGAGGGCTAGGGAGTAGAGAGGTTACCATAAGTCTAGTCGGGCACTACGACTACGACTGTAATGTGAAGTTCTCAAGTTAGAACTTCGGGGTCTGAAGGTGTAGTGTAATCTGCCTTGTGAAAGGGATGGCCTCTGTTTAAATAATGACTGTCTGGTCTCCCAATCTTGGTGGGATTGGGAGTTCTCGTAGCAATTCGTTTCCTCCCGGGATATATCCTTTGATCCCTTTATCCTGGCGTGAAAGAGAGTCCAAGTATGACTCTGACGTGGACCTTGGAGGAATTGGGATAGTAGTGGACTGCTTTGTTAGTGCTTGAGTAGGAATGTGATTCGTAGGAGACCGTGGGCTCTGAACTTGTCTGTGGGCCCAGGAGATGTACTAGGATTGGGAGGCTTGGATCCAGATGGTTTGGGCCAACTGTACTTCGTACCGCATGGGCCTCGTCTGGGGAATCAGGCTGCATTGGGACGGGGCCTAGGTTTTCCTCTTTGTCAGAAGTGTTATACTATTTGGGCCGAGGACAATTTGTGGCCCTAACACAGACCAACGCCCAAAAATTTCACCCAACAAGCAAGCTTTCCATTATTTAATTAACCGACTCTTCTTTCCCTTCTCAAAGCAAATACAACTAACAAAACTTCCAAGCATTTTTGAGATAACAGAACTCAACTCAACCGAAACATGCAAAATCCAAAAAAAGAAAGTTGTCATCGATTTCCAGATCACACTAAGCATTTTTTACAGTGGAAATACCTTTACAAAGCTTAAGCGAGGGAGAAAGGCGTCGTTGTCGTCAATTTCGAGCAAGGGAGGCGTCGTCATCGTTGATTTCTAACGAGGGAGAGAGGCGTTGTTGTCGTCGAGCAAGGGAGGTGTCGTTGTTGTCGATTTCCAGCGAGGGAGGTGTTGTCATCGTCGATTTCCAGTGAGGGAGGGAGAAGTCATCATCGTCGAGCAAGGGAGGTGTCATCATCGTCATCGTCATCGTCGATTGAGATTGAGACAGTGGTTGCAATTTCAAACTTGAGAGAGTGGAGTTGATTGAGATGGTGTTGCAATTTTTGAGAGGGCTCAAGTGGTTGCAATGTCAAGAGTGGTTGTGTGTGATTGCCTTTGGTGTTTTGCATAGAAAAACTTAAAAAGTATAGAGTTAGGGTTTTTTTTCATTTGAAACAGTGAACCAGTTTACCTGGTGGGCTGATTGGACTAGGCGGGTGGCACTGTTCATTCGGTTCAATGGCGGGTTAACATGATTTTTTTATTATAACCGGGTTTTATATTGGCTCGGATCGGACATAAGACCGGGTCCCAGTCGAACCGATTTGTTAGGGTCTCACATTGAAAGGGAAAAGGGTGGGCATATGGGTTATATAGGCATGGGTTATATAGGCTTGGGCACCCTCCCTTAGCAAGCCAGTTTTTTTTTGCAAGGAGAGTTCTACCCAAGCCCATGAAAAAACCCATGGCCCAGCCCAAATTGTTGAGTAATTAGAGTGGGTTCCCATCAATTAGTATCAGAGCATGATCGCGCCTATGTGGCAACGCACGCATGGCAGGCTGACCCGCGGCATGCTGACCTTGGGCCTGAGCTGCTACGCCGAGAAAGGGCATGGAGACCCGAGGGAAAAGGGATCCGCGTAGTCATCCAAGGGGTAAAGAGGCCGACAGGGGTAAAGAAGCCGACAGAGGTAAAGAGGCCTACGTGGACGTCAGTTACGGAAGCGTGATGGAATGTTAAGATCCCACATTGAAAGGGAAAAGGGTGGGCATGTGGGTTATATAGGCTTGGAAACCCTCCCTTGACAAGCCGATTTTCCAAGAAGAGTTATACCCAAGCCCATGAAAAACCCATGATCCAACCCAAATTGTTGAGTTATTGGAGTGGGTTCCCATCATGGTTGAACTGACCGGTCCGATCCGGGTTTTAAAACAGAGATTAACACGTAGTAAACTTGATTATATTACAGAAACAAAACTATCAGAATGCCACAATCTGTACATATTTTTGGTATTAAGCATGTACATCAGCTTGTAATTTCGGACTCAACTTCAGTGTCTTCTTCGCTAGGTTGCGGATATCTTCCCTACTTGATTCAACCGATATTCGTACAAGTTCCTTCGCCCCACCACTGGTTATGAAGTCTCTAGCATTGTCCTCTGCAAAGGGTAGTAGTTGATCAAGTTAACCATAATACAAGGTTTCCAGAAATTATATACGACATAATTAGAATTTAAACCAACCGTCTCTTCGAAGAGCGAGATCTGTCCCAAAACCTTTTTCTAGTTGATAAATTTTACATGAAACATTACCGGCTATGCTACGCATTAGCTAGTGCTCACATGTTACCATGAACTCATGATTAAGGAACCAAATAGATCAAGGACTAAGGAATTGGTGTGATTAAATCCTGACCATGACCAGGGAAAGAGGGGTCAAGCGCAAAAGCAACTTACCGTTTTGTGCTAAATGACAAAGGGCAAGCTCAACATGGCGCCGGGTTGAAGCTGAGTTGACATTAGAGTTGGAAATCAACCATTGGAGAGCACCATCGTCCATTAGAAGTGAACGCCCCTTTTTGTATCCTGCGATAACAGACATTCATCAGGATTTTGATGTGTAAAGATGATTAATAGCATACCTTATAAGAACAGGATAACAAGAGCAAACCATGAAAGATTCCTCGTGATTCACATTTTGCAAAGTTAGCCAATCCTCTAGCAATCTGTGCAATGACATCACCATTCCCACATTTCACCATTTCCAGAAGTGCTTTGATGGCTCCATCTTCTTTCAGCATGACGTGTAATTTTTCTATCACACAAAATAAATCTCACATCAATATACTTGATCTCCATTTGTTTTGGTGAAAGACAATCAGGAAAATCAGTTCATCGACCATATATTGATTCAGCATGTACCATTTTTAGATATTAGTGTTCAGAGTAAATAACTACATGACTTAATGAAAGATGTTCGACAAGGTAACTACGGAATCACTTTCAGCTTACCATTTCCGCAAAGATTAGCAAGTGCACCAGCTACCATTCTAAGAGTTTGTGGATCATCAGTTCTGGCTGCTGTCTTTGCTAGTAGCTGAGCACCTCCTCTGCTCATTATTAGGCCTTGGTTCATCTCTGAGAATATTTGAAAAAATATATATATTAATGAAACTTCAGTTTATTATATTGGTCATCACCATGAAAGGTACTACTGTTATTAATCTACAATATGGAGAAGCAAAGGAGAAGCTGATGCAGCGTTGGCTTTGCTATGATGAAGTGAAGAATTTGTATTGCTATGTCTAGTTCGCAAAAGCAATCAAAGTAGAAGGGGAAAAAAAATAAGGGATAGGTAATTATTATATGTTATAGGAAAGAAAAAAAAAAAAAAAAAAAAAGTCATGATTACCATTCATTGCCAAATTGGCAATTGCACCAGAAGCCACTCTAAGAATAGTTGTATTTTGGGATGATCGTAGCAGCAAAAGTAAAGCATCTAAACCACCTTCCTCCACTATTTTCTCTTGATTAATATCTGAAAGGAGAAAGAACCTTAACTGATGCCAATTGTTGAACCAAGAAGTACAGGAGGATAGAAGTGCAAATCGATAAACTATAACATTTCCATGCAGTTTCAAATGAAGCTAGAAGGAAGCAAAATTGCGAAAAAGAGTTGCAGATACACATGTTAAATAAAGAGGGAAATGGCCCCAATTTATTTACGTACTTCTTACAGGCAAGTAACCTACCTTCAGCAGCAAGATTGGCAACCACTTTCACAGCATGGATTTGCACATCTGGATCTTCAGATGTTAACAACTGTAATATCTTCGGAAGCCCAACTGCATTTGCAAAGCCAAAGAGCTTGTAAATTAATATATCTGTCAGTGAAGTCAAGGAAAAAAAAGGTTCATTATGTATAATATATAACATAGAACTTGCCTTCGTCACATATCTTTGCAATCGTGGCCCTTTGACCAGATTGCATATCCCTCGATGGATTTGACCTGTGTAAGCCAATTGGGGTCACAGCTCCCGAAGATCCTTTACTGATGTAATCCTTTGCGTATGGTTTCTTGTCCTGTAAAATACTATAATGTAAGACCATGTCCGAATTAAACCCAATGCTAGGTAAGAAAATGCAAAGAAATTTCACCTCAAAATCATCTTCATTTTCTGGTGCAGTCTTCTTTAGTTTGACCAGCTCATATTCCAAAGCCTTCCTCTGCTTCTCTTCAACTAGAAGTCTTTGCCTTGCACCTTGGATCTCTTCACTCAGTTTTTCCTTCATAATTCCAATTTTTAAAAAAACAAATAGATCATTAATTATTCAAGTTGACAGAAAGTGGTAGTTCACACGACTATAAGCCAAACAGAATAAATTTGCGAATCGAAGAAAAAACTTTTAACCAAGTCCAGATGGTTTATATGTCAAGCATACCTTCTCTTCAAGTAAATTTTTACATTCTGATTTCAAGGATTGAAGCTCATTAACAGTAGATTCATGCAGCTGATACATTTCCGGTAACTTCACCCGAAGTTCATCGATCTCATTCTGCCCCTGGGGTTCAACAGATAATGAAATTTATAGTTAAATTAATGAGTCTGCAGTATAAGTGAATTGATTCCACGAGTCAGAAATTTGCGAGCTCTACAAACGATGAAATAAAGACAAGAAGAGTGAATATTATAACTGCTGTTCTCACAGCAAAGGCATTGATGAGACAGGAGCTAATCTAAGAATTCAAATATCATGTTTTACTCATCCAAATATAGGTCAAGTGATTAAGTTAACCTGCTCTGAGTTCTGATAATCATTCAGAAGCTTCTTTGTCAGGTCCAACTCTTCTTGTGCCCCTTCAAAACAGGCATGCTCATCCTCTAATTTCTTATTCAGCTCTGCTATTTTCTTCTCATACAACTGAGTAGTGTCGGCAAGTGCCTTCTGATATGTAGAATTTTCAACCTCATATTGCTGTTATAAGAGAAAACAAAATTTAGTCCACGCTGATGTTGCTGAAACTCGGCAAAATAAATAGGATCTCAGATATCAATTAAAAAAAAAAAAAAAAATGAATTGTCAATACACATGGTAGGAAGAGCAATATACATTATACCATCAAATTTTAATATGAAAATTTAACACACACAAATTTTAATCCTGCAGTTGACAATCATCAATGAAGATGAGCCAAGAATAGTTATGTCCTCAAATAAAATATTTATCGAACTTATATATTTGGATATGTACAACGTTAAATATGTGTTTAAGTCAAAGTGCTGAGCAATCAATTTGTAATTTAAATACCTTAATCGACTTTTGGTGATCATCCATCCCCTTCTTCATTATATTGAGCTGTTCCCCGGTACTTTCAGACCGGGCACACTCAATGTCCAGCTGCCTAATTAGTTCTGCTGTTTTCTTCTCATACATCTTAATTGTCTTCTCATGATCATTCACCAGCTTCTTCATTACATCAAGATGTTCTTCAGCACTTTCAGAGCGGGCACACTCAATGTCTAGCTGCTTCATTAATTCTGATATTTTCTTCTCATACATCTGGGTGGTGTCAGCCAGTACTTTCTGATATGTAGAATTTTCAAGCTGGTGTTGCTACTAACAGAGAACAGCATAAAAAATTCATGTAGGTCAAAATTCTTTCATAAAATATATACAGGCACACACTAAATAAATAAAGTCTTTCACACATCAAGGAAGCAAAACATAAGTCTTTTCAAAGAAGAGAGTACCTTGCTATGTTTCAAACTTGTTTCTAGTTGTGAAACCTTATCATGCATCAAGTTGTTGTGATCTTTTTGACGGTTTAATTCACTTAAGAAGTCTTTCATCTCCAGATCTAGTTGAGCATTTTCCTTCTCCAGTAACTGAACAGAACAAGGGATTAGAGATGAAAGGATACCATTGAAAGAAACACTCAAATACAAAACTAATACCAAAATATATAATTTGAAAAAAGTGACAGGATTTTTTGAGAAATTGAGCAAAGCCCTGGGGGTAAAATAAAATTTGGTTGATGAGAGCACAACAATATTTGAGGAGAAAAAGCTACCTCACACCTTGAGGCTAGGTTTTTCCTTGCTTCATCATAACAGTCTTGACACTCCCTGCACTGCTTTTCATACTCATACTTGTCATTTTCTCTCAACTTCTGTTGCCTTTCAATTTCTGCAGTAAGATGTTCTACTTGAGTGACTAGGTTGTTTTTTTCTTTATCATAGGAATTGCGACACCCTCTAAGCTGTTTTTCTAATTCATTCTTGTCATTTTCCTGGACCTTCTGTTGCCTTTCAATTTCTGCAGTAAGCTGGTCTACTTGAGTCTCAAGTTTCCGGCATAAACTTTCATAATCATACTCTTCTTTAAGCTTTACCATGTTTACTATTTTCATTGCCTGAAAGAGTAAAATGTAATTAGTCTGCCTTGTTATAAATTCTGTCAAACAAGTACATAATTAGCATTAAAATCAGTGAACCACATTTTTTTCCATCCACAGTTTAGGCACAGGCTTAGAAACTACGAAACAAGACAGCTCCTAGATAAATTAATAAATAAACAAGAACCAGTTATAAAAGGGTCAGTTGTAAGAAAACCATAATTCCCTTTCAAACCACAAAAAAAAAAGAGTAACTAATTTATACACAAAAGAAAAACCATCCACAATGGGAATGCTGAGGACTGCAAAAATAATTGGAGAGAAGAACTTGGCTAGGCTCGACAAGTGACAGAAGCCAACTATGTAACAGTAAACATCCAGATGTTTTTTTTTTTTTAATATCCCTGTACATAATTACCTGCTCTCAGTTCTCTTATTCCTGCTACAGTTTGGTTCACTTCTATAGTCAAGACATATAAAATGTTACAGTTACAGTTGTTTTCCAAAGGAAAGCAACACATGCTTTCCAATAATAGTAACAACATGATGATGACAATGACAATGCTGGTGATAACAATTCTAATGCATGATTCACACTGATTCTTCTCATCATCAAAAGTCTATTCAATCCAAGAATAGATGTAAAAGGGAAAGATACAAAGAATTTAAGTAGGAAACATCTTAAGACCAAAAATAATAGAACCACAAATTGGATGCATGATTGTAAGTGGAAGATCGAAGCATAGTAAAAGTAATATCTGGAGTGGGTAAAAAGGTTTGTCTGTGACCAACCAAAAACATATTGAAAGCCGCCAACTAGCTTAGCTGGTGAAGTTTTTTAGCATCATATCTAGGATTTTTGGAGGACAGCTAGGTAGTATGTTACAAAATGCCAGCCCCTCCTCCCGCTTTATTGTTGTGTAGCACAGGCAATAGACCACCAAAAAAAGTACACCGACAAGAAAATTCTAAAAATAAACTTTTGAACTCTATTATTGAACTTACCCTTTGTCCAAACATTATAGTGCTTGTGGTCTCTGCATGATGACGTGCAGACGGGCCAATTGTTACTATCAGTGAAGTCCTTGCAGAACCTATTAAATTAATGATAATATTCAGTCAGATGGTTAAAAGAAAAGAAGTTCACATAAATAATACAACAATGTGATATACAGATAAAACACTAAATGTGGAAGGTTTACTTAAAAGATATGTAAACTATAAATGTAATTAGTATAAATAAAAGTCTTATTAAATGATTAAATAATATACCAAAGTAGAAAAATATATGCTCTCATACCATATGAACAACTTAATAAAAGAAACAAACCGAAATGTAAGGATTTTTTAGATGACCTCCAAAAGAATCCCGAAGCAATCTTGTCAACTTAGAATCCCTTGTAGGTATATGTGGACTGTTCTCAGCCAATGCATTTATACATTTTCCAAGGGACGTAAGAGAAAGATTAATGAACTTAGCCTCTTCAAGCAAGGCACCTTCGCTGCCTGTGACATGAGAAAATAGTCATGGAAGCTCTTCAAGGCTAATAAAATAAAAACAAGATTCCAATTGTAAAATTATATACTTTGAAACTGGTGTAACTAAACATAGGTATAGATATCAATATAGAAGTAGTAAAGAAATACCAGATTTGTCTATTCTTTCAGACCCTGCGAGATCTACAATCAGCAACTTGCTTTTTCTAACCATAGGTATGCTGCTACCTAGTAAATCAGTTCTTGTGTCTTGCCGTTGAGAAGTAATTTCATTTACATTTTCCTGGATAGATCTTCGAACATAAACCTATAAGACAAACAAAGGTTAGATATTTAAGAAGTTCAGATTTGTGTTGTGCTGAAAAAAAGAACGTAATGAATTACTCATTACAGATGCTTACCATTAGAATTGCATGGCTGCGTGAAGATTCAGTATTGAGCTTTGTGTTGGCTGCATGACGATTTGCTTCACCAACTTGCAGGAGCTCTAAAAAATGATCAAGATCTCGAACTTTAACTACTGTTGCACCAGGCAACGAGACTTCTCCGGTCTTGGAGTCTTCATAAATTGGGATATTAATCTTTGCTGGAGTAAACAAATCTTGTATGGATTCCATGTATAACTGGAGGAGAAATAAGAATTAATAGTGAAAGAGTGATAATCCATCAGGAAACAAAGATTACTAGCCATTTCATTGCATAAGCAATGGCCAACAAGATGATACCTGCACATATGAGACTTCAACACTATCAGAGGTAAGGGAAGTACAGGCAATAACGTCTTCTAAAGCTCTAACCATAATACCACGTTCAGATGCATCTTCTTTACCCAGTCTACCAACTGTGTAAGTTTTGCCAGTACCTGTTTGACCGTAGGCCATGACTGTCCCATTATATCCATCCAATACACTCTGCAAATGTCGTCAAAATTTCCCATAGACAATTAACATGCCATCTAAATCTGCTCAAAACTAATTTCTTGTGAACAATGAGAATGTAGAGTAAATGGTGGATTCAAATTGACCAATTTAAAATTAGAAAGATCTGTAAATTACATAAAAAAGAGAACACAAATGAAAAAATGATAAGAGAATTTGTAAATGTAAAACAAAACTTAGCACTGACAAAGACTTACTGGAAGCCAGGCACAACTTAGATTCTAAATCTAATCTATGATGAATACTTCAGCATTGAGATACCCAAAAAGTTGCATTTCGATCATCCTTATTGTTGCAATTCAAAACCTATTAGCAACTTACCTCAACTACAGGTTTTGCCACTACTTCATAGACACGCCTTTGAGAGGCAGTTTCAGTAAAAACTTCATCAAATCTGTAAGACTCGCTGCTCCAGTTGTTTTTCCTCAACTTCAATCGCTTCAGCTACATGAAAAAATACATTTATAAATAAGTTCAGTTAACCCGTACATCCCAACGGATGCTACAGGAAGAAGTTTAATAAAACACATTTGACTGACAGAGACAGAGAAAACTGTCATTTATAAGGATAACATATCAGCCAAACCAAAAATTTCCAGTTTTTCACCAACTGGAATTTTTTTTCTCTTTTCTTATGTAATTTCTTAATGTTGCAGATAAATCACCTCAGGCTGCAGCTCCACAAAATCAGCAAAATCAGCATCCAAGATCAGGTCCTCAGCATTTCTTGGTCGAATTCTGACAGCAACCCTTACCCTTCCAGAATCTGTGGTAAAGTAAAAAAAAAATAAACATCACAAATAGAAAATGGAATCTAACTTTTGCAACTCGCACATGAAAATAGTATTTAGATCAGTTTTTACAAAGAATTGAAGGTTTTTCAACCCACTATGGCCATCCGGTAACGATAACACCTATTTTCTTATGTACTGTGGCTTAGTGCTTGGTTCTTTTCAAACCAAAAAAGCTCCAAAAAAGCAAGGAAAATAATACAGAGAACACAAAAGCCAACAGCACCGTTTTACACTTAGGCCATGTTACACTAGAAATCACCCAAAATCAAATCCTAATATTCTAACCCACTTCCACGTTGCATTCTTCCAAGAAAATCACGAAACAAAAATGAACCCACACCTTCAAATAGCCACTTAAATTCACCAAAACAAAATTTGAACAAGTAAAACAAAAATTCCCTGAAATCCCAGTACTCTTAAAATGGCCCTAAAGCAAAACAAAAACAAACAAATGTAACCAAAAGCTAGAAACTTTACATCACCAAAAGTAAAAAGATTATAAGAAGTACGTGAAACCCCATTTCACCAAAATTCCAAAAAAAAAAAAAAAAGAAGAGAAACCACAACATAACATAAAAAACAAAACTTTCTATATAAAAAAAGGAGGGACAGAAAGAGCAACCTTCATCATTGTTGTTGTTGTTAGAAAGAGTACGAGAATTGGGAGTGACAGAACGTCTAGAAGAAGAGGTTCTTTCTTTAGACGAACGAGGAGGAGCAGAGTGTAGATTAGAAGGTCCATTGTTCAAGCTTTTGGACAAAGAATGCGAAGGAATGTGATTATGTTGAGGTTTTTCAGAAGCCGGTGCTCTCTGAGTTGCTCTCGGAGTAGCCATCGAAATTGAAATGGGGGAGAAAGAACATTAAGTGTTGGCGTTAGAAGAGAAAGTGTCAAAAGCCGTTGAAGAAGAGGAAGTTTGGAACATAAAGAAACATTAAAACTGAGAGTTGTTGAGGCCAGCACGATAGTCGATAAACACAAAAGAGAGAGATAAAATGGTTCCCGCGTTGTGTAGAGTTGTGTTGTCTGTTGTTTGTTGTTGTTGTCAATGGTTGTAACGTTGGGACGGCAATTAGAATCAGTTGTCGAGTTTATGATATGATATGCAATCAACTTTATTACATTATACGGAGTAAGACTCAAGGTTGTAAGATTTTTCTTTTTTTTTTTTTTTCTTTTTTTTCAAGTTTTGCAACTTTGTTTGATCATTATTGACTCGGTAAAGTTTCATAAAATCTGTTAAAAGATTGTGTTTGCTGTATTCTCTTTAGTTATATCGAAAGATCAAACTCGATTTGGCAATATAATATAAATGAAACCATAATTGGTGGCCTTATGATAAAAGAGTAAAGAATTAATGAGTCTCTTTTAATAGTAAAAAAATAAAAAGATGATCTAATATAATCTTTTAAATAGAAGGATCTAATATATTCTTTGAGTTCGAGTTTTTACGACTTCTAATAGAGATGCCTATTAGACCTCTCATTCGATTGATAGTTTTAAAGTTCTAGAGAATTAACACCCTCTCATAAAAAAACAAAAAATATATATATAATGGAAATGATTCTCATCCATCAGATTTCGCTGATCAAGATTTTGGAATAAATATACGGACTCTGAGTTGGGGGGGCTTAATCATAATAATTTCACCATTTTAATCAAAATAAATATACTGATGGGATGTATAATGTACTAAGTGCATGTCACATGCCACGCAATGCAACAAATGCACTGCCAATTATTGAATACGAAGCAACCATGCCGCATTGCTCTTAAAAAGGACTCATTTTCTTTTTTGGAAAATAATATAGTTACAAAAATGAGCACACCAAATTCATGTCATCTCATAATCTTGATCATCGATTAATTATGAGTTAATATTAATTAACGGTTGGGATTATGTCACGTCATTCAGTGCATAAATTCGGTGTACTCATTTCGATAACTATAGCATTACTCTTTTTTTTTTTTTTCTTTTGTGGGTTAAGGTTCCATCCCAATTTAAACAAATAGGGTCTTGAAATATTAGCTTGCTTCATAGAAAAGAGAAAACGAGGTATTCTCACATGAGGTTTAACGAAATTCCAAGTTGATACTTTTAGTTACATTTATTTTAGATTCTCATCCTTGAAGTAACGTCGTTTCCTTTATTTTAACATATTTTCAACTTTTTACTATAGTGCGGTGCACATAAACGGCACTTTCTTTGACAAAAGATGAGCTTATGTTAGCAAAAAGCGACTCACTTTAATAGCGTCCAAGTTGACCATTTTTTTGTTTTTTCCAATTGATTGTGAAGCCCAAAATAACTTTCGAGACCACTTGGACTTCTCACAATCTCTTTTACAAAATTCACACTTTTACTTGTTGTTTTCAACCATCTCCGACAATTATTAACAATGTTAGTTTAAAAATAAGAATTTGAAATAAATACAACCAAAGATATAAATTTGAAATTTCGTTAAACCTCACATGGGAATTTGTCGTGCACTCCATCTGAAAATTTGTGATATAAATCGAATAGTAAAGGGGAAGGGGGTAGGGCACACGATGTGGCCTACACATTTTAATGACAACGAGAACGGTCTTCTTTTAAGTTTATGCAATAACTTTTTGGTCACAATTTCCTGGCATTGATTGACACTTTTGTCATAATTTTGATATTATTTCAATACAAATTTAGATCACTTCTTTTATTGCTAAATTATTCAAAATGTACTTCATAATCAATGTTCTATTATTATTGTTATTATACTTTTGCTTTTTCTCATTTTATGTTAATATTGGCCCCATTTATAGTTGGGAAACAATAACACCCAAATCTGTATTACAATAGGATAAAAAAAATTGAATCCTTCTAAAGTTATATTCATAATTTACATTACATTTTATGCTAACTTAACACAGAAAATATTCTTTACAAAAATAGCACTTACAAATATTAAAATCTTTTTTTTCCTTTTTTAATCCCATATTGTAAAATTCATCATAATTGAAGAGATAAACCCATTTAATTAAATTTAATATTAACTTTATTAATATGCCTTAAACATTTCAATGAATTTTAAAACCTATTAAATATTCTTTATTAGGAGGTTTTTCAACTCTTTTTTTTTTTTTTTTAATGAGTGGTTTGATAATCTTGTGCGGTTTTTTATAATTTTAAATATTTTAACATCATTTCAATGTTCCATATTTAACAATCTCTTAAAGAAGCAAGAAATTTAACCCTAGTTAACATCATAGGATTGGTTTGACGGTTAAAGAGGTTTGTTTCCTTCCTTGAGTTATTAGATTCAAACCTTGATTCCACCAACTATAATAACATCGTGACTTATCTAACCTTTTAGACTTGTAAAGTGTTCAATGAATCTCAAAATTAGTTGAAGTACACATAATCTTATCCGAACACCTGGTTATGGAAAAAAAAAAACCCCTAGTGCTCTATTTAGTAATAAAATATTAAAATAATCTTATGAATCCTTAATCCTGTAACTGTCAGAACTGAAAACAATAACAGGCACAGGCTCAAGTGACATTCCACCAAGACTCTTTTATTTCAGGTATTTTGGCTTTATATTCTTCAAATGCTCTTCTTCTGAAACAAAAACATTTTATATTTATTTTAGCAAATCATATATTAATCCCCTTTTGGAGTCTTATAAATGTGGTTGAGTGAGAACTTAAAAGGATAAGTTGGGTTAATATAATACGCGGAGAATTTCTATAATATATAATAGATGTTTACAGTGTATTTGGTTAAGTTATAGAAGAGATTTGTGATTATTTGATAAGATAAATTTTTCAAGTATCATAAATTGTCAACTCTTGTTTATTGTTAGACTTACATTGGATTAATTAAATCTTGATAATATTGAATTCTCTGGTACAAGAGAAAAATAGTAAATAAATTATGAATTAAAATGTTGGACGTTGTCAGAGAATCAGATAAAGAATCCAACATTTTCCTATTTGCTTTCCTGTCTCTTTTGTTGTATTCACTTGGCCGGCTGACAAGCTGAAGTGAAAAGCACCTCAACTTTTTACTCCCGTTTTCTGGCTTTTCCATTTTGTTCACAATGCCGACATTTGCAAAGCCACACACTTATTCACATGCTTCCCAAGTCACTATCATTTGGAAGAAAAATGTATCCTTATAAAAACTTATACAAAGAGGATTACAAAATGACGTCAGTAAGAAGAAAAAAAAAAAAAATAGAATGAGAGAAATCATGAAAATCAAGGATGGAGATTGTCTTTGTATGTCCTCTTTATATTTGTCTTTATAAAACTAGCATTGCTCTATTTGGAATTCAATAATACTATGCATACGCTCTCTCTTACAAAGAGAGAGCGTATACACTGACGTGGTACGCCTCTCTTACAAAGAGAGAGTGTACGCACTAACATGGTACGTGGGTCATGCTTCTTAATCCCCCAAAAAAAAAAAAATTACAACTGTAAAAGCAAAACTCGCGATAATCCTAAACCAAATTCCCTCCCCACTTTCATCTTCATCCTAAATCAAATTCTCTCCAAAATTTGATTTACCTTAACTATCAAAATTTGTAATTCCTCTAATCAAATCTTTAGCTGTGAAAGAATGCCCACGAGTTCCTACTCAGGATTATAAACCTTTGGACATAATAGAACGATGTCCTAATTAATATCGCCTAGAAGGTGAACCCGAAGCTGGTAGGGAAGGCCCTGCCCCTTAGTTAGCTCTTAGTTTTTGTGTTCAATAGGTGGGGGAGGAAAGGAAACGACATATTGATTCCATTTATTCAATTTAGCAACCTAATTTTTCGATTGAAAAAAACGATAGATTGATTATGGAGGAGTCGAACCCCCTTACCTTTGACACTAGCAACCAGCTAACAACCCGCCCTCCACTTCCTCTTTTCACTTACTTCTGGCCTTAGATACTTCAACTTTCAAAGAGATCCCTGGAGGAACCAAAGGAGGAAGCAAGCTAGGTGTTGAACTGATTCGAATCTTGGACTTCGACCAGATCTTGGTTTGTCGAAGTTCTTTGTTGTAAAGGATTTGAAGTTGTTACTAATGTTCGATGTTTCGTCCTCACATCTTTTTAGCAAGTAGTGTTTTCACTCTGGGAACAAAAGTTGCACTACCATTTTACATTCTCATGGTTTTTGCTCCTAAAGCTGAACTAGTATGCTTTCTGTGTTTATCTAGTAACTTTACTTCAATTTTGTACCCTTCTCATAATTTTCTGAAGTTCTAATGTTTCATTCCCAGATCTTTATAGCTAGTAGTGTTTTTACTCTGGGAACAGTAGTTGTGCTGCCATTCTACACTCTTATGGTTTTTGCTCTTAAAGCTGAACTGGTATGTTTTTTGTGTTTACCTAGTAACTTCACTTCAATTTTGTATTCTTCTCCTAACTTTCTATTTCTTTTTGAGTTAATAGTGAATTTGTGATTCATCCGTAACTATGACTTATTTAGAAGTTTCTTACAAAATTTGTGAATTCATAATATTATTTGAGACTACGAGCTATGCTTTACAAGTACATTGCTTTCATTGAAATTACTTGATGATCTGGATAGTTTATAGTGTATATGTTAGTGGGCTTTTGTTTACTGTATAAGGAAATTTCAAAGCGTAGAAAGAAAATAAAAAAGATGTGTTGTATTTGTTAGGGAGTTGTAGAAGAAATCCCTTTTATGTGATTCAATCCAGGCTATTGCATCAATTATGTTGGAGTAGGACCACTTGTTTCAGGACCATTCTTTTTTCCTAAAAGCAAAATTGTATCGGGTTTTACATAGAATTATGTTTTTGACAGAATTTATCTTTTAGTAATATATCATTGAATGTCGATGTGTGCTAATTAGGGAGCAAATGTTTGACAAAATGTACCTTTTATTTAGGGTATTCTATTTACATCAAAATACCAAAGAGGGAAGAGTGCAGTAAAAAAAAATTTAGAGAACTCTTCCTCTCAAATCAATGTCGTTGAGGTAATTTTCACTTTATAATCCCTTTTTATTCAGTATTATATGGTTTAAGATTTTTTTAATGGTATTATGTCTTCCCATTTTTAAGTACTATTATATTCTAATTTTGTCTATCATAATACCAATTTATTAGGATAATAATAAGCAAGAAATTGAAGATACAAGAATTGTAGAAGATTTTCTGGAGCCTAAGCCTGGAATGATTTTTTATTCATTTGATATGCTTTTCCAAGACTACAAAGGCTATGGGAATAAAATGGGTTTTGAAGTCATCATAAGATCTTCAAGAAAAAGAGATAATGGAGAGTTGAAATATGCAACACTGTCTTGTTCTTGTAAAGGGAAGTAGAATAGCGTTTGTAGAAATGCCATTAAAATGCAACCAAGGACAAAAACTGATTGTAAAGCTCGAATCGGTGCTTCTGTACGTTCTGATGGGAAATGGAAAATATGTTTAGTTGTCTTGGATCATAACCATGAACTCTATAGTCCTGGCAAAATTAGATTTTTTAAGAGCAATCAAAAAATACAACCGTACATGAAAAGGAAGCTTGAAGTGAATGATAGGACTGAGATTAGGCCAAATAAAAATTTTAATTCCTTGGTAGTTGAAGCAGGCGGTGTTGAGAATTTGTCTTTCTTATAGAAAGATTGTTTAACTATATTGAAAAAGCTAGGAGGCTACGACTTGGTGGTAGAGATGCTAATGCAATTCAAAAATATTTTTTGAAAATGCAAAATGAGAATTCTAATTTTTTCTATATAATGGATTTAGATGAAGAGGGTCGATTAAAGAATGTTCTATGGGTGGATGCAAGGAGTAGAGCTGCATTTAAAGAATTTGGTGACGTTGTGACATTCAACACAACATATTTGACTAACAGGTATGATATGTCATTTGCTGTTTTTGTTGGTGTTGATCATCATGACCATTTAACATTATTAGGCTGTGGGTTAATCTCCAATGAGGACACATGGACATTTGTATGACTTTTTCAATCTTAGCTTGCATGTATGTTGAATTGTGCTCTGAAAGCAATAATCACTGATCAAGATAGGGCAATGCAAAAAGCAATCGAAATTGTGTTTCCTAGTACACGACATAGATGGTGTTTGTGGCATATAATGAAGAAATTGCCTGAAAAGTTGAGAGGTTATAGCCAATATGAACCTATCAAGTTTTCTTTGCAAAATATTATGTATGATTCATTGACACATGAAGAGTTTGAAGAATGTTGGAATTGTTTCATTGACAAACACAACCTCCAGGCCAATGAATGGTTACTTGGGCTGTATAATGAACGACGGTGTTGAGTGCCGGCATTTGTGAAAGATACTTTTTGGGTAGGTATATCTACTACCCAACATAGTGAAAGTATGCATGCATTCTTTGATGGATATATTAATTCAAAAACCACGTTAAAACAATTTGTGGAACAATATAATAATGCATTGTGTGATAAAGTGGAGAAAGAAAATGAGGCTAATTTTAAATCTTTCAAATTATAGATTCCTTGCATAAGCACATATGCTATTGAGAAACAATTTCAAGATGCATATACCATTGCCAAATTCTTCTCAATAGCAAGATGCATATACCATTGCCAAATTCAAGGAGTTCCAACAAGAACTTGTTGGTAAGCTTTATTGTCAAATATCTCCTTCTAAAGAGGTTGATTCATGTGTGGAATTTATAATAGAAGAAGATGTTCTGGTTGAAGAGACTCACCGTCCTATTCCTTTTGTAGTTTGCTTTGATGGATCAAGTTCTAATGTTCGTTGCAATTGTCGATTGTTTGAGTTTAGGGGAATTTTATGTCAACATGCAATTACAGTGTTGATTCATAAGAGAATTTCTCGTGTGCCTGAAAAGTACATTTTAAGATGATGGAAGAAAATATAAGTAGATGTCATACAAAGGTTAAGATAAGTTATAATTGTTGGAGCACCAATATTGAAGGACAACGATTTGATAAGTTGTCTAATTTACTTTCTACTATAGTGGACTTGACATCTACTAATGAGGATGATTGTAACATGGTGATGAACGTGATTAATCATCTTAAGAACAAATTGATATTGACTAAAAGTGTTGGTGGTAATGATAGAAGAGAAAACTTGTCATCTCATAGTAGAATGAATTGTGAAAGTGTTGGTGGTGCTTTGAAAGAGGGGAGTAGTAATATTCTTAATCCACGGGCTATCCGTAGCAAAGGTCGTCCTCCATTCAAAAAAAAGCAATCGAGCCTTGAACAAATTGTTCGTAAATTAAAAAAGAAGAAATTGCAAAAGCAAGAAAAAGAGGATAAAGCATGAAGATAAAAACTTAGTAATTATTTATTTTGTTGACTATTTCATTGTTTTTATTCTATTTATTGATAAATATCACGACTTCAACATATATGTTGCAGGAGACTAGGACGTGGACTCTTCTCAGGTGTACCTGCAATGTAGTTGTAATGTTGTTTGTGGTTTGGGGAGAGCTCGGGCATTGTTTCTTATTTTTGGTGTGTTGCTTGCAACCAACTACTTCCAAGTGCATAGCTAGGTGTGCTGCAGGTGACATTTTTTTGGGTTGGCTGCTGGCTGCTGATGTGAGCTTTGACAAGCCTGGTTTTGTGTCTTAGCAATCTGCACAGTAGGTGTTGCATCTGAGTAGCTTGTGCACTTTTTGATCAGCCACAGGAAGCTGATTTTTGTTGTTTCCGTGGGTGTTTTTGCTGGTTGTGTATAGGTTTTTGTGTATAAAGGGTGTAAATCCTTTTGTTGCTCTTGGTTTCTCTATGTAGCTTAGCCTCTTTGTGCATGTCCTAAGAACTTGGTTCCTTTGGGGAATTCCCATTTCTTACTTTGCATCTTTTATTCTCTATAAAATTACCAGGCGTATATCCTTTTAGCTATTGAATAGTGATTGAAATTTCAAATATTATTGAATTTAAATTTGCATATTATGATATTGAGTTGAGTTGATTGGTTATGTGAATCTACTATTGAAAGTCTAGGTGTCGAATTTCTTGAGTTTTAATATTGCATTGTCTTCTTTATATACGTCTTGATATATATAAGGTGCAGATTGATGGGTTCTATCCCTTGTAAAAAAGAGGACAAATGGGCTGCAAGTGTAGTTTGTGCAATGTTTAATGGGCTGGTGGTGCAAGTTGTGCATTTGTAGTTGTGTAGTGTGTAAAGTGTTGGTTGTAGGTTGTGCATTTGCAGTTTTTGTAGTGTGTAGTGTAATGTTCTACTTGTTGGAGTGTTGGTTGGGCAGGTTGGAGTGATAGTAGCAGCTTTTGTTATGCTGCATCCTTTTCTCTTTATTGGTAGTGAAGCTGGTTTTTTTTTTTTTTTTTTTTTTTTTTTTTTTGCTGTTGCTGGATACTGGGCAAGTTTAGGGCGGTGTCCCCTTGTTTTCCTGCTGTTTTTTTTTTTTTTTTTGTAAAGGCTCTCAAGATTGTAGAGTTTGGTTATCTTGTGTTTGTGTTGCTTTTGTGTATAAGGATGTATATCCTTGGTGGATGTCATTTCTTTTTGCATTTCAATATTGCATTATGTGATTTTGTGTTTAATGTCCTTCTCTGAAGAGCTGTTCCATTTCCGTGAAGTATCATTTACGCAAGCAAGCATCTTGTACATGTAACATAAAACATTGCAATCGAAACAATGCATTTTGTGTATTTATTTATTTCTTTTCCTCCCAAAATTGGGTAAGTTTACAAATCCTTGCATTAACCAAAAGCGCTCATAAAACTAGTAAAATAAAACTCTAAAGATTACATCCAATAAAGCATCAGACATATAGAGTACACAAACAACTTGCACATGGATTCACTCGACTACTTTACATTGCTCAACACCATCTTCAACATATATCATATTCAAACAATTATGCACAAGGTCAGATATCAGACTTTCTTCTTGCTTGAGCCGACCTAGTTCAATTTTCAACTGCCATGAACAATTGACCAAAAAGAAACAAAAACAAAAGAAAAAAACACTGTCAGAATGCAACTTGACTCCTCAAATGCCCGAATATACCTCCTCGAATGCACAAAAACAATGTCAAAATACAGCTTGACTCCTCAAAAACCCGGATATACCTCCTCAAATGCACAAAAACAGGTCTAGCCATCACTTCCAGCACACAAACACTGCACCGAAAACACTTCTGGAATCTGCCTACAGTGCAACAATGCAGTTGCAATAGTTGCACCAAAAAATTCTGCATTTTCACCAAATCCAGCCATTTTCACCAAATCCAACCAATATGCAGATTTGAATTCAATGAAATCAACCTCCATACCCTGCATTAATTACACTTTCTACAACAAAAACTCTCTTGCAACCAAACACCAAAACCCCATAGACAAGCGCCCCTAAAACGATTCCCCCTTTCATCAAAATCTTAACTTTCTCAAAATATGAATCCAAAACTTCATTTTTTTCACGACCTAGTTCTGCAATGAGTAATGACTTTGTTTATTAAAAATGAAGATTGAGATATGTACAAGAACTTATGGGTTTTGGGATTGAGTTTATTAGTGAAAGTGAAAACAGTCAAGGTACACATACAAGCAATGGCGGTGGCTATGGTGATTGAGCTCTGGCGGTATGCGGCGGCGGTAGGAGCCGTTGAGAGTGGTGGTCGCATGGTGGTTATCCCAAGTGAATTTAGTAAAATAGCTATGTATATCCTCTTTTTTGCCCTTAAAGCTTCTTCCTTTGCCACTAATGTGGGTGGATCGACAAGATCAATGGTTGGCTACTGGTCTTGTTTGTTAAGTGAAGCCATTACTCGATCAATGCTAAGAGATGTTGGAATAGGCAAGGATGCTGGCACTAGTCTCGCTGCTGGTGATGGGTCTTTAACAGATACAACTCTTTTTTATTGCTTCGCCTCAACCAAATCAATAGGATCTTCTATTGAGGGTGGCTTTTTGGGAAAAAAATGGAATTTCATAAATTAATGGAAAGGTTGATGAGATAGGAATTGTAAAATTTGATTTGAGATGAAGATGAAATTAGGGAAGGGAATTTGATTTAGGTCGCACAATGTGGGAACTGGGAAATTTGGGTTTGAAATTATATATATATTTTAAATTTTTGGAGATTAAGAACTATGGCCCACATGCCACATGTCATTGATGTGGCACACCACCTGGCGTGCCACGTCAGTGCGTACGCTCTCTCTTTGTAAGAGAGAGCGTACGCGTAGTGTTGTTGTTTGGAATTTTCATGATATCTTTCGCCCAAATGATTAGCTCAATAGTAAGTGTTTTGATAACTGAATCCCAACTAGTTAAAGGGAAAACCGGTTTTAATTTAATATTTTATAATAAATCGGATTTTTTATTTTTTACTTTAATTTAATATTTTTTATGATAAACCGGTCTCAGTTAACTGGTTCCCATATTCTCGTAAACCAGTAACCGAACCGAAAAATCGGTTTTTGTACTTTTTTTATCCGAAACCTAACCAAGATAAATGGAAAACCGGTTTAGTTACCGATTCGGTTCGGTTTTTGCATTTTTTTTTAACACCCCTAACAAATATGGTGCTTCTAAACAACAACATTAATTATATGGATATTGTGACGATAAATTAATAATGATGTCTTTATGTAATCCTAAGTTTCAACTTTAAAGTATAACTTTGATGTTTACCAGAATTTCTTGCTGATAAAGTAACAATTTCCTTAAAGATTCTGATATGATTCCTCAGTTGGGCCTGATGTGAAGTGATTAGTAAGTTTGGTCGATAAGTGGGCTCTTTTATTGAGGTAGTCAGTCTGAATCCTTTTCCTTGGATTGCTTCAACCTCAAACAATGAATTTTAGCCTCAACAGTTGAGGTTTCTTATTCCCATATCAGATTTCCTTCACTTTACGCTTTTGGTTTTTTCTTGGGTCAAATTGGGCTCAAAATCCTATCCCTATTCGTTTCTGTAGTTGAAGAGCTTCAACCTTCTCAACTTATGAAGGATTTTCAGTAATAAAACAAAATATTAATAACAAAGATAGAGAAACAACAGAAGATCCATGGTTTGGGTTCAGAAGGGGAAAAATACTATAACATTGATTTAGGAAGAAGCCAATTTTTTTTTGCGAACAGAACTGCATATACCAAGTCACAAAATCCTATTACGTAGATGTCAGAAACATTTTTAGTCCAGATTGGGCCTCAAAAATGTGTAAAAGCAGGATACCTTCGATCTCAAACAACCAGCAAGCTGAGTTTAAGCTAAATAAACACCAATTGCAGGTTCTTCCTATACATTTTCATTGCATACGTATAAGATTTTGCTTGCAACTCTTGCCAGTTACCCGTTTACAGAGACGGTTTTGATTGATGAAAATTTTCCATCACCAATGAAGTTTTGACACTTTTTTCTGTTTTAGACTTGGATAGCCTTCTGTTTCACTATGATACAAATCGCTGTCCCTGTCAAGTATATAAGGCAGTCATCCTCATGATTCATAGACTTCCTCTAAAAGGGGCAAGGGACCCTTCAACATTCTCACTGATAAACATCAGCGATACTCCAGACAGAACTGTGAAGCCATGTTTCGTCTGACTGTACTTTGCTTGAAGAAACAGAAATGATGTGCAAACTCCCTGCTTTGTAGCAACTCAATTCTTCCAACCGATCGATTTAAGATCAGACTGTTTTAATTCCACGTGCTTTCCAAGCCTGAAATTCATGAAACAATCAGCACAAATTTCGAAGCTTTTAGCCAACGAGGATAAAGTAACATGGACACGTGCTTTTTCAGCTACCAAATTTGCTCACTATGATAAGTCTGTCTAGGAAGATACATGCAACTTATGTAATGTAAGACTTAGTAATAGTGTAATATTAATAACTTGTATCTTTAAGTTTTAACTTAGTCAAAATATCACTTGAAGATTCTTAAAACCCTATTGTACAAATTAGTTAGAATTAGCTCAAAAAAGTTACAAACTTTATTGTGATTGAATGTTTGCACCATTGTCCCGATATGAAGTTCCAGGGTTCACCACTGGCTTGGACAATGAGATCACAAATGCATGCTGATTTCGAGTGATGGGAAAAAAAAAAGGTAAATATTACTTAAAGAAAAAGAGGTCCACCCTCATAATGTTCTCAGACAAGGATGAAGAGAATTACCCAAGATCTGAAGGAAGTCTGAACCCACCAATCCTTACTCGTTTTAATGAGTAAATCTGGAGAAACAATAACAAAAATAGCTCACTTAAGTACCATTGAAAAATGAAGCGGATGGAAAAAAGAAGAGCACAAATAATCCATATATGCAACGCCCAGTGGTGTCACCAAGGATACCACCAATGTCCGGATTTTATCAAAAATAAACTTCATCAGCATATAATCATAAAATGATTACAATCCCACTAATTTTCATGGTATCCACTCACTTGAAAAAAATCAATAAAATTTTATGAATAAGTTCAAGTTATGATTGCATGTCAAAAATCTTTCCTAAGCTGACCTCAAGTCCAGCGTTCTTCACAAGTTCTCGAACTTCATGGTTCCTCCCTTCATGAACCTGCATGAATCCAGTTTAAGCAACTAGGACTAATCTTGTTTAATATAGTTGAAAAGAATAAAAAGAGTATAATATTAAGGCTGTCTAGTCAAAAAATTTGTTCCCACTTCATATCCTCACCGACGATATAAATATGGGAGAGATACATCCCCAAGTAAATGGGTTAAAGTGACACCCACAAAACATAGAAGAGTACAACATACTCCATATTAAAAAAATCCAATAGAAAACCAGCCACAAGTATCAGTTGCTCTTAACCCAAACAAAACTAGTAACATCTCAAAGCTACGGTAGATCATGTAACGGATATATTGTAAGTGGAGGAAATCTAAGCAAGTTTGTAAGTGCCACAGAATGAATGCAATTACATAGTTTATTGAAACAGTTACAGCTTACAGGCATGGAAATAGATAACATACCACAACACGAAGACGAGGTCTTGAAATATCTGGTTGTCGTGGTAACAACTCCACCAAATCTGGAGTACAATGGGTGCCTTCAATAACTGTTCCTTCACTGATGGCTATTAAGTGCCGCCTATTTACTGCACCATCTATGGTTGCAATGTATCTACGGAGACAGAACGTACAGATGTTTGTAATCAGGAAATACATTTTTATGGGAATCACACAAGTTAACCTCAAACATAACTGTCAGGAAACAAAAGAAAGAATGGGTGCATAAGTTCAAGAAATGACAATAACATTAAAATGCATAACAAAGTACTAGAGCTGAAAATTTCAGCCCTCTGGCATTCATAAAAAAATGAGAGAAAAAAAAAATTAAAAAGAGAGAGGGAGAGAGGGAGAAGCATTTTATGTGAAAACAACCATCTTTCTTTTGTAATAATCAAACAGAGTAGTCCGTCATTACTGATAATAATGGTGAAACCTTACTCTTTAGGCAACTTAGATGAAGGATGTGAAACTTCCTGAGCAAAATCTCCTGGAAACATATAACATTAATATGGATTAGATAAATCACTTCAATTGAAAATCCTTCTCATACAATATTCATGTGTAGTAGTATACATACCATCATTAGTCACTATAATCAATCCTGTTGTGGCAACATCAAGGCGACCAACAGTGAACAATCGCGGTCTAGGTAGTCCTGGATTTCTTTTATCCTGTAAATGCAAACAGTTTATGAATAAATTTTAAAGATACAACTGTTGAGTAACATATACATATATAATTTGATAATATCCCAATAGAACTGACTTCAATTTAGTTTCCTCTACTCAAAACCTTTTTTCCCACCAATTATCACAATATATAACTCAAAAAGTAGACTCAAAAACTGTAACCAGCACATACCCAACTCTTCATATAATCATCAAATAGACTAATGACAGACTTAAACTCCTTCTCCCCTGATGAACAGATGTACCTGCCATAAAATGATTAAATTAATCTAAACATAGCTTCTAAAGTTAAATTTAGAATAGACAAGACAAAAAGGACCATTCACAAGGGTATTAGGTAACAACTGCAGGTAAAAGAATAAAAATTACAAACCCTTTTGGTTTGTACAGCGCAAGATACACTTTTGGCGGCAATTTCTTAGGAAGGCGTTTCCCATTTACATAAATGATATCACTAGCAGGATCAACTCTAGTCTGCACATCATCACAAGTAACAAAGGCTTAAATTCTAGATGCTAAACATGATAATCCTAGCATTTAATACTTGTGCGGTAAACAAATCAAAAAAATAATTATGTCTCTTCTCCTTTGATAGAGCAACCTATACCAATTATAGCCTATTAACAAACAAGGTACAACCAACAAAAAATAATAATAATAATAATAAAAAAATAAAAAATTAAGAGCTCACCTGAGGAGTATTGCATACAGAACCATTTACAGTCACTCGACCTTCAAATATTAGCTCTTCACTACCCCGTCTTGATGCCACTAATAACATATATAAATAGCTCAAACCATTACTAGCAATTTCAAGACTATTATACAAAAATTTATTGTCAAATTCCTCTTCCACTTGAATACACAATTTGGATTTATACAGTTCAACTGCACACTAATCATTCACCAAAACAAGCCAGAAAAAATATATCTTAAGTTAACAACTCGTGTCTCTACATCAAATGCCTTTTTGAAGCTATTTTAAGTGTTCTTCTTACTCAAGAAGCACCAATTAAGTACCTTTTAAACCATATCACAGAAGAAGACACGCCACTATATGAAAAATATGAGATACTAAAGTCCTAGGTAGCATTAAGAAATCAAATTATCATTTACGCGTCATGTCAAGTAAGAAGTGATATCACTTATATGAACATTTTGGGAACATAAAAGCACTTAATGGTTATTGAGAAGCACTTCATGGCGTCAAAAGTATCTAAAGAATATAGATATATTATATATTACCACCGGCTGCAGCTAAGACTTTACTGAGGCGTTCAGGGGGGTCTCTGAAGTTGTCATTATAAAATCTACGAGCGGCTTTGGAAAGCTTTACATTCTTAGCACCTCCATCACCATCGTTCTTTTTCTTCTTCTGTTTGGGCTTCTGGGTCTTGGCATCGGCAAGAGCGTGGATGAGACGGGCAGGCGGGTGGGTTTGGAGTTTGAGGTTGCCATCCTCCCCACGCACAATCCAGGGAATGAAGAGCTGTTGGGGCCCACCGAATTCTTCGTCGTCGTCGTCATTTTCTTGAAGTTGGCGTTGGTGTCGAGGGAGGGTGGTTTGTGTTGGTTTGGGCTTTGGTGGAGCAAATGAGATGTTGAATTGAAGGGAGGAAGAAGAAGAAGAAGAAGTAGAAGTTGAAGAGGAAGAGCAAGTGATGCGAGGGCGAGTACGGAAGAGGGAGAAAGAGGGTCTTGAGAGGAGTGAAGAGAAGAGCGTTGCTGTTGAAGTTGTTGCTACCGAAGCCATTCTTGGCTTTCTGAAGTGATGAAAATTGAGGACGAATTCCGCCACTTGGGGTTGGTTTTTATTTGCGCTTACGCAGTCCGCTATTCTATCCAATGCGATTTTTTGTTTTAACAAAGAATATATATATATATATATATATAATGCGATTTTTTGTTTTAACAAAGAATATATATATATATATATACACACAATTGAGAACATGGAGCGTGTTTATTTAAGTTTATAAGTTGGTCAAACTCATTTATAAGTTCTAAAATTAAACTGATGTGTTTATTTATAATTTTTTTGAGTTTATAAGTTGAGCTTATAAACAAAAAAAAAAAAAGTTAGGGGGAGGTACTTTTTTTTTTTTTTTTGGGCTTATAAGCAGAGACCAAGTATATTACTACATTATCCTTATTTAATTTTAAAATTTCATAGTATGCCCTTATTTAATGTAATACCTTTTTTAGTCATTTTATAATAAAATGTACTTATAAGGCACATTTTACCAAATACGTTAATTACTTATTAGTCACTTATAAATACTTTAACCAAACACGTAATTGTTTAAAATTTCAAATACTTATAAGCTAAAATTAGCTTATAAACATTTGTTGCTTATAAACTAATTTTCATAAGCTCGGACAAATACCCCCATAGTTTGATGAATTCATGGAGTTAGCTTAATGGACAAAGAGGTTTGCTCCCTTCCTTGGGTTTTTGAATTCAAACCTTAGGGTCACCTGCTACAATAATATTGTGGGTTACGATCGAATTTGAATCTAAAGTCTTATCAAACCCTATAATCTTTAAAAAGGGAAAACGTGCGTTTGGTTTATTATTTCTATCCATATTTCCAATTTTATTCCCAAAATATTTGTTTGTTTAATTATTTAGGAAATACTATTATATTTTTTTAATTTTTTAGACCCCTTAAGTTTATTTATTTCATAAATACCCCCAGAAAAAAGTTTAAAAATTAACAAAAACACCCCCACCCACCCACCCATAGTTGCCAGATTCCGGCAACCACCGTTAGTAGTAGCCAGAATCTGTCACAATGACCTACAAACGACCGGAACTGGTCGACAATTCGTCGATCTGGCCATTGCAAAGAAATGATTGTCGTTGATCAACGACGGCCATTTCTTTGGCCATCACTGACAGCCAGATATGGCCTTTTTCGGTCGTTAACGGCTAGATCTGGCCATCGATCTGGCATTTTCCTGCCAGATTTGTGGATCTAGCTGAAAAGGGCTAGATCGATGCATGTCCGGCCAAATCCGACTGGTCTGCATCGTAACACCAGATTTCGACCAGATTCTGGCGGTGGTGGCCGGAATCTTGCACTATGGGTGGCGGGTGGGGTTATTTTTGTTATTTTATAAAATTTTTATATATTGGGGTGTTTAGTTAAATTAGCAAACCTAGGGGTTTTTTTTGTAAATTTTTAAATTTTATCTCATAATAATCACCCTATTCAATTAGCCAATACTATCTCCAAAATCCTATTCAAAATAATAAATCAAACGCACCCGTCTTTTAGCTATTTACATGCCCATGAGACCGATGAAACCCCAAGCCTTGTGGAAACAAATTATAGGCTTAACCATCCTATTAAACCCCCATAGATATGTTGTTTGTTAATATAAAGTCTCATAGGTTAGTTGTTCATTAAGTATTAACATGAAGAGATCTCAAAATTACGAAGACTTGACGAAGGAGATTAATCTTCTTGGTTAATGGTTAGCAACATTTGCAATTATAAACCTTTAGACACAACTATTTTTTATTTGTATTTTTGCTTCCCACAAATTGGTTATTCAAGTATACAATGGTAGACTTATAAAAAGTATAGGAGGTATTATGATTATTTAAGTTTCAAGAAGCCTGGGTTTATAGAAGTGGGACAATAAATGTATGCAACAACAAGAGCTTGGCAACGAAAGTGGGACAATAAATGTATGCAACAACAAGAGCTTGGCAACGAAGTCAATTCAATGCAATTCTGCATTTCTTTATTGAAAATATACAAGAAAAAGAACTGACAACTAAAAAATGTAATCACAATTCTTCACTAGTTTCAGTAACAATAATTATAAAAAGACCTTGGAGAAGTGGCTGAATGAAAATGGGAACCGGAACGCAGAAGAATTGGATCGTTATTTTGATAGACACCAGTGTGACACAAGCTCAAAAGTGAGTGAATTGGACAAGAAGTGGTTAATTTTTTTTTTTTTTTTTTTCACGCCAGCACAACCTTGGAGACTTACTGGAAGAGGGATTAAGCCAAAATCAATCTCTTAAAAAAAAATGAGCTTTTGCCTGAACTTAAGACCCTAAAACAAAGTGAAAAATGAATCATGATCAGTAGGGGATTTTCTGATTTACCAAAGCGAAATGAATGGGAAATGCTTATTGGACATACTAATTGTGCTTCCCGTCATGGAACTGAGCATTTTTTGAGGATTTGAAAGTCTCCAAGAATTCTTTACTCTTCTGAAACTCTTGCTTCCGCCTTGACTTATCCCAATTGTGTTCCTTGGCTAATATCTCAATGATGCGTGGCAATGCCCTGCCTGCTGCATCAGTGTCAAGGAATGCAAGCCGAGATCTTCTAGCAATGAAATCTACAGCAGATTCACAGTATTCATATCGGGCACAGTAAGCAACCTCAGCCTCTAAAAAAGGGTACCCATGGGCAAGCCGCTTTCCCAAACCTTCATTCTATACAGTTAAAAGATGGATTTATGTTAACCACCAAAAGAAAGAACTACATGGTCACATCAAAACACAATATACATGATATGCACCACCATATTTCGTACAATAATCTTATCACATGGAAAAGAAAATATTTCCAGGGAATCAAAGTATCCAATATGGTCAACTCCAGACAAACTATGATCACAGGTATAAAGTAGAACGCACACCATATACACTACCGAAAATGTAAAATATCCAAGCTTGTCTGTCAGACTTAGATGAGCTATATACCAATTGTTAAGGTTCAAGAACTGTGGTATTCATATTGATGCAAATGAGGATATCACTTACAACGGATATTTAAAAGTTATCTAGATTTTCAGCAGCACTTGAAACCAATAAATGTACATTCGAAACTTGTTTTACTTGGGGCACTCCAACATCCATAAATGATCTCAATTTCAATTCCTATCAATATTAGGGATTTAGGGTTAAGTTTGTGTATCTATTAGAGTTAAATTCATACAGAGCAAGACAAACCAACCTGAGCTATGGTAGCAACTTTTTCTGCCAATGTGCCATATGCATGAGACAGATGCTTTGCGGTAGCAGTGTCCATAACCCCTGGAACAACTTTACCACCATACGTCCTTTTCATGCGTACATATTGTTGAGCAAGAACAGTGAAATGTGAAGGTTCCCATCCGTCTCCACCAATAAGCCGCAGGTTATGCGTTAAGCATCCATTGCTTGGACTCAACTTTCCAGACTTTATAGCGGCATTAACTGCATCTTCTGCCATGCTGCAAATGGTTCTAGTAAGCACAAAACTCATGTGCAAAGAAAAAAAGAGAGAGGCAAGAAGGAATAAGAGGAGTAGAAAATTAGCTTGTGAAAATAATTTTGGCTAATAAAAGGTCACAAGGAAAGGGACATATCACTAGGGAAGAGATTACTACATAAGGTACCAATACTATTGAACATGCATCAGAGGTAGGCAACACCTCTACATCTGCATATTTGCACTAACCTTTGTATGGAAACCCTCCAATAATCTGTTAACAAACACTATCAGCTAGTTGATCAAACATTACCTTCGGTATGTTGTCCACTTTCCACCAGTAATTGTGACCAAACCAGGATAATCTTCACATACAACATGATCCCTGGAGATACTCTCAGTATTCTTTGCTGATGGATCCATTGCCAATGGTCGAATACCACTCCACGCAGAAAGAACATCTGTGCGTCGTACCTATTATTTTTCACCATTACTTAAGTATCCACAAGCAGACTGAGTGGAGAAAGAAAAAAGGAATGAGATAAATTGAGTCACTAGCATTAAAAGTACTTCAATTATTAAGAATTTAGACACCATATCTAGCAAAATGATAATCAACTGATGAACCACAGACGAAATAGTATGCACGAGTGTACCTATTTGATTCAGAAAGAAATTTCACATTAAGAATACTCTTAAAAAAAATCGCCAAATAAAACAATTGCACAAAATCAAGGGGTCTTATTTGCTAAAATTTCACACCTTAATATTAAGGTAATCACTTATGGCATCCAGTATAAACTGAATCTCATCTTCATGTGGTTCTGGAAGCAAAGTTATGCTAGTGTTAGAATCTGTCGTGCCAGCAACAGTTCTTCCCAGCCATGGCAGCATGAAAATCACACGTCCATCCTTGGTTTTAGGAACAATCAAACCCATTCCTTCAGGAGAATAGTAATCAGGTAGAATAATATGAACACCACTGCTTGGACAGATTATAGGTTGTACATTTTTGTCAGCCATTTTCCTTACAGCATCACAAAATGGCCCAGCCGCATTCACAACAACTTTTGCATAGGTATCAAATTCTTTGCCTGGTAACATATCATTTGCAGTGAGGGTCATGACACAATCAATTTACTAACACTTGTTACATAAAAACTTACTACACATCACTAGCATCAAATTGAAGCAACAAACTGATAAGCATTATTCAGTATCCATGTGTTTGATTTTATGAAGTAAAGTGACTTCAGCTAACTTTAATACGTGCACTTGTAAATCAAGAACTTCAAAATTTGCTCAAAATACAAAACCAAAAATTAATAGACTCCAACAGCTAAATGATTCTTTAATTTCAGAATCCTCTTATTCATAGATTAGAAATCTTTTACATTTTATTAATAGGTAAAAGAAAACAAAGACATAAAATTGAACCAGGAAAGACAAATATATACTGCGTCAAACAGGAAAGACTTTCAGGTGAACTAGCAAGGAATTGAATAAAAGTTTAAAAAAAAAAAAGAAAAAGAAAAAAAGGCAAATTGTAACTGATAAAAGTTTAGTTAATATAATTGTATAGAAAGGTTAAGCTTTTTGTACCTGATAATTTGTTTCGAATTCGAGCACCAATTATCCGTTCGCCAGCCTCTTCCTTAATTAGGGATACAACTTCTGCATGGTTAAGCACCACTGCACCAGCTAATGCAGCAGTGCATGCTAATCCAACATTAAGACGAGAGTCATTCATCTGCCCGTCATAGTAAACCACTGTACCCCTCAAGCTTCTATCTTTACCCTTCCTTGCAAGAGTGGGGAAGAGCTCAGCAGCCTCTTGCGTAGAATAATATCTAGACAGATGTAACAGGCGCCGTCCTGCGACCAAATCGTACATTTTCAAGCCCATCCAGTAGTATACTACCTCAAACCAATCAAAACAGGGTGTCATGCAAGGCAAAGCATTGCAGAGATGTGGTGCATTCTCAATAACCTGTTTACGCTCCTCAAGTGCATGAAATACCAGCTTCAATTGCCCATAGTCAAGGTTAAAGACAGCTTTCTCTAAGTAGCGGACTCCTACAAAATAGTATCAAATAAATAACTAATTAATAAGAAAGAAACAAAACATAAGGTACAAGTCCTTTTGCATATATCATAAAATAGTTAAATACTAGCAATGTAAGTATTTATTGCAACGCACTTGCCAGCCAATTAAGACAAAAGACATTCTTGAAGCAGAAAAAGAAGATATATAAATTTCAGTACCAAAAGACTATTTCTGAATTTCTAAGTCAAATTAGAATACCATATAACAACTCTACTCTCAACATATAGGCAAGGCAAATCACTGTATCAATATAAATGAACGGTTACGAGTAAGACTTTTTACTATAAAGACCCACAAACATAAACCAGATAAGAAGAGATATGGCTTATGTCAAAAGTTGGTGAGTTCCAAATGTTACCCATTTCTGTAAATTCAAATGCAAAAGTCCGGCACCTCACAGTTATACCACCTCATCCATAAATCAATCCCATAAAATCATACTGTATAAGCATTTATTTTCTGTTTCATCCATGACAATCAGTACCAATATTGGTAATTAATTTTAATATATATATGTGTGTGTGTGTGTGTTTAAGGAACAACGGCATAGTCACAAAGAACCCAAAATCATACTGCAGCCTTCAAAATATATCCCTCGAAACAAACAAGCCCATCCAGTTAGTGCTCATGCACATTTCTTTTTCCCAGAAAAGAAATAATAGAAAGTTCTATTAAAATTCAAAAAGTATTTTTACAGGAAGCAAAAAGGGGCCATATTTGTTACTGGCAGGTTAACATTACTGGGCTAGTTAACAGAACTACTATAATATTGAATGCTACAATGAAGGTATACGCTATTGTTGCTATTGTTACTGCAGTTGTTTCCGGTTAGCTATCCTCGAAAAGTGTCATTACTTTCAGAAGTAACAAAACGTTGAACAAGAAAAGTCTAAAAGATAAACAAGAAAAGACTAACCAAACGGTGCCTAAATATAAAGAAGCCATTCATTCCAAAATTCGAAAGCCATCACTAAATTTCTATACACAAAAAACATTCACAATTCATCAATACAACAATAACACAAATATGGTTGTATATCCAATCACATACCTCCGTGAATCAGCTTCGTCGATCGTGAAGACGTACCGGACGAGAAATCCTCTCTTTCAACGAGTCCAACGCGAAGGCCTCGCGTGGCAGCGTCAAGAGCCACGCCGGAGCCCGTGGCGCCACCTCCGATCACGAGAAGGTCAAGCGGATTACCAGAGTGAGCGCCGATCAAAGAAGACTCCTGAACGGCTCTGGACGGAACCACGCCGTTTGAGTCGTTTATCTGACGCTTGATGGCGTCGAGCGAGAGAGAGCTTCCGCGGTCGTTTCCGGAGAGCGACGGAGCGCTCAGTAGAATTGCGGTGCCTCCGGCTGCGGCGGCAATTGCGGCGCCGAGACGGCGGATGCGAGTGGCGGACATGGAAACGATGAGGATGATGCGTGTATGAGGAGCTGGCAGTAAGTGGGACAAAGAAGAAGATGATCTGAGTTAAGAGAAGAGTAAAATGAATGCGTTGGGAATCGTTCACGGGAAAATTTTATTAATTTACTGAAATGCCACTGTGCTGGAAGAAGTTGCACTGTACCCCCTTTTTTATATTTTTCCTTTAAATCTAACCTCGGCCGTATAAAGATACAAATAAAAATGAGTTTTCCTTTCTTTTTTCTTTTTTTTTTAAATTATATTAAATATCTTTATTTTTTGTGAGTTGAAAAATAACTTATATGTAAAAGTTTTCCCAAAAACAATTCTATTTTAAAATTTTAGTCTCAATTAGTACAAATTACTCTTTGTTAACTAAAAAAATAAAAAAAAAATAATACTTATAGATTTTCAATATAAATAAGTTTTTATTCGTGTCAATTACTCAAGATTTTTAGCTAAAAAATTATATTTTAGTTTAATAAATGCTAAAATTTTGGAATAAGTTATTATATATAGAGAGAGAGGAGGCTATTTTTAAGTAGAGTCCTAAAAAATGAATTATTTATTTTAATTATTTTTCTTTTTAAATCTAAACTACAAGGAGGTTCTGTTTGCACTGTTTAGTAGGTTTTTGGTAAAAAGAGAAAGTATAAGGAGTTTTCAGTAAAATAAAATCATGTGTGGTTTTTGGTAATTTGAGTGTCTTGAAAATTAAAACGTGGCGTCCCACCACGTCTACGCGTCTCAAAGTGTGCATGGCTCGTGAGCGTGACTCACCTTAAATAAAAGAGTCGTGAGTGCGATTAATAAGGAAGGAGGGACATTTGGGGAAACTTAATCGGTAAATCCGTGATGTATGCATATTCCATCACAAGTTCACAGCCCTTTAATCTAGTCCTATTATTTTCCAATAATACTAAATATACATAATTTTCATATAATATTCCTTATACAATATTATATAACAAGATATTATTGAATGAAAGTTTAATTTTAATTTTAAATTAATCAATAAATAACTTATCACATAATATTGTATAAAAAATATTGTATAAAAATGATGTATGTGTATTATTACTAATTATTTTCGGTCATATAAATGAAGTTAAATGGCAAGTCTGTGATGGCTATAGACTTCATTTTCTTAATCACTTCGATCCCCAAAATTGGTGCATCACTAAAATTCCAAAATTATATTTTAAAAATATACTTTGGAAATTTTTCTTTATCTTATTCTTATTGTAGACTCAATATATTAACATCTAAGGTTTAATAATAAATCATCCATTGAAAATTTTGAAATAATAAAAGTCTCATATTATTATGTTTATCTTAAAATAAATTATGGAAAAGTAATTGAGTCAAATGTTTATTAACTTATAATAATGTAATTTGTTGAGAGATTTTTGTTATTAATATTACTACTTTCCTCATAAACTATCTTAAATGCGGTGTCATCGTATATGACATTAACATATAAATAAAGTGTTGACGCATTGAATTAGTGGTGAGAGGTTTTGGGTACCTTACATTTTTCTGAAACATATGTTTTGGTTCTAGTTACGATTCCTATTCCAGTTTTGGGTACCCAGATTAATTTTAATTATCCTCTACTTTTTTAAAAATGACAAATATACCCAAAAAATTACAAATATACCCTTAATAGTTTACAAAAATTACAATTCAATCTCGGGAACCTGGACCTCAATTCTGGTTCCTGATTCCAGCACTACACCAAAACCGGACCCAGAAATTCTCGATTCCAATTTTCTAAAGCTGGAGCCGAACCCTAATGAGACCAGTTTTGGTTCCTACCCGGAACTGACGAGTGGATACCTGCTGGTTCTAGTTTTGCCCTTTACCCATGCTCACCCCTACATTGAATGATATGCAATGCCCATATACGATGACATTTCATTTGAGATTAATTCACATGTAAATAAAGTAATAATAAATTAAATGATATGATAACACCTCGTTTGGGATGACTAGCATTATTTAAAAAACTTAAAAGTAAATTTTGTTATTTCATCGAATATTGATGTCTTTTAACTCTAGTTTAGTTTAATTTTAGATAAATATGAAAGATTTCATTATTTTACTCGTTAAACTTAACAAGTATAAGAATTTTAGAAAAATAATGGATAAAACCTCTATAAAGTTAACAAAATTTTCACAATAAGTTTCCAAATAGTTTTCTAAATCAGTAATATTATATATATATACAAAGTTAGCCCCTAAAGTGGCTGATTATGTATTAGTTATTTTTCTATAATTAATGTGGCATTATACATAAATAGTCACATAATTGGAATTCTTTGTTTGAATCCAAACATTGTATATAATATTATTCTTTTGTTTGAATCTGTTGTGTGTGGTGTTTCCACCAAGCTCGAGCCAACACGAGGATATGGCTCGGCCCAGAAGGACCTTGGCAACTATGATTGATCGACCTAGCATAAGCTCGTCGAGTTGTAGCTCGACCCAGCACAAGCTAGTCGCGGACAATCTCAAGAATTAATCAATCAATCCCCAGATTACTTCAGATCCTAGATATCGCGAGAATGACTGGATCAATAGTTATCATTGCACAATCATAGCTCTCAATCACAAGGATATCATAATTGTGATTCAAATCATTTGTAATCCCCTTAATTCCGCACTTTCCTTTATGTAAATCTTGTATATATACCCCCTAAAACGATGAGGAGGGGGATACGAATTCTAGATTACAACTATATTGTAGGCTCTTACAGCATATACACAAAACACAACGGATGTAAGCAGTTAACTTCACCGAACCACTTTAAAAGTTCTCTTTGTCATTTACTTTCTAGCATTATCATTCATTCATCTCTGATTACTCGTAATCATGCCCACATTAGTTCCGATCTCAACAAGGTCGATCGGATCTCGCTGGTTGGTGCAAATTTCTGTATCAACATTTTGACGCTAAAAGGAGGGCCCTCTACCACTATTTCAAAGATCCCGACAAACGTTCACTGCGATTTACCTATCCCAGGACCAAAGTGGTGTTCACCAGATCAAGAACTACCATAAAAAATCACGAGAACATGGAAACCACCCACCAGGAGGTGCAATAGGAGGACGTTGGACGCCGACCACAGATGCCGCCAGCTCAGCACGTCGAAAACAATCAGGGGGCAGGGACATCAAATCCCGAGAATGGCCAACTGATTGAGATGATTAGAACAATGGTTGCACAGGCGATGCAACAGAATGTGGCTGAGCTGAAGAACCAACAACCAGTCACCCAACACCCCGACCAGCCGCGCTTCACCAACGTTACCCTAATAGGTATGAATTCTACAAGTCGACAGTCCGTTTCATCGCTGCTAGGTGGCAATCAACACCGCCAATCTCGTAGGCAGCTTCTCACGTATGAGTGAGAGTCCCGCGGGCAAACAAACCTCGAGAGGAGACCGGGGAAGCAACCGTTGAGGGAAAGTGAAGGCGACAGACACCACCGAGAAGCTCAACGGTATCCCCAGCGTCAGCGTGCCAGTTTTAATCCACCCCCAAAACAAGATCAGTCTTTGTAGGCTCGCAATGCGAGCCATGTGCGTCAATCTGCCAATGACCAACGTTTCGGTTATGACCGACGTCGCGAGAAACGCACCAATGAGCATGATAACACCTACCAACCCAACTATCATGACTTGACCTCGCGTATCAACGGGCGCGTCGAAGGAGCTTCGCAAGCAGCAGACTGCGAACCGACTTGCTCGAGATACAACTTAACAAAGCCAATCAAGGGAACCAAAATGAAGACCTAGATCGCATGCAAAGGCTGCTCAAGGATCTGAAAGCTCGCCAGAATAACCTGGTGAAAGAAATAGTAAGTTCCCCCTTTACGGAGGAAGTTCATTAGGCCCCGCTTCCACAAGGATTCAGGGCACCAGAAAGCAAGTTCGACTGGAGGAGGGACCCCAAAGATCACCTCGACAACTTTAATGACCTGATGGAGCTCCACCAGGTCAGTGACCTAGCAAAATTCCAGTGCTTCGCAGTCACATTAGTTAGAGATGCCAAGAGGTGGTACAAACTGCTCAAGGCAAACTCCATCAATTCCTGCAACAATTCTCCACGCTATATCTACAGCAATTTCAAGCGAGGAGACAGTTCGCAATACCGCTCAATTACTTGAGCAACATTCGCCAAGAGCAAGACGAATCGCTAACCTAGTATTTAATGAGGTTCCAGAACAAGCAGGCAAAGGTCGCTGATGCCCCCGAAAAATCCATTCAAACTCTCCTGATCGTAGGGATCAGACCTAACATAGAGCTGTGGAAAGAGCTCCAAAGGGAAGACCATGTGAGCTTGGCCAAATTCTACTAGATGGCCGCAAAATACCAACGAGTAAAGAGCTTGTGAATGGCACTAGCCAGAAGCTCGATGCGGGGGGCCTCGAACAGGAGACAAGATCTCCCCTCGGATAAGCATGGGGGCTAAGACTACAGCGATAGGGATCACAACAGATTCCCAAAGAAACAGAGAGTAGATAACAACGGAGACAAGCATCCTTTCCTGCAGTATATAGAGTACACCCCCCTTACTTAAAACATCGCCCACATCTTTGAGGTATCCCGAGAGGGGAAAAGGTTGCCCACTTTGGAAAGAATGAGGAGGGCTCCAGGAGGAAGAGATCGGCAAAAATATTGCTAGTATCACAAGAATGTCGGGCACAATACGAATGACTGTCGAGCTCTAAAGGACATTATTGAGGACCTGATAAGAAGAGGTCATTTGGAAGAATTTGTTAAGGCAAAACCAGCTCAAGAGAATCCTGGAAAGCAAAGTACCAGGTCCCAGGTCAGACACATACCCCGGGTCAACAGGTTCCGCCAAACCCCAACAAGGTCTTTATGAATATAATCTACGAAGGACCAAATATAGCGGGAACCTCGAGGCGAGCCCGCGAGCAATACGCTCGGGAGGCCAAAACGAACTCGGTTCCCCCAATAATGAATTATGAACAAAAGCAACCCAAATAGGAAAGCAAGGTAGTGGGGTTCACAGTCGACGAGTGCGAAACATCCCCTCGTCATAACCATGACACGATTGTAATCGTAGCCAGGATTGGCAATACAAGAGTATTAAGGGTTATGGTCGACAACAAGAGCGCGACAAACATTATTTTCTTGAGCACCTTCCGAGGAATGGGATTCACAGAAAGGAATCTACGAGCATGCCCTTCGCCGATCTATGGGTTCACCGGGGATAGCCTGGTTTCCAAAGGTACTATCGACCTCCTTGTAACTCTGGGGGCCGAACCAAAGGTCAAAACTGTGATGGCCAAATTCTTGGTAGTGGATTGCCCGACCACATATAATGTCATCCTTGGAAGGCCAATCTTGGATGATTTAAGCGCAGTCACGTCGGTTCGTTGCCAAGTAATGAGATTTCTGACTCTCAGGAGAGTCGTGACAATCAGGAGCTGCACCAAAGAATCACGAGAATATTATAATCGGGCTATAAACGCTGCACAAAAATGGCCGCACTCAAACACCATGATCATCGCAGAATCTAAGCCAAACCCTACATCGTTAGAAGACTTCATAGATCCTCGCAGCCACAAGAAAAGTCTGCTGCGGGACCAACCGAGAGGCTGATAGGGGTAAGTGTTAGCGAGCAGGATTTAACTCACATACTGAAGATCGGCAATAGCTTGAGCAAAGTGATGGCCGATAATCTGGTCGAGTTCTTGAAGAAGAACCTCGATGTATTCGCGTAGGTGCACACTGATACGGTCAGGATCAGCCCCGAAGTGATATGCCACAGGTTAATCCTCGGCCCATAAGACAGAAAAGAAGGGCCATGGATGCAGAGCGCTCTCAAGCACTCAAAGATGAAGCCGACAAGCTCCTAGAAATCAACTTCATCAGGGAAGTCAGGTACTCGGATTGGCTCACCAACCCGGTCCTAGTCAAGAAGCTGAATGGCAAGTGACGGACTTGCATCGATTTCACGGATCTAAACAAAACCTGTCCAAAAGACAGTTTTCCGCTATCACGGATCGACTAGCTTATAAATGCAACAAAGGGAAACACACTACTTAGCTTTATGGACTTGTACTTGGGATATAACCAGATCCCAATGTACTAACCCGACGAAGAGCATACTTCCTTTATAACTGACCATAAAATTTATTGTTACAAGGTTATGCCATTTGACCTCAAGAACGTTGGCACGACCTACCAACGCCTAGTGAACAAGATGCTCGTCAATTAAATCGATCATTCCATGGAAGTATACATTGATGATATGTTCGTCAAATCAAAGGTCACCGAAAGTCATATTGAGCACCTGGGGAAAATGTTTGACATCCTCAGAAAGTATAAAATGAAGCTCAATCCATTGAAATGTGCTTTCGGAGCAAGCTCCGGAAAATTCCTAGGCTTCTTTGTAAACCAACGGGGTATATAAGCTAACCCAAAGAAGACTCGGGCTTTGCTCGACATGAAAAGCCCGACTGGCATTAAACAGGTATAAAGTCTGACTAGACGTGTGGCCGAGCTCAACAGGTTCGTTTCCTAAGCCATGAACAGGTGTTTACCATTTTTTGAGACCTTAAAAGGGAAGAAAGGTTTCAAATGGACAGAGAAGTCTGAGAGAGCCTTCCAAGAGCTGAAAGAACACCTCGGGCAGGCCCCTTGTTGTCAAAGCCTATCCAGGGTGAGCCGTTACTACTATATCTATCGGTATCCAAATCCGCTGTCAGCGCGGCGTTTGTACGCGAAGAGGGAGGAATACAATGGTCCATGTACTATGTGAGCAAGAGACTGCTTGACACGGAGACAAGATACCCAGAGATGGAAAAGCTCACCTACGCCCTTTTGTTTTACTGCCAGGAAGTTGAGACCCTATTTCCAAGCGCACTCCATCCATGTGGTGACGAATTTCCCTTTGAAGAAAATAATGCAAAAGCCTGAGGCATCAGGTAGACTGATCCAGTGGACAATGGAGATGAGCCAGCACGACATTAAGTATATCCCAAGAATGTGAATTAAAGGCCAAGCCGTAGTAGACTTTATATTTGAGTTCTCTTATCAGCCAAACGCCGAGCCAAGCCCGCCTAAGATAGATACCTCGGAAGAGATCGAGCAATAGAAACCAAAGAGTGATGACTTAGGGCTATGGACTCTGTATATAGATGGCTCCTCAAATGAGAAAGGAGCAAGAGCGAGCCTCTTGCTCGAAAGTCCGGAGGGGGATCCAATTAGAGTCGTAGTAAGGTTCAAGTTCAAGTTCAACGCCTCTAATAACAAATCTGAATATGAGGCATTGCTAGCAGGTTTTCGTCTCGCCAGAGAAATTGGGGCAGAGTTCATCAAGATCTATAGTGACTCACAACTCGTGGTCCATCAAATTACCAAGGAGTATCATGCAAAACAAGATAGAATGGCATCTTACCTCCAGCAAATGGAGACCAAGCTCAAACAGTTTATATCCTTTACTATCCACTAGATCCCAAGGGAGAGAAACTCGCAAGCAGATGCACTAGCTTGCTTGGCTTCTGCAATGAACAATGAGAAAGCTGATTCAATCCTGGTTAAATTCCTCCCAAAATCAACCATCTCTACTTTACAAGATCCGGTGTTAGCCACAAGTCAAAGGTATAGCTGGATGGATGCAATCATCGCCTACTTGAAGGACGACACACTGCTAGAGGACAGAACCGAAGCTAGAACACTCCGCACAAAAGCAGCTTAGTACACGCTCGTCAACGATAAACTGTACAAGCGAGGCTTCAATGTACCATTGCTACGATGTATTAACCACGAAGATGCAAACTATGCTCTAAGAGAGATACATGAGGGCATTTGCGAAAACCATGCAGGAAGTAGATCTCTAGCTTACAAGGTGCTTCGCCAGGGATACTATTGGTCGATGGTTTATGATGATGCAACAGACTACGTCCGTAAATATGACAAATGCCAGAGATTTGCAGACATTCCGCGAGCTCCCCTACAAGAATTAATCACTCTGACAAGCCCTTGGCCATTCGCGATCTAGGGCATCGACCTTATTGGCCCCTTGCCTTAGGCAAAATGGGGCGTTAAGTTCGCGGTTGTTACCGTAGATTACTTTACCAAATGGGTGGAAGTCGAGCCATTGGCGATGATAACGTTGAACAGGCTAAAATTTTTTGTCTATAAAAGCATCATTTGTCGGTTTGCAATTTCTCACACAATAATAACCAACAATGGGAAACAGTTCGACAGCAATGATTTTAGGACCTTCTACGAGTGATTCGACATCAAAAAGAGTTTCACAGCCATCTACCGATCTCAAGCCAACGGAGAAGTAGAAGTTGTGAACAAAGTAATCAAGCACACCATAAAGAAAAGCTTGACAGCCTTAAAGGGAGGTGGGTCGACGAGCTACCGGAAGCTCTATGGTCTTATAGAATGACTGTTAGGAGCTCGACGGGCGAGACCCCGTTTTCTTTATCTTATGGATGTGAAGCAATGGTCCTGGTTGAAGTAAGAATCAATTCATTCCGAAGAAAAATCTTTGAAGGAGAAGCCAACGAAGACCTACTCCGCTTGAGGTTAGACCTGATTGATGAATAAAGGGCCAAATCTCAGTTAAGGCTTGCCTCTTATCAACGGCGGGCCAAGTGGTATTCCAATACCAAAGTTAGAAATTGGGACTTTGAAGTGGGCGATCTGGTTCTCATGAAGGTCATCCAGGGTACCCAAAACCCAAACTTGGGGGTACTTGGACCCAGATGGGAAGGTATCTTCAGGATCTCCGAAAAGCTTGCACCAAGATCTTTTCAACTGAAACGCCTCAACGGCGAAGCAATAATGTGAGCATGGAACACCGAGCACTTGCGAAGGTATTACCAATAAGTAGATTAGGTTCTATTTATTTCTATGAACTATATTTGTTGTAAGGCTATTTACGACTGAAACACTTGATCAATAAGAGAGGTATTATTCAATATTTGCTTTGTTCATAATTTACAATTTTTAGTTCATCGACAATTAAATACCGATCAATAAATCGCGACCTAAGCGATGAAATTCCAAAAGAAAATTCGGAGTCAAGAGTCTAGGAAAGATAACTTACCTCGAAGAAGCCACGCCAAAATCCAACTCTTTGAGAATAAAACATCCTAAATCGACGAAATTAAACTTGAGTCTTAAAATCAAGGAAAAAACACGTCGAAGGAAATTGGCTCTAAGCCGAAGACCAAAGAACTCGAAAGGGACAATAAAGTCTAAAATCAAAGTTTATCATCGCATCATATTTCCTCACATAGATCGAGATTGAAAATCCTAGGTCGACGAAGTTAAACTTGGAAAAATCCAAGAAAAAGCACGTAAAAAAAAAATCGGCCTTAAGCCAGCGACAAAAGCCCGAAAAGAACGATGAGTCTGAAATAGATGCCAAACGTCGCATAAAGATTTTTTGCCAAAAAATCCGAAAAGCTCCTAAAGAACCGAACTACGCATGATTTGGAGCAAAATTTGGGTCCCAAAGTCTGATTAGGACAAATTAAATGACTCCGCAGAAATAAAACAATCATTTCTCGAAAGAGAAACGTTAAAAAATGTTTTTTCATTAACTATAAGTTTAGTTACATTCGGGCAATATAAAAACAAAAAAAATACTAAGATTCTTCATGCTGATGGGGGAGCAGGGCATTCGTCTTCAACCCCGTGTTTGGGAACCTCGCTCAAGAGAACTGTGGTTAAAGGAACTGTGTCTTTCACCTCTAGCTTGGGCCTAGCCTCCTTGCCACCTTCTCCAACCTCTTCCTGGCCCTCGCCGACATTCCCAGAGTCATCCGAGTACACATAGGTAATCCCTTGGGCCTCGACCTTCATCATTTCGACCTCTTTTTGATAAGCTTGCGGAAGGAAAGAAAAGTCGATCGACGGATGAGCCTCCCATAATCTCTTCACGAGGAAGATTGACGTCTCTTAGGATCGAGTAGTGACGGCTTCGCTCAGCTCCTCAATCCTAAGCCTGAGTTGCTCGGCCTCAGCTTCAGCATTTTGTCAACCTACCATTTCCTCGGTAAGGTCGAGCGAAGCCTTCTTGAATTTAGCTTCCCAGCTCGCTGCTGCTTTCTGGGCCAAGGAAAGCTTAGAGTTTAGCTTGTTGTTGGCTCCTCGCTGCTGAGCCAAGCTCTGGTTGACCTCCGCTGCCTTAGCTTCAGCCTTACTCCAAGCAGCCTCACTCGCCTTGAGTTTGTCAAAGAACTCCCTTTCCTTGACCCCAAAAGGCCGCAATTTCCTCTTTAAGGCGCTCATGCTCGGCTTGCCTAACCTCTTTCTTCTTCTTTAAAACCTTGGCCCTGGCTAAGACATCCTCCTTTACCGTCTCTGCCAGCATCCATCCCTTGTGAGTTCCTTCTAAGGTTTGGTCGCATTCTTCGTACAGGAGTCGGCTCGCCATGGCAACCTGAAAACGAAAAAGGTGAGTAGCGAGCAAGAAACAAAAATAGCATTAAAAAAAGGGAAGCGAGCTACCAATACCTTTGCTGCGTAGCTGCAGGTTAAGGCTAATATCTGTGAGGGAGCTAAGTCCCTGACGATCGCGAATGTTTGTCGGGTGATGTAATCCCTGGCCACCGCGACCCCAACACCGATATGGTCAGGGAGTTGGTTGATCATATCGTTGACTTCAACCTCGGTTGCTTCGCCCGTCTCCCCATCCTTTGGCTTGGACGAGCTAGGTCTACTCCCCCCTAGAGTAGCTGCCGCACCCGTAGGGGCGGGCTTCTTCTTGGTTGCGTTTTTTGTCGTGCTTTCCTGAAGGCTGCCAACATGCATGGCGACCTCTTTGCCCGAGCCCCCATGAGGCTCAGTCACCTTCTTCTTCCCTGAGCCATCGTGCTGCTCGGGTGCTTTACCTTTTCTTGAGCCTACAGTTAGCCTAGACGTCTTTTTCGTTGGCCCCTTAGAGGGCTCGGTGGTGTTCTTCTCACCAACTGCCTTAGAGGCGGCTGTAGATTTCTTTACGCTTAGGCCTTCCGCAAGCTCGCCTCTAGCGCTTTGTGCCGGTAACATCCACAGGCTGTTTTGTCACCAAAGTAGCCAGCGCCTTCTGGGCAGTCGACGCTGTCGCTGTTTTTTTCTTAAGGCCCTTAGGTTTTTCGACCCACATTTCTGCAAGGAAAAAGGGAAACGAGTTAGCAATCAATTTGCGTGAGAAATCAAACGCGAGCAAGCAACAACTTACATTTTTCCAAAAGCGTTAAAAATCTGGCCTTGTCCCTAAAAAAGTTGTACACCTTTAGGTGAGGAAGCGTAAGAAGCTCGTGGACATTGTGCGAACTGTCAGAAAGATCGCTAAAATGCTACAGCCTTTGCAAGCTCGCCGCAGGGAGATAGTTCTGCTCGATGTTAACTACAACAGAAAGTAATTCGGTAAGATAATGAAGCAAAGCTCAAAATTCATCCTCACGTACGCGAGTGACCATAGCCTTACTCACTTCCGAAGTAAAGACACTACTCGTTTTGACTTCGTAGAAGAAGAATTGGGAATCCCAGTGTGGGACCTTCTTCGGGATATCGATCAGTCCGTTGAAACATACTTTCCTCGCCTTGGAAAGGTAGTACGTCTGGCCTTGCCCCTTTTTGAGCCTGTACAAACTCCTCGACGAACGGCTCGCCTAGCTCAGCGATCATGTACGCGATATATACCACGATCATGATCAAGTAAGAATTGGCCATTAGTTGGAGATGAGCGATGTCGAATCTCCTCAACACTTTATCGATGAAAGGGTGCGGGGGAATGGATACCCCGCACCTGAGGAGAGTTTTGGAAGTTGCCACCCATCCGGCTAGAGGGTTCTTCCGAGAGTGTTCTCCCGGGGCCATTAGGTTCAGCTGCGGCGCATAGGTCGCCTTGATGCTTTCAAGATCCTCGAGGGTGATCAAGGATTGTGGCTATTTTCATAGCCTGTGAGCTGGAGATGGCGGGGATTGAGCCAGTTGGATCGAAGCACGGTCAAACAAGCTCGCAGTGTCGGGGTCTAAGCTTCTGGCAACAAACTCTTCGGATATCTCGCGGGACACATCCCCTAGTACAGCCGAGCCAACTGGTGAATCAAACATTTGATCTATTGTGCAACTACTAGACGAGGACATGGTTGTAGCTCGACTCTGGGTACTTGAAAAAAGAAGCGAACATGTGTTAGAGCTTGAACAACTTGGCGACCATTCCACATTCGCTTCCATCTCAGGCACCCAAAATAGCTTGCGCAACACAACAAAGTCATAAACCCTACTAAAACCTTAAAACATCCAATGTGGTCACTATGGCAGCCACCCTTTAGCACAAAAGTTAGAAAAATGAGCAAGGAAGAGAAAGAAGTCTTACCGGAATAAAGGAGAGCGCTGAGAACTCGTAAGAAAGACCACCGCGATGATGCAAGAGCAACGACAAAGAAAAGCAACAGGGTGGAAGAACTCTCAGAGTGGCTGTTCTTAATATTCGCCATATTTTATAGTGATTTTTGCATAGAAGACGAAAGGGCGAAGTTCAATCTCGACCATCGACTCACAACTGATCCTAGCCCTTCATTCGTTAAGCAATCTCAACCCTTGGACGTGGCCACGTGTCGACCATCTACGTGTTGTGATGAACCGTTGGAAATGATAACTGTCACTGCACGATGCCTCAACTTCGCGCGTGAACAACTATTATTGCCCATGCGCGACGAAACGTAACTGACAAAGGCTGTCACATTTAATGTGACACGACAACGCAAAAATTACATTTATACCCTGACTCTTTGTATTCTGAGTTTTGACAAGTGGCACAGGTAATAATGTCCAAGTGTGAAGAACGTCGACCAAACATAAGGTCGGTCGTGGAAGCCCGATCGAGCATGCACTCAGAGACTCACGATTGAAGTCGAGCTTTGCGTCAGATCGAGCGATAGTCTTCGAAGTCCAAAACAAGCATCGAACACTAGGGGGCAGATGTTGTGTGTGGCTTTTCCGCCAAGCTCGAGCTAACGCGAGGATATAGCTCGGCCTATAATGACCTCGGCAACTATGATTGATCGACCCAGCATAAACTCGTCAAGCCTTAGCTCGACCCAGCACAAGCTAGTCGCAGACAATCTTAGGAATTAATCAATCAATCCCCAGATTACTTCAGATCCTGGATATCGCGGGAATGACTAGATCAACAGTTATCTTTGCGCGACCATAGCGCTCAATCGCAAGGATATCGAAATTGTGATTCAAATCATTTGTAATCCCCTTAATTTCGCTTTTTCCTTTATGTAAATCTTGTATATGTACCCCCTAAAACGATGAGGAGGGGGATACGAATTTTGGATTATAATTATATTGTACGCTCTCACAACATATACACAAAACACAGTGGACGTAGGCAGTTAACTTCGCCGAACCACGTTAAAAGTTCTCTTTGTCATTACTTTCTGACATTATCATTCACTCATCACTGATTACCCGTAATCACGCCCACATCAATTCCGATCCCGACAAGGTCGATTGGATCTTGCTGGTTGGTGCAGATTTCTGTATCAACAAAATCCAACATTTGTATATAACATTAGAAATATTAGGTGGTAATAAATTCAAGATCTCTTATAAATTAGGTCTATGAACGATGATAAATATTCTCAAATTATGAATGATCTTGTTACTGTTCACCTTTCTTGAGATATGTTAAGCGAGTTTAGTGATAATCAGAAAAAGTATGGGGGAGATAAGATTATGCTTATGAGGGATAAATAAAACTTTTTTTTTTTTTTTTAACATTTTCCTAGCTAAAATATCGGGTACGGGCCCGGGTCATTTAGCCCAAGAAAAAACGGAAAACCTCTTCGGCTTTCATTCCCTGACCCTCTCGAAGGGACAGATAACAGAAGCGCAAAGAGATCATCAACATCAATGGCGCAAATTCCAAACTTGGACAACGCTCCATTAAATCTCAAATCAATCAGGTGCCCTTTCTTCATAAATTCAATACACAGTCCCCTATAATCATTATCCATACTTGTTGTTTCGCAATTTATCTTGTCGTTTAATTTTACAGAGAGCAGTCTCAGAGAGAGCTCGTAAACATACTAAAAAACGTAAGCTACACTGATCACAGTTTTATCTACAAGCATTGTCTATGAAATGCTCTCTTTATCGATATAATTCTAGCTCGATTCGGCGTCGTTTTGTATTTGCAGATTCGAGGCAAGAAGTGTTTGGTCATTGATCCGAAACTTAGCGGCTCACTTTCTTTGATCGTGCCTACATCGACACTTAAGGCAATTCTCTTTAGCTGTTAAAGTTTTAGTTATGTTAATATCTTAGGTGAAAAATTGTGATTTTTGGTCTGTGTGTTTGATTTGAAAATTTTTTAAATGCTAGTTTAGGAGAGTAACGTTTATGTTAACGATAAATAGGAGTATGGCATCGAATTGCGGATTCTTTCAGCTGAACCAGTTCAGACTGATTGCACGAAAGTGGTTTATTTTGTTCATCCACAGCTTGATTTGATGAGATTTATCAGTTTTCATATTCGTGATGATGCTTCAAAAGGACTTCAAAGAGAGTACTTTCTTTATTTTGTTCCACGTCGTGCAGTTGCTTGTGAGAAGGTATTGTTATTCATGTTTAATTCAAGCGGTATGATGTTAAGTATTTAAGATATTGATTGAACATGCATTCACTTTACAACCAGTTGAAAGATTTTAATTTTGATTTTTTTTTCATAATGTAGATACTTGAGGAGGAGAAAATTCATAACATGATTACTATAGGGGAGTATCCACTTTACATGGTTCCACTGGATGAGGATGTATTGTCATTCGAACTTGACCTTGCTCTCAAAGTATGAAGAATATGCCTGTACTTCTTTCCTTTTCTTAATAGTATTTCAAAGTAGAATAGTTTCCTATCAGTATAAGCTTGTGACGCATTATCTATATTTAACTATTGATTTGATAGGAATGGCAAGTTGATGGTGATGCAAGTTCACTTTGGCATATTGCAAAAGCCATTCACAAGCTCGAGGTTTGTATGGTTTACATTTTGGAGCCTTAGAACTATTTTATTTGATAAGATTGTTTCAAGAATGATTTTGTTTAGTTTAGGTATTACTCAATCAGTTAATTATGAGTTTACATTTAATCTTTATGTTATGCAGTTTACTTTTGGATTAATACCAAATGTGAGGGCCAAAGGAAAAGCATCAGTACGTGTTGCAGATATTCTAAATCGCATGCAAGCAGAGGAACCAGTCTCTTTATCTGATGTAATGTGGTGGCTTCAAACTTTTTGAGAAAGTTAGTTTTTATAGTTGCTTTCTGTTACCTACGTATGTTTTCTAGCTTATACTGATTACTTTGTTCACGCTTCAGATGAGCATGCCAGAGATAAATACACTCATCCTTATCGATAGGGAGGTAACTATGCTTATCATTGCCCATAGATATTCATGCTTGTAGTTATTTATTTGAAATAAATGTAATGCTAGTTCCATATTCCTTTTTCTTTCTCAAATTTTCTTTTCTTTTATGAACTTTATAAGAAAGTTAACTTGGTGTGCATGAGTAGAATGAACAGTAAGGGGATGAAACATTAACAATTAATAAAATAGTTGATTACAGTTAATACATCTATGACATAATGAGAAAGAGTTTGTTAAATTTAGAAAATATAGTATGTACGAGTATTCTTTAAGTTTAACATCTGATATAAACCTTAAGGAGGCCAAAAGTTGTTACCACTAATAACTTAGGAAACCACAAGGTGCAGCACTGTGCATTGATCTTAAAGGCTGTATTTTAAATCCTTTAAAACTTGTCTTTAATTTTTTTTTTTTTGTTGGCTGATGAAAGCATCAATAGTAACAATTATTCTTGCTTCCTGATCAGTTTTTATTAGTGGACTCTTGATCCACCTCTCTATTACTCGCTCTAATGTTAATAAAATATTCTTGTTTCTTATTAAAAACATAGAAGAATTGCAAATAGTGGTGTTTCCTTTTAGGTCTTGAGTGCTTTTATGATATCATTTATATATAAATATTCTTGCCATAACTTAAAATTTACTATTCCATGGTTGTAGGTTGACATGGTTACTCCCATGTGTTCTCAATTAACATATGAAGGGCTGTTGGATGAGGTAAGCTGATGGAGTAGTGGAGTAATTAAATTATGTGATTTACAATTTATTAGATCTTTGGATGCAGGTTGTATCATGATCTTAATATGAGTTTAATCAGTTGTTATTGGAAATATATGTGGAGTATTGAAGTTTCTCCTGAGTCCTTCTTCCTCTTAGTGGTCCTTGTACTAGTTAACCTTGTCAGGCAAATGAGCTAATTTTTATCTCTAGAACATAAACTACTAATAAAAAGATTAGTGATCTAGTCATCTCATATATAAATATACCTGGAAATGTAAGATGATTGAACCTAGTGCTCATTCAATATCTGATAATTCTATTTTCAATTTCTTAAAGCTAAATCTTCAAGGGAAAATGTATACCTATATGTTCCCAAATGATATTTAACTTGAGCTGCCTTTTGTTTCTAATGATTGGATTTTGTTACAAGCCATTTCTAATAGCTTCAGTACAGTTTCTGCATATTAACAATGGTTATGTGGAGCTTGATGCCTCAATTATGGGAATGCAACAACAAGAAGGAAAAAAGATCAAAGTTCCACTTAATTCAAGGTGAGCTAGCCTCTGGTTGATATAACACATTTTCCTATGTGATGCAAGCACATTTCTTGTGGTTTTCATTGAGCTATTCGTGGGTTTTGGGTTGACTCGGATATGAGTTTTAGACACACTTTTAGTGACGTTGGGCAGAGATACAAACAGGAAAATTAGTATGGCTGCTGTCAGGCTGAGATTCTTAATAACTCTTCCTGTCTTTCATGAGCTTAGTGGATAATGATTTGGTGGATGGACTGACATGACCCTTTTCAAATCTACTCTAGAACAAAAACTTATCTTACTTGGATAATTATGACTGTATGCTTTTCTTTATTTAATTTCTTTATTTCCTCTCTCTGCTCTCCCTTTTATTCTGACTTGACTTAATGATTAATTTAGTGACAAGCTATTCAAGGAGATACGGGATCTCAACTTTGAAGTTGTTGGCCAGGTTTATCTGTTTTTACTTTTTTCTTACAAGAAAATATCTTTCCTTCTTTCAATTCAATTTCCTTAGTTACCATTTGCAGTAAGATTGCAGGTTCTACGTCAAAAAGCGACATCCATGAAACAGGACTACACTGAAGTGACTACTACAGTAAGTGTATAGTTTGGCATTTAACTACTCCAGTGCTTAACTGTTTTAATCTTAATGATGTGGCTGTTGCCAACTTGAGTAATTGTCAATGAAACTAATTTGGTTTTATATAATAGTAGTTGAGTTCTATAATGAGAGAATCTTGCCACAGAGTTTCTTTCAACAACTTGGGTTGTAGTTGCATGTAAGCCAAAAGAATGATGCCTTTAATTTTTAGGGGGATAATGTACCAAATGATGTCTTATTGAACTTTTGATTCCATAGAGCAAACCTGTTACATCACTTTTGCTATAGTTGAAAGCTACTGTTAACACTTTGTAATGGAGTGTAATGTGATGGTTATAGTCCCAGACAGTTTCGGAACTAAAGGACTTCGTCAAAAAGCTCAACTCATTGCCAGAAATGACTGTAAGTTTTTTCCTTTAAATTCGGCTTTTACCTTTCTAGAGTTACTGTGCTCTTTCTTGAAATGCTCCAAGTTTAAGATTCTAACTTGGTTCTGGTATTGCTTTAGAGGCACATAAATCTTGCTCAGCATCTATCAACATTCACATCAAAGCCGTCGTTTCTTGGACAACTTGACATGGAACACACAATCATTGAGGGTCAGAGTTATGAGATGTAAGCTGAATTTATACTTCTGCCTGTAATTACTAGATTGAAATGTTAGGACTCAGGTTGCATTTGTCTGCCAAATGCTAGTTCACTGTCAATGTTTGCTCATATCATGTATTGTTTCACAATGACTAACTCAATTCTTTTTTTTTCTGCTCCATTAGTACATTCGATTACCAAAGATTTATTTTCTTGTACTAGGAGAAATTGCTCTTATGTAGTTAAGATGTCATCTTCCCGTTCCTTTGGTTGATTACATTGTGATTATTACTATTTTTAAGTAGAATAAAAAGTGAAGTGATAAGTTATGTGAAAGGGAGAGAAGTGCGGCAGCATTGGCTTTTCTTTTATCTTATTTCTTGATCCTCTTTTGCAATTTAACAAGGCTAAAAGTGACACTGAGATTCTTTTTCTGAAACTCATCCTGAACAGTCTATAGATTTATTGTTTTGGACTAGTTGATGGAGGTCTGTCATTTGAAAGTCCACATCTGAATATTGAAGAACCAATAAAATCATAAATTTCAGCTCACTGAAATTTTCATATTTTTAGTATTATCTTTATTAGTTTATCAAGATTCATGGTTTTCTACTTGTTTAAAATTTGGTTTATTGATTGATAATCACCTTGATTCTTAGTTTCTGAAAGCATGGAACTCATGTTGATACTGAATGCAGATGTTCTGAGCACATAGAAGAAATTATCCATAAGCAGGAACCCCTTAATAAAGTCCTGCGACTTCTGATCTTATTTTCTGTTACGAATTCAGGGTTGCCCAAGAAGCAATTTGATTATCTGAGGCAAGTATCTTGAGCAGTATACTATATAGCTCTTATTCATGACTTTTCTAAATTTATTGACTATGTCACTTTGTGGCTATTTTTATTTGTGCACCAAAATGAATTTGGTATTTTTATTCATGGTTTAGGAGGGAGCTACTCCACAGTTATGGATTTGAGCACATGGCTACATTAAACAACTTAGAGAAAGCTGGATTGCTCAAAAAACAGGTTTAGAATTATTTGAAGTCATAATTAAGTATTTCTTTTGTTTGCAATAGTAATATAATCATCAAGTTGATCAGAATTTAGCAAATTATTTAATTGATTGTTCATATTCTGAACGCTGCAGGAGTCGAAAAGCAACTGGCTGACAATCAAGCGTGCACTGCAACTTGAAGTTGAAGATACTGATACGGCAAAGTATTATTCTTCTTGATCAAGCAATCTTCTTCTGTTACTTAATACTTCTATAATGTTTATTGAGTTATCTTCTTGATAAGAAAATATAGATCATCGACCACCATTTGTGGTGGCTTCATGGCCTTCCTTGATACTGACCTGGTATAACATTTATTAGTATGCTAAAATGCTCATCTGTGGTCAAGCAAGTGAGGATTGATAGATTATTTGTTTTTCTTGACTTTGCTCCTGCAGTGTAAGGACATGTCCTGCAGGATTTTGCGTTCAGTCTTTCTTCCCTTCTTTTTTCTATTTTAACATTTTCTTTCTCAAATTTTAATCTGAATGAAACGTTGTTCTGACTGGTCTGGTTTAGGCATTGTAGAAACTGTAAAAACATAGTCTCTTTTTCTTTTTTTTCATTATTGGTCATCTCTATTCTTCAGTGTTGCTGAGTTGCAGTTTCTACTGTATGATATGGATTATGTCTTCACCTGTTCACTATATAAGTTGGCAACGTATAATTTATTTACTTCTAAGCATGATATTGTAGATGAAGTAATTATGACTTTATGTTTTCTAAAGTACTCATCTTTCTTATTTTTCAAGTTTTTTTTTTCTTATTCTACAGCCCCACTGATATTTCTTACGTCTTTTCTGGATATGCACCGCTTAGTATCCGCCTTGTTCAGAATGCTGTTCGATCTGGATGGTGAGGATACTTCTGTGTGTTTTAGTTCTTGTTATCTTGTTGTGAGCTGGCCAGATTATTGATTCTAATTCTTGTATTTCTGTTTGACCTATTTTTTAGTTTCTGTGAGTGAGAGAAGATGAAAAACTAAAATTTTCATTCTTGATGATCTTGTTTAATTCTGCTTCTTGTTACTTTTTTTGTTTTTTTCATTGTTTTATAAAAAACAGAAGGATTTTATTAGGAAAAAAGAAAATCAAAAGATGTACAAATAGGTGAACTAGCTCTGTCCACATGGGGAACAAAAAGAGAACCTGTAAAGATTTTTCATAATTTTTGGAAAAGATTAATTTGTTGAGTGAATAAGACGTTTAATGGTTATGTTTTCTGTGATCTGGTGTGAACATCATTTATTTGGGTTTAAGGTGTCTGTCACATTTCTATACTAGATGTGATATAATATGTTTGTCTCCATGTATGATCTCTCAGCTGCATGGTCATGTATGGGTATGTAATAATCTTCTAGATGTAAACATATGGTACTTGCATGAAATAACTGACAAAATCATATTAAATCATTTAAAAAATGCCGTGGATTTGCATATATCCTTTCTTTGGCTATATACTTTTCAATTGCTTTTTCTTATCAAAACATACATATGTATATGTTGTCATTTGAAAAATTAAAAAAATATTGTGCTAAACATCAGGTATGAGCATTTGGCCAATTAGCCTCTTTCAATTTCAAGGATGTACTTCGTAATATATGTCATTCTATATGTGACTTTATAGATGACCTTTTGCTTTTCAATATGATCACCCTCAGGCGTCCTATGGAAGAAATTTTGAAGCTGTTACCTGGACCACATATGGAAATGAAGAGAGTGAGTACACTTCTCTTTTTGTTTGACTCATTTTCTGGGTCTTTTTTTTTTTTTTTTTTTTTTTCAACGTCGTTTTAACAATTTTAAAATTTTCACAAGCTGCTATTTTATACTGAATAAGTAAGAAAATCTTCCTTTTCTGCACGCCCCATTCTTCCCTCCTCTCTCCATGCTTGTTAGATTTCAAGTACATGATATGTACTACTATTACTAATAATCTTGAACCTTTATTAGGGTGGGTTCTCGAGCAGTCCATCATCTGACATGTTGCAGGGGCCCCTGGGCTCTATGGACAAGTAAGTGAATTTTTCAATCAAAAAATTGGGATGCTACTCAAATGGTTATTCTGTTCTGATTTATAGGAACATAAAGCATTTGATTTGTATGTTTCTTTTAAACCTTAGTAATTCTACTGTAACTTAAACGGAATAAAATATTGTGACTAAAACACATCTTTCTAGCTCACTTTTAATTTTAATTATCCAATCTGTATATTTAAGGTCTTTGGATCTCATTTACTATTATTATAATACTACTAAACGTGTTTCAGATTAGCTGATGGAAGGCGCTCTCTTGTACTTGTAGTCTTCATCGGAGGAGTAACATTTGCAGAAATTGCCACGCTCCGGTTTCTCAGTGCACAGGTACCTCAACTGCTTTATATATGCAATCTTGTTAGGCAAAAGCAGTGATTTATGTTTAATGAAATGCCAAAACACCATGATGAGTCTTTACATGCATTCGGACAACTCTTTTTGACAAACCTTTACTCTTTGCTGACCAGATGGCCGACTTATTGATTTTGTTTCCAGATTGATGAACAGCTACAATAAGCGTCACTGTGTATTTACTTCTACTGCCTCTAATGCTTCATTGAACTTTGTTGCTTACAGGAAGGGATGGCGTATGATTTAATCGTCGGAACCACGAAAATTGTGAGTGGCAATAGCTTGGTAGAAACATTCATAGAGAAATTGGGTTGACTTGTAAAGTTGTGGATCATCTCGTGTTCCTGAAGCTGACTGTGTTTTCTACATTTTCTATTTATTATCTTAATGTTTTATTGGGTTAAAAAATGAGTTTTGTTGCCATGATTTCAAGCAAATTTTAGGAATGTTTAGCCGATACTAGTTGTAAAGCTGTCTCTCTCTCTCTCTCTCTCTTTTTATTTTTTGAGTAATTTATCCGATGTATTGATTTTGTGAGGGAATATTACTTAACGAGTTGTTTGTTTTTTAATGGTTTGAGTATTCACTTTCTACACCTCGATGAAATTTCATTGGAATTAAATTACTAATTTGTTCTTTTTCTGGTTATCATTTCCATCATGATTTTATTTTAAAACATAAAACGGATGAAACGTCAATACTTTGTGTCAACAGATAGGGGCATTAATCGTTGGGGCAAAACTATAGATTTAATTATACTCATAAAATTGACGTATGTTAAAGATCTATACAAAATACAAATCACCCTCGTATATTATTATTACCAAAACAGAATTCGATTAAATATTATGCATATAAAAATAAAATCCTCTTATAAAGATGTATGTCCATAAAATGATGCAGCAAATATAAGTGGAAGAATGAACATAAAAATTAACTTATCAATTAAAGTTTATTAACCAAAGAGGAATGATATGTCAATTAAAAAATAATATGACATCACATCAAATTAAAAGATAATATTGCATTATTTTGTATATATATCTTTATATAAACACTTCGTGTGTAGATTACCATACATAGAATTTAAAATAATTGCAAATATTTGGTCAGTCCTCAATATGTCAACCAGCAATAATGAAGATGAAAGTCCTAAATCTGGCTTTGACAATCGACACTATAAACTCCAGAAAACTTTAATTTATTTTTCGTATAAAATTTTGAAACATAGGCCATAGCCATTGTTAAGGGCTGACACCAAACCTGATGACAAATATAAAATAATATTATATTAGAGATGGTGGTTGGGGTAGGTTTTATATCAACTTCATGCCGCCAACAAACACAATCTCAATCTCAATCAAATGATTTTCTTAAAGAACCAAAAAGTCTACCAAAGAATCCGACTTTTATACAACATGAATTCCAAATTCCTTGTTATAAAATCAGAACAAGCCAACGGTACAAAGACTTTTTAGCTATCAATAATCACATAAATGTAAAATCTATACCTGTTTCTACATTTAATAACATCAACAAAGTTACACTGGTTGGCTACAGAATTACCTCATTTCTCCACAGTTGTCTTAAAGCACCTAAACAAAATATACAATAACTTGCTGGAATTTTAAAAGCACCTGTGTATTGAAAGTGGTTTTTGCTGCCCCTTCTTGCACAACACCAGGCCTTCCAACTGCTACCAACTTTTGGTAGTAAAGAGTCTTCTCATCTGTGTCGACCAATTGATCCATGCCATCCATGTATAACTTGAACACACTTTATGAAACACTCGGATGAATATAGGCACCTTCATTGAAATATACAGCTTCAACATCTATGTTCTCTTCGCAATGTTCTGAAATGTTTGTATAAGTTATTGCTTTTCATCGCAATGGCAGCACTGTAAGAATTTAAGAAACATGAATAACATCATCAGTCCGTTGGAGGAGTTCTAGTATACTTCCAGCTTTTCTCTTCGCTCTATCAGTACCACTCTCCGACAGTTCCTTCAATGCCTCTTCTGCATCAAGCTCCCTGGCAATTTTTAACTGTTCCAAATCACCAGTGCATAGAGACCATAATATTGCCGAAGCATTCTCCCTGTTGCGTGGGGAACCAGTTTTTATTACGTCAATCAAAACTGGAATTGGTTCAACCTGACCAATTGCTGTCTTCCCTTCTTGATGACTTGCAAGAATAGCCAGAATTGCCAATGCTTCATCCACCATTCCACCTCCAGCATCCTTCAGATATCTCATCAGCGGTGGCACTATGCCAGCCCTAACAGCCCTCGCCTTGTTTCCCTGATAGATAGAAAGATTAAAAATTGCAGTGGCAGCATCCTTCTTTCCTCTTGGTGTCCCTTCACAAAGTAATTTAATAAGAGCAGGGATCGCCCCAGCTGCTCCAATTGACACTTTGTTTTCATCTATAACGGACAAACTGAAAAGGGTTGCAGCTGCGTTTTCCCTGGCCTCCATACTGCCATTTTTCAACACATCTACTATATCAGGTATCGCTCCGGCATTTACAATTGTTCCCTTGTTAGTATCGTTTATGGAAAGGTTAAGCAGTGCTGTTACAGCATGCTCCTGGGTCCGAGGATCAGTGGAGGATAATAGCTCTACAAGAAGCGGTATGGCTCCCGCATCGGCAATACACACTCTATTATCTGCATTCCTTTTTGCCAGCAACCTGAGCTCACCAGCAGCTGCTCTTTGCTCTTCCAATTTTCCATATGCTAATTTCTCTAACAAGGCAACTATAGCAGCTCGATCACATTCAGAAACACTGCTTCCTGGTTTTTTGCTTCTACATGTCCCTTGATTTTTAGGAAGCTCAACACCGTTGCTCTCACACCACAAAGCAATCAGACTTTTCAAAACATAGTTAGGTGTTAATGCTGTGTGCAGCAGTGTCTGCTGTGTTTTGGGACAGGTTTTGTGCCCTGCGTCCAACCACTTCTGAATGCAGGATCTTTCATATGTCTGCAAATGGAAGTAGAATAATTTATTAGTAAAAGCTATTAATACAACTTCAAAGCTATGGAATGCTAAATGCAGTGAGAGTTAAACCTGTCCAGTTGAGACGATCACAGGATCTTTCATCAATTCAAGAGAAATAGGACAACGGAAATCATCTGGGATAACAGGCGATCTGTGTTTAATTAAGCCCTTCTCACCATCAGAGATGTCAACTTCTGGGTTTTCAATCAGCACAAAGTCCTTTAGCTTCTTAAGCAGGGTTGATACATTCTCAAAATATTCTCCGGGATCTCCACCACTTGAAATGACCAATTCATGGAAAGCAACGGACTCTCTTTTTAAATCATTGATAGTTCTAAGTTGCAGCTTTTCTGAAAGTCTTTTTAGCACAGTAGGATCAGGGTCTTTTTCTTTCTGTGCTATTGCTAAATCAAGTTCCAGTTGTACATCAGGTGAGTCGGGTCTTCCTTTCGCTCTTTTGAATTGAATGTGCACAAGTTCAATCTGAAAAGGGAAGGGGGAACATGTAATACTAGTCAACACTTTGTAAATCATTGGATGCTACCGCTACATTGAGTTAAAACTAATTTCTGACCAAGATCTCTCTCTGAAAGTAGGCACAAAATTCAAAGGACACAGAAAAGTAAAGAACTCTGGCATATTTTCAGCTAATTTTTCACAAATCACATGAGTTTTTGAGATACCTGTTCTCGAACTTCCTCCAATAAATCAAATTTATCATAAGGGATCTCACTTAATGCTGCTTCAATTTGTTCAGTCATTTGCTGAAATTCTGCTGTAATCTTGTCCCTTTGCAAGCACTGTGAAATGAAAGCATGATCAACTCAAAATATAACATAAAAAGTGCTTCATTCACTGAAAATGAAAGAACTTGAGAAAAAAATTATAACTGTTGAAGTTTTGATGATTTCACTTTTTTTCTATAAAGTTCTTGTTTAAAAAGTACATGGCACAAATTTAGGGCATATATTCGCCTGCTCGTATAAAGACCAGTTGATCTCATTCTTATGGATCTTAAAGATAGGAGAAGAAGAAACATAAACCAGTCTTGCACAATAGCATTGTTTCCTATATCTTTAATGAGATGGACCTCAAGCAACAAACATCGTCATAGAAACACACAGAGAAGTAAATTTCGTGCATATAAAAATCGATATCTTTCCCAGGAAAAAATAACAGAAAATGCAGCAAAATAGTTCTCCAACTCAATTCAACAAAACCAGATAAGCCTTAATCCCAAATTACTTGGGGTTAGCTGCATTAATCCTTTCCCCCCCATATCTTACAACCCTAATGATTCTTATTCTTATGAACCCTAAAATTTGATCAGAAAAAAGAAAGGGACGAATATAAAAAAAATTAAGCTCCTTATGAACTCTAAAATGTATGCTCCAAATCAGAAAAATAAGAAATCTTCAATAATTTAAAGCCAAAAGCACAAATAGCACAGAAATTGAAAGATGAAGCGACTCAGGTTTGTAAACTAGTAAACAAGCTCCCAAGACAAATCCGTTGATTCACAAAATTATAACTCCCGTATTGACAGAATTTACTAGAACAATGGTCCTAATAGCTAGCCATTTGGTCTTAAATTTAGTGAGGCGGCAATTCATAACTCCTTAATTCACAAATGTGTGAGAGATGAAGAGGATGCCGGCTAACATGGTCACAGCATGCTGATCTTACAACATCCTTAGTACAAAAGAAGAAGCACAAAATAATTTAAAAATTTCAGTCAAAACATTACTCCAAAAGACTGAAATTTGAAACGGTTCTATGCTTAAATATAAGGTTCCATTTTCTTTTCTTTTCTTCTATATCAATCTCAAAGCAAAATAACACGCAACATTTGCACACAATCGCCATACAAATTCCAACCAAGTAATTTAACAACGAAACAGCTCTAAATGTTAAATCTCAAACTTCAAACAAAAAGCACAATTGAATTCATTGACTTCTATGAGGCTAAAGAAACTTATTTACAACTTCAACAAATGACCTTAATTTTCTTTGCATACGAGAACAACATAAGATACAAATTTAGAATACCAGCTCATTTTTCTTTCTCTTCATTGTTTCATAAACCAAACATAAAGTTTAACCAAGAAAGTACCTGATTAGCTTGCTCCCATCATAGATCGATTGAGAAGTGAACAGACAATCTAAAACAACTCTCACAATTCCAAGCTTTTTATCTCTTCTTCACTAAGCTCTCTGTTGCTATCACTCAATTCCTCAAACAAGGACTCAATAGCTTTATTCTACGCACCAAATTCCCATGCATTTTCTTGAACATGTTTTTGCACTCGGGAACTCGGAACCTCCTTCACTGAGTCAACCATCGACTCTAAACCGGGCCCCGGATTTGTGAGTCCCATAATTCTCTTCACCGAAATTGAACCCACAATCAACAAAAGCTCAAAATTTGAGAGACCAGATAAAAAATTGAAAGAATTTAAAAGATTTTTGTGTATTAAAACAAAAAAGAGATATAATTTTAACCGAGTCAGGCCATAACTTAAACTGAGTCAACTAAATTCAGCCATGAAACAGCCCCAACAGAAAAATAAAAATGGAAAATTGATTCGAGAATTGAAGTTTTTAACGGTCAAAGACTGCCCCAGATAAGAAAATAGAGTGAATTGAAAAGGGTTTTGTTGATTAAGAAAGAGAGAAGTGATTCAACAAGAGGAAGAAAGGAACGTTGGCTTAAAGAGAGAGAGAAACTTTCAGGGTTTAACAAAAATTTTTTTGTAAGATTAAATTTAAATATTTTATAATGAAGTGATTACTGGGTCTACTTGTTTTGCGGTTAGTGTTGGAAGAGTAAAGGGTGAAATGAGATCATTATGACTACCTAATTTGAATTTCTTTCTACTAATTTATGCCAATTCTTTTCGTAATTTCAGTTTCTAACTGCATATATATTATATATCGATATATATATATATGTGATAAAATTTGTTAAGATTTTTATCCTTTTAAAGTGGATATATTTTTGGAATTTATATTTCTATGGGAATATGAATTAATTGATATTTATGATTTTATTAATAATGGTACAATACATACATTATTTATAGAAGAGTTGAAAAATAATGAAAAAATGATCAAAGAATTGGCCAATTTAAGGCTTAATTCTCTGTGTGGAAAAGGCACCTTTGTCAGTTACCGTTAACCCTTTCCGCGTAGAATTGGCAATGGACGGTTGAGATTAATCAACCTAAAGCCAAAGCCACCAAGCTTAGAAATTAATAATTATAATTTTATTACTAGTAAATTCCATTTTTAGAAAGAGTCCTCCAAGAATTTTGAGAGAATTAACATCTCATTTGTTATATAATACGTATTAAGAAAATAGTTAAAAAAAAAAAAAAAAACTGAATATAAATAAAGAGAAGCCAAGAGGAAAGTGGTGAGGTGTAAAAGCGTGTTTGGTGAAGTACATGAACGCGTGGCAGATAAAGTCATCCATTGCCGGCTTCTTCTTCTTCTTCTTCATACACAGACAAAGAAAGACCAAGCCCATTATTTTTCTGGTCGGTAATTCATATCATTACGCATATTCATGGGTCCCATGTTAATCAGCAGATCAGGACCGTCGAACCACTTTTTCTGTTTTTTCTATTATCTTCTATTTTCCTTTCCTCTCTTTTAAAGTCAAATGAGAGTAGCTACGAACGTGCAGTGTTTAGAAACCCAAAACCCAACCCGTGCAGTGACCCTGCCAGGCTATCGGTCCGTGTCCAAAAGTTTTAAATCTAATAAAAATATTCCTAAAAATGATGTAAGTCTAATCTTGCAAAAAAACCCCAAACACCACTGTTGCCACCAATAAATAGGTTTGTTTCTGGCGATGACAACATTTCCCATCACATACTCCCCTCAACCTTCTAACCAAAACTCATCTCACCCCTCCCCACCAGAATAAATAGAGTTTTTTTTTTTAAATCTCATTCGTCAACGATAACGGGTTTTTTTCGACAATATTGTTTTACAATTTCTAGTCGATTCACTTACCGAAAATCGACACCATTGCCACCATTCCACTCACCAATCATTCCTTTTCAAAAACATTAACATTTCTACCTTCAATTGTTCACAGATTAATATCCTAATTTCTAGGGTTTTTAATGAATAAGAAAATTTGTAACCTGACCCAGTGAAGGCTCCAAGTCATGGTTGAACTAGTTCAACCGGCCAAGCCGGACTGGGTTCCTAATCACTACGTACATGTTATTGAAATTCGATAAATTTAGGTAATTAAATTGTATTGTCAAAGGTTAACGATTGTTACTTCACTATAACAACTCTTGACTAAATTCAACATCATCTTTCGTCCCAATACCTAAATAAAGCTATAAACACTTGAATAAATATGCATCAACCAATTCAACTAATCTAATTCAGATCACTATTTTATCCAACCAACATTATTCTATACAATTTTCTGTGTCACATCATTCATTTTAAACCACTTAATTATTTCATGTTTGCCACATACACATCAATTTCTAAAACTTCATTTCCAATTTTCAGTACCTCTGTCTTTTCCCACTTCTGGATCCTCTCCAATTTTCTGGATTGTTATATTAAACTATAACATTATATAATGTAGGCCTTCAAACCATGGGAATGGGATCCACTGCCCAAGGTCATTTGCCTTTAAACTTATCATTAGAAAGCCATGCGGCTGAGTATAAATCGTGATCTTATAGCTGCAACTGAATTTTCAAATCAAACACAGAAGCACATTACAGAACACAGAGGATTATATCACAACACCAATATACACTAAATCTGACACGACAGGCAGGTAGATAGGTTTCACATTACATTAAGAGCTTCAAGCGTCCACAGCTATGAAGTGGATGATGGACGGGGAAGTCGCTTAGCAATTTCCTGGAGAGGGAGAACAATATCGTCAGAACCAATTCACATCTGGTTGTTAAGTTCATGATATACATAACTGAATTTACCATCCCTAGCATAAACTCAGGTTAATCATATATTGAGAGTATTTCTTATAGGCTTAAGATTCGCAGCAATATTTCTCAAGTGACTTTACCATGAAAACGTTAAAGCATAGTTTACCTAAGTCCATGGAGGAAAAGCAACATAGAAAATAATAACAAAAATTTTTTCCTTGGAAGTATATATGCAAATCATTCATCATATTATGTAGTTATGCATTCCAATCAATATTTAAAGATAGTATCAGAAATAAACCTCAGCATGAAGAACTATAATTGGCTAGACGTTAACTAAAAAGAAATAAAGTTCAAAACAAAATAAGTAACAATGGCAGTTAACCAGAGTTATATAAAGAGTTAACAGTTATATACATATACGAATGCAGTTGATATGACCATGTTATATTATGAAAACACAGAGTATACCTCAAACAGCTGATTTATATTATCTGCCGTCTTGGCAGATGTCTCAATAAAGAACATCCCGTTCTTCTCTGCGTACTCGATGCCATCCTTTAAGGTAAAACATTACATGTTAAATTTAATAAGATAAGGATTTGACTCAGCAAATAAAAGAAAATTCTGGGGACACGAAGAAATTTAATACAGCCATGGTGTTTTGCACTCACCTGTGTTGGAACTTCTCGATTCTCATGAAGATCAGCTTTGTTACCAACTAAAGCCATGACTATATCAGGACTCCCATGTTTTTGTAGCTCCTGTTAGATGCTAAAACTAATTACTTATCCAGAAAAAAAACAAAGTAGAAGTGAGACAATTGCAAGTATAACCAAGTTAAATTACAGCTATGGTTATACATCCACAGCACATGTTTTTTGGGTTGGGTTAGGACAGATGACTCAATCAAGTTAGCAAATGTGTATATGATTTTAAAAACCCTTACATTCACATACTCTCAGAGAATGGTTATCCAATTGTTTCATAACTTCGGTCATTATGAAGTGCAATACAGAAAATTGAAAGAATTTCATATTAAAAAAGGCATACACAGAAATAAAAAACTGTAGCAATCCAATGACAACTACCTTAACCCAATATTGTGCTTTGTTGAATGACTCTGGGCTTGTTATATCATACACAATAACTGCAACTGCAGCACCTCTGTAGTACAGCGGTGCAAGTGCAGCATATCTGAAGAAGAAATAGCACAGTTAAAGTGCATTCATGGTGGAGAGAATGGAGGGATAGAGAGTTCTATTAAACAAAGAACAAGACAATTTGAGAATTCCCTATGAACCTACAATGTCATTGATATGTCTATACATGTGGGTGAGTGGCTAAAATACCTTTCTTGACCAGCTGTGTCCCATATTTCAAATTTAACTGTCGTAGAATCTTGCAGAGCTATTGTCTGTGACAAGAATGAAGCTCCAACTGTAACCTGAATTAGAAAAACCAACAAACATGAGTTTTCTTTTTCATTTTTGAAGGGAAGCATTTGAATGAAGAGCGAAAGATATATAAATAAGTAAACAAGCTATCCATCTATATACCAAAAGAATGTTAATGTCTAACCAACCTTGGAAGCCTAAAGAAACTCTTAAATGTGCAGAAAGCATTATAAAAGATAGATTCCTCAAAGCGAAAAAAAAGAAAAAAAAAAGGCAGCTTAAAAGCTAAAAAGTTACAAAACACAACCCAAAAATCATCATCAAGACAGCTACTGTAAACAGAAACAAACAGAAAAGACAAATAAATATGAATACATTTATCACAAAAATATTTCAAGTGCATGTAAGAGATCAGATAGATATTTACATAAACAAAGATAGGAGTTATTTTGAGTAGTGCTATTAAAATCTCAAGGTACAATTAAGTGAGAAATTCTTCAGGAGTTGAAATACAAGCATATACTGAAGCATGCCCCCTGGACGAGTAAAGTGGACGTGGTTAGAGTGCTGTGCTCTAGAAAATTAGATTACAGAATACAATTGAATAAGAAAAATAGAGGCTAGAATCAATAATGATATTAGCCTACTTGCTCAAATGGTTAGAATTTAGTGCACTTGCATAAAAGTTGTAGATCCAAATATCAAAATTACATAGACTAGGCTATCAGCAAGAGTTTTATATACAAATGCGAGAAGAATTATGTATGGTGCAGCCTGCTAAGCATAAAAAAGTGTGCAGATTGAACAACATTGCCTCCATCATACCTTGGATGTTGGGTCAAACTGGCCACGAACAAAGCGAAGAACAATACAACTTTTCCCAACACCTGAATCACCTAATAAAACCAGCTGCACACAGCAAAAGCACGAAAGATTAGCTGCATTCAGTAAAAGAAGAAAAAAAAAATTGACATGAAATATCATTTTGCTAAGTTTGCCATGCTTCATAGAAGGTAGACAGAGAGAAAAATCCTCTCCTTTCCCAGTAACCTTTGTATTCAATTCATCTTGCATCATTATGACCCCATCATAGGTTGGCACTCACATTGAGTCAATTTTTTCAAATGTTGGCACAAGTTTCTAAATATCCAATGCAAGAATGTGATTGTGACACTTATAGTTATAGGAGTGGAGTCTATCAATTGGTTTCTGTAATGAAACAATTCCAAACGACAGAGCAAGTAAATGCATCTCATGTTCTTCTATTTAGCATCTCCTGCTAATCAAGTCTCGACCACCTAACCTTCCACACCTCCTATAGCACCTTAACTATCCAAGAGTAACCTGCAAAAAGAACCTCCTTACTCATACAACTGTTAAAAATAAAACTCCAAAAATTTCCTCCACAATCATGCCACCAATTCAACAACTACCTCTGCAAAGCCTATAACCTCAACCTAGCCTAAGACAAAAGCTTTCAGGCATTTAGCACCCGCCATAGCTGCAAATGTCATTATGATCATGAATCATTACAATAGTGCACTTCAGGGCATCTCCAACAGTGCTATTAACAATAACAAAGCTTGCAAGAACTCCCATAAAGTTGGCATTGTGGCTATTTATACTACACTTCAATGGTGATTGTTAAGCCAATTGGCGCAACATTCTTCAACAACACACCTACATCCCTAACTTTCTCATAGTTCTCCAACAATTCTTATAAATTAATGTTAAAAAAGGTCACAATCCTCTCTCTACAATTTCTTTGTTAGCCATTTCAATTTTCAAGCTGTCAAAAACTATTTTTAGAAAATACAAAATCAGGTTCCACCAAAACAACATCAAACATATATGAATACACCAAAACCAAAAATTTTCACAAAACATTTACCTTAACACGCAGGTTTTTCGCATCAGGTGCCCCACTGCTCTCTGAACCATTAATTCCACTCAACCGCCCAGAATTCCTATCTGCAAACATCCAAAAAAAAAAAAAATTAATTAATTGAATAAATTCAACAAAAATTCCCCGATGGATACCCAATTCCAAACTCCCAATCACCAAAATTCTACCCAATTAGAAAAACCCAAAAACACAATCACAAGTCCCCAATTAGACACCAATTTCACAAATTCTACGTCAAGTCCAATCCTTTCAGCTCAAAATCCAATATAATCAGCTTAAAAACAACAATCAAACCCAAATTGAACAAACCCTAAAACCCAATCACAAATCACAATCCCCAAAACCCCAATTACACACCAACTTCACAAATTAGAAACTCTCCATCAAATCTCATACTTTTTCAGCTCAAAATTCAATCAAACAAACAAACAAACGAAAACATATAATTCAATCAATTTCAGTAACTACGTATAAAAATTTCCTACATACCAGGAAGGGAACCAGAGCAACCCATGTGGCGAATAAGATATTTAACTTGAATTGAATGTAAATAAACGTTCAATTTCAGATAGATTGTAACTGGAGATTTGATTGTGATCGTTAAAGCTGGAACACTGCAATTTCTTGGATTGTTGGTTTCGTACTTCTGTTCTTATTTGTGCTAGATGACCCGATAGGGGGGCTAAACTTCAATATTATTAATTAATTAAAAATGTTTTTTTTCCCCCCACGTAAAGAATGATTAAGTATGATTATTATTTGACTAACTCTACACCAACAACTATTTCTCATAAATTTTCTCTCATAACCTCATACGGCAGCTCGCAATTGATAAGCTTATAATTAATTAGTGAGACTCATATAAGACTCGTTGTGAACTGATTAATTACAAGCTACCACGTCAAGAATGTGAGAGAAAATTTGTGAAAAAGTGTTATTAGTGTAGCGTTATTCTTATTATTTTATGAGTAGTGCTACGTTCACATCACACCTCTACACCATCCTCTTACATCATGGCATGGCAGTTGACATGGGATGCCTCCTCAGATGTCACATCAACGAGTTGCCATGTCATTTCCCTTAAAATGTTAAAAAAAAAAATTGCTAACCCAAAATTTCGAATGCAACTTTTTTCTAAAACAAAACCCTAATTTCAATTTCCTAAATCAATTTAATTTCCCTCAAAAACAAACCCACCCAAATTTCCTTTCAATCTTGAAAACCACCACCACACTCTCCTATCACACCCTGACCAAGTTGCAACCGTCCACCATCCCAAAAGGATTTCACTTCAAATATTCCTCTTTCACCACCACCGCCAATCTCAGCCATCGTCCATAGACAAACGTAGTTGTTCCATGTTGCCTGAGTTCGACGAGTGACTGCTGAGCCGCACCAAGTCACCGAACATCTGATTTTCTTAAGCCTTGGAATAACCCGTCGCATCTTCATCTATACTTTGATAACAGTCATAGGGACCCTCGTGAAGTGTCGTTGCCCCTATTACTTTTTTTTCTTAGCTGCATAGCTATCACCGACATATGCAGGCCATGAAATCGTATACTTTTGTCTCCATTTTGAAGCTTTTCAAGTGGGGATGGCTCCAGTGTATATGACATTCCTCTGTTTTATGGGTGCTAAGATAGAAGCCCGTAATTACAGTACAGTCGGAGGTTGGGGGAAATAGGAGGAAACTCATTTGGGAAAGGTACCACACAAAGCATAAAAGATAGCCACAAGAAGGTTAGAGACAACCATGATGGCCTGATATTTTTGTGGATATACTGACTGTTTGGGAATGATATCATTTAGGAATGTTCTTCATCAATTATGCCAAAGAAAATAGTTTATGTTAATATGTTAGTGTATGCATTATTGCTTTAGATTGTTGCATTTTATACAAAGTCCATGATTTTTGTGCAACTAGTGTAGATTGGTAGGTGTTAGAAATGAAGCCTAGGCATGTTGTAGTTTTTGCACTGTGTAGATTGAGTAGGTGTGGAGGTTGTAGTTTGTTTTTGCAGTTTCCAAGAGGTTTGTGTAGTATGTGCAGGGTGGTGTGTGCTAGAATTGAAGTAGTGATCTGGATGGTGGTTTGTATGGAGCTGCAACGTGATTGCTGCATTTTTTTGTAGTTTCTGGCTAAAGTCTTCAATTTGGTTGTCTTGTTGTTGTGTTGCTTTTGTGTATAAAGATTGTATATGCTTGCTTGGTTTTGTTTCTTTTTGTGTAGTTTGGTCCCTTGGGGCTTGGGCATGTCTAAGGTTCTCGGTTGTAAAAGGAAATCCCCTTTTTAGATTGTAAGATCTTTTACTTTTTAATAAAATTACAAGGTTTACCTAAAAAAAACCTAGATCTTTATTGGTTGCAATTAATTCTTCTCTCTAGCTCCAAAAAGAACAAGCTCCATGTTTGTGCTTGTTTGGTTCTATTTGTATACATTTATTTTGTTTGTGATTGTTTATTACTGTTTAGTTGGTGTGCAAAGTTCAATTTTCCTGTGTTGTTGTTTGAAGATTATAAGGTATAATCAATTGAAGGCAGTAGGTGGTCGGGGAATTGACACTTGGAGTTCTGAGTTACCCATGGTTGATGGATAGATTGGAGAGATACATTAGTTCAATATGCGGCTTGGCCCTATGATGGCAGTTGTGATTAGAAGTGAATCATGGTGGTGTCCATTTCTAGCTTATGAGAGATTACTTGACTAAGTTGTAATTACCGAAAGTGATGTATTATGATAGTATAAATGGTATACCTTGTATTTTATTCCAACTTTTAATGTATTCCTTGTATTTCATTACAAGTTTCACTCTTTAGGGGAGATTACCCTAGTTTTAATGATTCAGTTGTAATTTATTCTCAGATTGCTTGTAATGAACAAAATTGAGGCCTTATGATATGTATAAATTTCACATCGTTATTATCCGTATAAATGCACTACTATTATGCATGGATGGTAATGTAAAACTACGTTGTCTTCCACCTAAAAGGACCAAAAACAGGTAATTTTGGTCAATTAGTATATAACATTTGTTGGGGGGTAACTTGTAATTTTATATAAAGAATAAAGAATATCCTACAAGAGAAAGAAAAAACGAAGCTGCACGCCCCTACTCACAAGAGAAGGACGAAACAAACAATCAAAGACAAGGGAAAAACAGGATACACAACCCTATAGACACCCAATCAAGTCTCAAGAGCAAAACAAAAACCAGTCAGGGGCATCTAAGCACAACAGCCCTTAACAAGTCCCAACAGCATCAAAAAAAAAGTCCCAGCAGTAGTAAGCCCAACAGTAGCTAAAAGACCACCAGTATCAAGCAAAAGGTCCCAATAGTAGCAGTAACAAAAAACCCCAGCAGCAGCCCCAATAGTAATGGAAAAAGGCCCGAACAACAGCAAAACAAAGCCCCAGTAGCAGTAACCCCAACAATAGCAAAAAAGCTCCAGCAACAGCAGCAGATCAAGCTAGTAACAGTAGCACAAACCCCAGTAGTAGCAAACAAATGCCCCAACAGCAGCAGCCCCAACTACAGCAACAAAAGCACCCCATGAGCAGCAGCGAAACCCCAGCAACAACAACAAACTTAAGTAACAACAGGAAACCAACTTTATACATCAAAGTGGGACGAACCCGAACCAGCACGACCCTAAACAAAAGAGGGACAACACCGAAACAAAAACAAACCCAAAGAAGCCAAGATTTACACTGTACACACCCGCCCACCGCACCCCATAAGCACCACAAAAATCAGCCAAATGTGGCAAAATAGCATCTCTCCACAACCAAAAGAAGAACAGTATAAATAGAAAAAAAGAAAGCAGAAAAAACTCTTGAAAACAGGAGCTGCACAAAACCAGCAAAAAGGTCAGGATTAACACCCTATACACCACAACAAAACCCAACAACCTAGCCTCAGTCACCCACAACCTGAAACACCACCTACCCTAACCACCAGACCAGCAATCCAAAAAAGTACCAAAACAGGCAGTAGCCCCCGAGGCGAAGCACCACCTAGAAAAAATTGAGTCCCCCATAGCCATCCCTCTCCCCAACACCACAGCAAACCAGCAACAATAACCTGCACAACACTACATCTACACAACATAACCCAAGACTAACAAACCATCCATAACCAAAAAGAAACACCGCTTCACAACAAAATCATAGAACCACCCAAAATGCCCAGCCCTAATCACCCACAACCCAAACTCCACCTACACAAACGACCAGACCAGCAACCACAAAAGCCACCAACAAATGGCCAGGGACAGTAGAACACCTCCTATATTACACACACCCCAAGCCCCCACGACCTCACCAACCATACTAACCCCCAAGACCCCTCCCAAACACACTTCTTGGGTAATAAAAATCAAGGATTTACAATCCTATATATCAGCGAGCTAGTCTCGTAGAGGCCTAAAACAAGTAGACCAGCAGCACAAAAATGGATGGCCTTGTGACAAAGCAAAAAAACAATCTACAGAAATATACACATGAAGTAGCCATAAAAAGTTACCCGCTGCATATCAAAATGGATTTTTCTACTCGTATAATATATTGTTGCTATATACAAGTCAAAAATTATGATTGCTTGCAAGCAATTTTCTACATTGTTACTAACGATCAGCTCCTATACATCTCCAAGTGATGGCCTCAAACTTACTAACATTTCATTATAACCTTGGCCAGTGAAAACACAATAACATTAATTTTTGACAGTAAAACAAGGTTCTAGTTACAACAAAAACATCGTATAAATTAAGTGATTCTTACCTAACTTAAAACATGAACTCCTGCATCACGATTGTGGACGTTAATATCATTTACATTAGCTTCATTTGATTCTTTTGACTCTTGTGAACTCTCACCCTGCAATTAAATATAAATTAAAAGAGTTGTAGACATTAATGATGTAAAAGTTACACTCACTTGGTTAAGCAATTTCTTCTCTTTTCGAACAATTTGCTTGACCTTCCATTGTTTTCTTTTGAATGGAGATCGACCTTTAGAATGAACAGCTTATGGAGTCATGATTTTATTGCTAACTTGTATAGAAGTGCAATCAACACTATCATAGTTAATTTTGCTTTTAGATGCACCGTAAACGCTTCTATCAATCCCCTCAACATTGTCATTCAACAATAATTTCTTTTTCATGTCACTAATCATTTGCATCACCATATTACAATCATCAACACTAGTTGATGCCAAGTTTACCATGTCACTAAATGAATTAGACAATTAGTCAAATCGTTCACCTTCAGCACTAGTGCTCCAATTATTATAACTTACCCTAATTTTGTGTGGCATCTGAATACATTTTTGCTCCAAAGCCTTAAAATGTATTGTTCTGGGATATGAGAAATTTTGTTATGTATCAACACTGCAATTGCATGTCGACATAAAATCCCTCTAAACTCAAACAATCGACAATTGCAACGAACCTCAGAATAATGTTTCTCAGACCAAACCACAAACAGAATCTGAAGGTACGTCTCTCAAACTATTACATCTTCCTTCACAACATATTCAATTTTGGACTCCATATCATTCAAAGAATATATCTCATAGTGGAGCTTACGTGCAAGCTCTTTTTGAAACTCTTTGAATTTTGCAGTAGTGTATGCGTTTTGAAATTGTTTCTCTATAGGATAAATGCTTATATTAGAGATCCATTATTTGATCGACTTGAAATCAACCTTATTTTCTTTTTCAACTTTATCAGGCAATGCATTCTCATATTGTTCCATAAATTGTTTTAATGTCGTTTTCGAATTTACGTACCCATCGAAAGAGGCATGCATACTTTCACTACGTTGTGTAGTAGACATTCTCGCCCAGAAAGTATCATTCACAAATGCTAACACTCAACGACATCTTTCATTATACAAACCAAATAACCAATCATTGTCATACAGGTTGTATTTTTCAATGAACGAATTCCACCTTTCTTCAAACTCCTTACATGTCAACGAATCATACATGACATTTTACAGAGTAAACTTTATATGTTCACATTCCTTATAACCTCTTAACTTTTCTGGTAACTTCTTCATAATATGTCACAAACACCATCTATGTTTTGTATCAAGAAACACAATCTCGACTGCATTTTGCATAACCTTGTCCTAATTTGTGATTATTACCTTAGGAGCAGAATTTCCCATACATGCAAGTCGTGATTCAAAAAGCTAAACAAAAGTTTTGAGTCCTCATGGGAGATTAACTCACAGCTTAATAATGTGGACTGGCCATGATGGTTAACACCGACAAATGCAGCAAACGACATATCATATTTGTTAGTTAAATACATCGTGTCGAATGTCACAACGTCACTGAATTCCCTAAATGTGGCCCTACTTCTTGCATCCACCTACATAACATTTTGCAATCGACCATCATCATCTAAATCCATAATGTAAAAGAAATTGAGATTATTTTTTTGCATTTTCAAAAAATATTTCTATAACGCAAAAGCATCACCATCACCAAGTCGAATCTTCCTAACTTTTTCAATGTAGTTTCTACAATCCTTTTATAAGAAACTCAAATTCTCAGCACCCCCAGCTTCAACTACCAAGGAGTTGAAATTCTTACTTGGTCTAATCCCCACTCTATCATTCACTTCAATCTTTCTTTTCACATATGCTTGTATAAATCTATTGCTCTTGAAAAATCTTGTTTTGCTAGGACTTATGAGTTCATGGTTATGCTCATAGATGATTGACACTATTTCTCATTTATCATCTGAACGTCGAGAGGCAGTACTACTAGCCTTACAACCATTTTTTTGTCAACAGATGTAATTTAAAGATATTTTTGGAGTTACTATCCCGCTTTCCACCACAATAACAAGCAATCTTCGCATTAATCAACTCCCCATCATCTCATTTCCTTGAAGATCTTATTGTAACTTCAAACCCCATTTTATTTTCATAGCTCCGGTAGTATTGGAAAAACTTATCAAATGATTCAAAAAACATTACAAGCTTTGTCTTGCCTTCATCTTCCGCACTACTTCTATCCTCTATTTGTTGTGCATCATTACCATACATTATACAAATTATAATAGTAAAGAATTAGTATATAACATTCCCACAAAAAAAAAAAAAAAAAAGTGCAAATAATACCATTAAAGGAATTAAGATCATATTAATGCTAAAACAAATACAAAATAATTACAAGAATACCTCAACCACATTGATTTCCGGGGAATAGTTATCTACTTTTTTTTGGCTACACTCTTCCACGTGTAAACCAGCTAGTATTGGTTGTGAGGGCTTGCTTCTTTAACAGTCTGCACATAGAAAAAATCTTTCATTAGAAAAAATGACAATAGACCATGTCTTGAAGCACACTAGGTGCCAACTCCACAAATGCTCAAATTTATTCCCAATTCTCAAACTAGAGCTTCCAAAATTGTCAAACAAGCAACTTCATCACGACCAACAACATATGTCTAAATCAGAATAAGTAAAAACTTCAGTTGCATCTTTCTAACGTACTACGATAAATTTTTGCGAGAAAAAATATCACATTGGGCAATATAATATATCCTTTCCCTTACATGAATGTTGCAAATATTACACAATCATTAGATTCCAAAAGTATGTATGTATATTTAACCGAAAATAATACAAGCAAAATACTCTTATTTGGTCCAAAAATGGGGGAAGGATTAAAATAAAACAACCCACATACTCCATAGGATCAAGGACAACAACCACTCAACCCACACCCTAAGCAACAATCACGAAATCCACACCCCAAGCAACATCCACACAACCAACACCCCAAACCAGTTTTGGATGACCTTAGACGCTATGCGAATAGGCTGTGATCAAAGATTGAGCTAGGTTTTCAAATTTTAGAGGAATTTTTGGGAGAAATTTTTATGATTTCTTTGTTTTGGGAGATATGAAATTGGTTTAGGGAAATTAGTATTTGAAATTTTGGGTTTTTGGCAGAATTTTTTTAAAAAAAGAATTTGGAGGGAAGTGGCGTAGCATCCTGATGATGTGGCAACTGAGGTGGCATATGCCATGTAGGATGCCACGTCATGATGTGAAAAAAATGGTGTAAAGGGTGGTGTAAAGGTATCATTATTGTTATTTTATTCTTAGATAACAATCAAGGTTTGACAATTTAAAAAGTCATCTCTACAAAGAGATAATTCAACATGTATTACTTTTAATGTATGTTTGGTTTAGGGTCATAAAAGATAACATTGATAATCTATCTTTTAATATGAAAATTACCACGTTTGGATGTCAAGTCATAAAATATTCCGATAATCGACAAATACCAATAGTGATTACTATAAGCAATATAGGTAGGGCTGGGAGAAATAATCTGGAAACTGAATTGAACTAGAAACCAATCCGAAACCGAACCAAATATTAGGTTTTTTTTGTAAACCGGTTCGGTTTGCAAAATTTTAAAAACCGAAAAACTAATTCAGTTTTCGGTTTGGGATGTTTCCTAAACCGATTTTTAAAACTAGTTTTACCTTATGTATATAAGCAAAATGTATTTTGATTTTTTAGCCTTTATTTTTGCAATATCTCACATCTCTTTACTCTTATTCTCTATTTCTCTTCTCTACCTCCAGTCTCCACAGTCCACACTCCATACTAGACTTTACTCAATCTTTGCACTTTGCCAGCAACGCCACCCACAGTCCCACACCTATCAGGCCATCACCAAACTCATACTCTAAACCCATCCAACATCCATTTCGCCGACACCTAACATCACCATTCACCACAACAACCACCCACTCACCAGCGACGACCACAGTCCACAATTGATGCGCTGTAGTTCACAGCAACCATCCATTCACCCACAGTCCACAATCCACATCATCACTACAACAACCACCTTCTCACCCACAGACCACAATCCACAGCTGCTATGCTACACTGGATCTATTCCTTGAACCAAGAACAACGAAAACATCATGATACTCGAGAGTCGACCACCACAGCTCCAGTTTCCACCACCATTCAGATCTACAATCCTTAGTTGCTCGCCTGCTCCACAACCAGTAGTCCATCGTCGATTCAGCAAAGTAATGCAGGCCTGAAGATCTGAATTTTGAAGAAGACTCTTTTTATTCAGGAGCACTATAACAGATTGAAGAAGTTTGGACTTTGGCTTTGGAGATCTGAATTTTTAAGAAGACTCTTTTTATTTGTAAATATTTTTAAGTTTTTAATTATGCCAATGTTTTTATTAATTGTAAGGGGCTGGTTAACAAAAATAAGTAGATAGCCACTTCGAGGGGGCTGAGTCCTCCTAATACGAATATTGAATAAAATTCTGGATGCATTTTCATTAATAACAACTTCTTAAATAACATGACAAATAACTAACAGCCCATTACTTACTGAAATTTAGCAACAATTAACAACCCACAAATAACAACTACTGTGTAAAGACTCAGTCAACCCAATGGATAACAATCCACTATCCGCAAAACTTAAACTATAATAAATTACCCTAAGACTCGGGCAACACATGAACCCCACTTTTAACATAATAGACTAAGTCAATAAATAAAATAAACTAAGCTTATCAGAAGGCCTCAAGTCATGCCCATGACAATCCTTCCCCCATCAATAGACCTTGCCCTCAAGGTCAGGGAAGTCTTTTTGCAGTTGTTGAAATTCCACCCAGGAGGCATCTTCGTGTCCTAGCCCTTTCCATTTGACAAGCAATTCACTCGCGGCTCGTCCTTTCTTCTTCTTCAAGCACTGCTGCAAAATTTCCTCAGGTTCTGCTTGCGGCCCACCACTAACAGCCACCAGTGGAATGCTAGTCACTAACACATTCTGAGCACCCAACTTCCTCTTCAAACATGATACATGAAACATAGGATGAAGGAGGGAGGTGGAGGGAAGATCCAATTGGTAAGCAACACTACCAATTCGCTCCATGATCTGATAAGGACCATAAAATCTGGGTGAAAGCTTCATATTCTTGCGCTTGACGACCGAATGCTACTTGTACGGTTGTAGACATAGGTATACCCAGTCACCTATTTCGAAATTCCTTTCTGTTCGTTTTAAATCAGCAAAACGCTTCATCCGTTCCTGTGCCACTTGTAGGTTCCCCTGTAAAATACGCAAAATCTCATCCCAACTTCTCAATGTGTCCTCCACTGATTGAACTACAGCTGTTCCTGGTGAATGCAGCAACAAAGGTGGAGGCAGGTATCCGTAAACTGCCTCAAATGGGGTTATTTTTGTGGACGAATGAATGTTTGTATTATACCACCACTCGGCAATAGGCAACCATCGAGACCAATCTTTTCGTTTATCACCTGAAAAACAACGTAAATATTGCTCCACGAACTTGTTAACGATTTCTGTTTGACCATCCATTTGTGGATGATAAGCTGAAGAAAATTTGAGCTCAGTCCCATGCACTTTGAATAATTCTTTCCAAAATAAGCTGGTAAACACTGGATCCCTGTCATTGACAATAGAACTAGGCATGCCATGTAATTTAAAAATGTGGGCAATAAAAATCTGTGCAAATGTAGAAGCTGAGTAAGGGTGCGCCACTGGAATGAAAGGTGCATACTTACTAAGTCTATCCACCACGACCATAATTACACTGAATTTGTTAGAAAGAGGTAGCCCTTCAATAAAGTCTAAGGAAATATCTGACCATACTTTAGTAGGAATAGGCAACGGTTGGAGGAGTCCTGCTGGGTGAATATTTTCAGTTTTATTGCGCTGGCACACATCACATTCCTTAATGAATTTCTTCACATCTTCTTTCATACCCTTCCAGTAATAATTGGATCGAGCGTGATGAAGAGTTTTATGAAGCCCCGAGTGGCCTGCTTGAGGACTTCCATGAGCCAAATGAAGCAGCTGCTCCCTGATAGCAGTAGAGTCACTAATATACAGCCTACCCCTGTAAAACAACAAGCCATCCTTCATGTGATATTTAGAGTCATCAAGGATTTGTCTTGAAAATTCAGAGATGAGTTTCTGTATTTTTGGGTCCTTTGAATAGGATCCACGCAGATCTGAAATCCAACTAAGAGAAGGAAAGGACAAGGCAGCTAGCTGGCTTGGTGCATCTTCAAATTTCCTGGAGAAAGCATCTGCTACCAAATTGTCTTTCGCCTTTCTGTATTCAACCACAAAGTCAAATCCCAACAATTTAGTAAGCCATTTTTGTTGCAATTATATGCCAACCTTTTGTTCAAGTAGGTACTTGAGGCTTTGATGATCTGTTTGTATTCGAAAGGTCTACCCCAACACATAAGACCGCTATTTCCTCACTACCAATACTAAAGCCAGCAACTCCTTTTCATATGTGGAGAGGTGCAACACCTTGCCATGAATGGCCTGACTCATAAAGGTAATGGGCCTATCTTATTGCATTAATACAACACCTACACCATAACCCGAAGCATCACATTGAATAGTAAAGGGTTTAGTGAAGTCAGGTAGAATTAAAACAGGGGGGTTAGTCACAGCTTCTTTAAGGGCAGTGAAAGCTTCTTTGGCAGCAAGATTCCATTCAAAAGAGTTTTTCCTAAGTAAAGAAGTCAAAGGAGTAGCAATAGTTCCATATCCTTTTATGAATTTCCTATAATATCCCGTAAGACCTAAGAAACCCCTTAAGGATTTAAGGGTGGAAGGAAAAGACCAGTTTAGCATGGAATCAATTTTTTTAGGGTCAACTCGGACCCCCTCTTTTGAGATTAAATGACCAAGATATTCAATCTCATGACACCCAAAAGCACACTTGGATTTTTTTGCAAACAGATGGTGGCGTTGTAAAATTTCCAGCACCTTGGTTAAATGGAGTTGATGCTCTTCAGTGTGCTATAGATAAAAATGTCATCAAAGAAAACTAATATGAATTTTCGCAAGAAGGGTTTAAAAATATGATTCATGAGAGATTGAAAAGTAGCCGGTGAATTTGTCAGGCTAAAGGACATTACGAGAAATTTGCAATGTCCTTCATGAGTACGAAATGCTGTTTTTGAGACATCATCAGGATTAACTCGAATTTGATGATACCTGGCACGTAAGTCCATCTTGCTGAAAATAGTTGCCCCATGCAATTAATCTAAGAGTTCATCAACAATAGGAATTGGAAATTTGGCCTTAACGGTTTCTTTATTTAAAGCTCGATAGTCAACACAAAGACGCCAACTACCATCTTGTTTACGTACTAAAAGAACCGGAGAAGAAAAAGGACTATGGCTAGGATGAATAATACCTGAGGCAAGCATGTCATGAACAAGTTTTTCGATTTTAGATTTTTGAAAATAGGGATATCGATATGGACCAACACAAACGGATTTGGAATTAGGTTGAAGGACAATATTGTGGTTGTGATCACGGTTTGGTGGAAGTCCCGTAGGTTCATGAAAAACTTCCTAAAATTGGTCAAGCAAATTTGTAAGAAGAGGGTCAGTTTCAAGAATAGAATTTCGACATGTATCAGGATGAAGAAGCTGTAATATCAAACCCCGATTGTCTTGTTTCATAGTCTTACCAAACTGTGCCTCATCCATCAAGATACTTCGGTTGGTGTAATGCCCTGTAAAACATGCTTAAAATCCAAGAGACTAAATTTCATACGTAATTGGACAAAATCCCAAAAAATAGGCCCCAAGGTACGTAGCCATTGAACTCCTAACACAAATCACATCCACCCAATGTCAAAACATAAAAATCTATGCGAAAAGTGTTACCCTGCATGTGAAATTGAATATCTTCACGTTTTCCTGTACTAAATAAAGTGTCTCCATTTGCCACTCTAACCAAGAGTCCTGATGTGGATTGTGACGGCAGATGCGCCCGAAGCTGAATGGAAAGGTCCATGAAATTATGTGTGCTCCCAGTATCAATGAGAATCACTACGACATAACCATTGACATGTCCCAAAATGCGTATGGTTTTGGGGCTTGAAGAACCAGCCAAAGCATAGATAGAAATCTCAGGTGCGAGTTCTGGATCTACCTCTTCCCTTTCCAAGGGAACTTCGGCTCCTTCTAGAAGTGGTGGTGGTTGTTGCACGAGTTGAGGCTCGTCCTCCTCTGAGTCAACACAATCCATGATAAACAAACGGGCAGATTTGCATTTGTGGCCGAGCCCCCATTTGTCGTCACAATTGTAACATGGTCCCTTTGCCCTTCATTCCTTCATTTGTAATGGGGAAAAACATTGGACTGGAACAAGAGCCTTAGTATCTGATGTTGTGTTGGTTTTACCCTTCATATGAAAAGAAACCAAGAGGACTCGATGATGAGGGTTAGTTTGATGATAATTAAAAAATTGATTAGCACGATAAATCCAAATATTAGGGTCCGCGCCATCGAATTTAGGAAAGTCGAGATGAATAGCCCGTGTTTGAATTCCACCATGCTCTTCAAATAAAGGATTTCCCCACTGAGATGTTGACCCCAGGTGAGAATCTTCCTTATGCTTTCCTTGCTATTTGACCAAGGTCTCCACATTAGTCACCACAAGTTGTAATTGTGTTGTCAAGCTCTCAACCGCCTGTTGCAAAGCCTCTTGAGTTTGGTGTTGAATATCTTGAGTTTGCCGAACTGAAGCCAACGAGTCAACAAGGTGGGCTAAGTGTGTATTTTCAGCCATGAAACATACGTCTCTGATACCACTTGTAAGGGGCTGGTTAACAGAAATAAGTAGATAGCCACTTTAAGGGGATTGAGTCCTCCTAATACGAATATTGAATAAAATTCTGGATGCATTTTCATTAATAACAACTTCTTAAATAACATGACAAATAACTAACAGCCCACTACTTACTGAAGTTCAGCAACAATTAACAACCCACAAATAACAATTACTGTGTAAAGACTCAATCAACCCAACGGATAACAATCCACTATCCGCAAAACTTAAACTATAATAAATTACCCCAAGACTTGGGCAACACATGAACCCCACTTTTAACAGAATAGACTAAGTCAATAAATAAAATAAACTAAGCTTATCAGAAGGCCTCAAGTCATGCCCATGACATTAATGAGTATTGAGTAATGTGTAATTGAATACTTTAAGTTTTTATTTCATATTCTGGATTTAGCATATGCAAATAGGTAATTTAATGTGTTTTTCACACAAAGAATACAACAATAATACCCAAATAAAGGAAAAAAAAAAAACAGCATGAAATTATATATAAAATAATAAATATTTGAATTTAGTGACTTAAATGTAAAAATTGAACAATTTTAGGGGTGAATTTGAAAACCGATTAACCGAACCTAATATCCGGTTCAGTTTACAACCAGTTTATAGAATAAACTGGTCCGGTTTCGGTTTGCATGTTGTCTAAACCGAATAATCGGTTCGGTTTCCGGTTTGCTCTATCCAGTTCGGTTAACTGGATTATCCCACCCCTAAATATAGGGGGTAGTTCGATTACCATCTGAATTTATTTTCTGATTATTGGGGTAATCCACTATTCTTATCAATTTTACCCTTAATTAATAAACATTTTGCACACAAACTTCATATGTCTACTAAATAACAATTAGCCCAAATGTGATAAATGACTTTTGTAACCTCATAAATTAATTTTTTGGATAGAAATACTCTCACCATTTACATGAATAATACCTAAAATACTCTCAACCACCCAAGTTGATTGGCGGCCGTTAGCCATCACAGCCGGTCATCATCAATAGTCACCGGAACGGCACACGACTAGCCAGATTTGACCAGTCATGTGCCGATCTAACCCTTTTTGGCCAGATTGAATGCTGAAAATGGCTAGATCCATGGTCGTAAACGACCACATATCTGATCGTTAATGGCTAAATTGGTGACGACTTACCAGATATGGCCTATTGTGCATCGTTTCAGCAACTTTCGGCGATAGCTGGCAGCCGGCAGTCGTCTTGGGTGGCTAGGGGTATTTTGTTAAATTTTAATTTTTTGTTGTTGGGGTGTTTTAGCTAAAATCTCAAATGTAGGGGGTTAAAAGAATACTCTAAATAATAATAATAATAATAAAGGACAATTAGGTAAAAACCCCTTCGATAATATTTTATTCTTCCCAACCGAACATATTAATTATTTATACTCATCAATCTAACTAAACATATTAGTATAATATTCCCCATTAATCTTCAAGATAATCAATCTTAGGTTAATCTTATCTTTTCAATAATATATATATATATATATATATATATTCCTTTTCATTTTTTAGCTTTGAACTTGAGCGATTCCTGAAATGAGTTTATTATAAATTCAATGAAAGGGGATAGCTTTAATTATTTGAGAACTTTGGTTTCCTTTTACCATGGAATTGCTTGTAAGTTAAGAAAATTTCAGCCTTTCCCCATTGTTTCGCTCACTGGTGGACACAACTCACTTATAACAGGCTAACCAAATCGCTAGCAAAGCTGTAATTTGCAGCAATTTGTTTTGACATTCTTATCATTCTACCATTTCTTTTTAGGCTTCAAGGCAATGTAATAACAAAATATTTTAAAGGGTTTATAATAAAAATCCCCTTAGGTATAATTAATTAACAATAATCCTCTTGTGATTGTAGTAATAATAGAATTCCCCCTGTTGTAAAGTTTTTTATGTTAAAAAAACCAACAAGAGGGTAATTTTTTAAATATTTATTAACTCATCATGTTATAAATTCTAGCAACACACTATCGACAATGGAATTTATGTTATTTCTAAAATTTCAGAGGAACATTTATTTGATTAAACCTCAAGGGATCGAGATCAAAACCTCTATTTCAAAACTCCAACGTAGAGTTACAACATTTATTTCACCCCAAAAAAAACTAGCAATAGAACATATAGAAATTTGAAATATTTCCACATATAAGCAACTTCGTTAATCTTAATTCCCAAAACGTCAAGAGTTTGTTTAAAAGACTGATTTATGCATAAAATCATATGACTTAACTTTTTTGCCCTTAACAAAAAATTATAAGGACAAAAATAGTCAGAATGCACTAGACTGTCAAGTCTAGCACCATCTAGCATAGTCTAACATGCTTTAATTAGGCTATCAAACCGTATTACTAAATGGTATACCAGATACTGATTATCGAGTCTTGCATAATCTAGCGTTATATATTAGTAATATAATATTTATTATTTCATTAAAGGTATAATTGATAAATCATTAGATTTTATAATTGAATTTGTACTTTAAATAAATCCTACACATTCTGAAAAAATATAATTATTGAATTGATTATATACCTTCAAACCCCTGAAAATTGTGGCCACATATACTCTTAACTCTAGGAGCGAAATCCAAATAGGAAATAAATCAGGAGGCCTAAAGTTTATAGGGTTCTATGCACCACTTGCCTTTGAAAGCCCAACCAACATTTACATTAAGATTGAATTGAGCCAAGTTTGGCCCATGCTATTTACAGGAATTTCCCTGGAAAGTTTTGCACCGGCGCCATAAGGCCCATAACAGAACAAAATAGAACTAGTCATGAAGTGCAAGTTAAACATATAATATTGGAAAATTTATTGCTTTGGCTAAGCACACCATCAGTTGCACAGAACAAGTGTTTCAAAAACTCCAAGGGTTGGCCTGACCGTCAAAAAAATTTACTCCCTTCATTCACTTCCTGGGTTCGAACCACTTGAGGGTCACCTGTTACATTTGTGACTTATTTTGAAACACTAGACTTGGAGGATGGTTAATAAACCCTAAGAATTAGTTTCAGTATGCATAAATTAGTCCAAACAACGCAGTCATTAAAAAAAAAAAAAAAAAAAAAAAGTGTTTTGAAAGTGATTGTGCAGAGAGTTATTGCCAATAAATTGATAGCAACTAAGGTGTTTGATCAAAAGCCCAAGTGAATTGCTTGTCTATTTGTCAACTTCCCTTTGGTGTATTTCACTTCCAATTTAATTGATGATTCTTTTAAGAGTTAATTATAAAGTGACTTTAATCTAATTAAATATGAAAGCTCCCACTAATCACTTCCAAAGATACTAATAATCTCTAAATTGGAGAGAGGTTTAGAACAAAAGGCTTTTTCTTTTTAATTGTTGCATCAATCACTCTATTTGTTTGCCCAAATATGTTAAAAGAAAAAGAAAATTATGAAAAATTCTTGAACCCATTAATAATTCCAAGAAATTGATAAGCACTTAATTAGCTAATTAAGATCTCCCATCTTACAAGATCTTGATGCCCCTCTAATCTTTTTGACTTATATGCATTATTTTCACATAATATTTGGTTTTTTCTTCTTAACCCATAAACGTGGCCGGCCCCATTACATATAATAACATATTATCAAATCAATATTTTGGAAAGCTAAACAAAGCTAAACTTTATAGCCAAACTACATCTATCATTCATACATTCGACTAATCAATAAGATAGTCGATATTTACAATGATTTTTTTTTTGTTGTATAAAAGATAAAATTTAAGGTGGGTCTGACTCTCCACTTACTAATGTCTTTTTGGGTAAAGAGTCAGGTCCATCTCAAATTCTATTATGGTATCAGAGTCTAAGTTCAATAGAACTGAATGCTTGACTAACATGTGAGGAGTTAGAGTCAACAACTATCTCCATTAACAGGCATGACACAACATGTGGGTTTGACTGTGAGGGATAGTGTTGAAGTCTCATAACAACTAGGTATACTCAAGCCTACTGGGTTATAAGAGAGGGTAATCTTCCTATTCAATAAACTCTTATAACCTAATAGGCTTGAGCGTGCTTAGTTGGTATAGGACTCCAACAAGCCTTGTTGAATGGGGGGTATTATCTCCTTTTATAAACTAGTAGGCTCGAGCGTGTCTAGTCGATGTAGGACTCCAACACTCCCCCTCACGGTCAAACTCATATGTTGGGTCATACATGTTATTAGAGGTAGTTGTCATATCTAACTCTTCACCCGCTAGTCAAACACTCAGCTCAACTAAATTTGGGTTCGGATACCATGATAGAATTTGATGTAGCCTTATTAGGTGAGGAATTAGGCCTCCATCAAATTCTATCAATAGATAAATTCGAACCCCTCGTTAAACCTATAGTTAATTGCATTTTCTCCTTTGGGATTTCAGTCTAAAAAGACCAGATCCTATTGTTTCAAATACTAGAAAACACCTCCGAAACTAATTAAAATTTGTAAAAAATTTCAAAACCTAAACCCGTCAAGTGAATCGAACCTGTAAGAAAAATATACAACCTCAAAACCATCTGACTAAGCAAAGCCACTTGTGTCATTTTAGTTTTAGCTAACGATTTTGCTAACATCAGTTAAAAGTTTGGGGAGTTTCCTAGTATTTGAAATAGCAGGATTAGGATCATAGTAGATTGGTCTTTTCTTCCTAGTCCACAAACAAAGCAGACAAAACTGTATCGTTATTCATGATGAACCTGCTGTTGTATAAATAAATTTGATACGCTTGTTTCACTTAAGACTCTTTTGATGTCAAAAGAAGTTGGGTGCAACCTGGAAATGATGGAGACTAAGGAAAAATGTTTGACAAATTTTTTGGGTGATATTAGGTAATGTTGAAAGGACTAAGCAACCTCCAAGGGACAAACCCACCTGAAGTTAAGAGGTGAATGGGTCCAATTTTTGGAAGTATTATTGATTTCAAACGAGATTAGAGTTGTTACTTTGAGTCTTTCGTAGTCTGAGCTGATAACAACACAGTCTTTTCAAAACTCAAATCTTCTCACTGTTTGTGGTTTGGTGCCAAACCCAACCAATTAGGGAAAAAAAAAAATTAATCATGAATAGTTTGCACTGAACTACTTCAATGGAGTTCACTCAATACCTTATGGAGAAATTGGTGGTGGTGAGTGGTGATGGTGACGGTGATTATTTGTTCAATTTATCATTTTGGTGATTTTTTAATAATACTTTATTATATTTTCTTTTAAAATAATAGGATATTATTTTCTTTCGATCTCTTTTTTTATAACAAGGTCGATTTCATTTGTCCTCGAGAGATCAATAGTCTCAAACAATTACCTTTGGTGGTGGAGTAGTTCGACAGAAACTTTTGAGTGTATTACTTAAGAGGTCATGAGTTCGAGTCTCTCCTCAATTATTAATAGGAGTAATCATCGAAGCTCTTACGCGACTGATAGTTTCAAGGTTTTGAGAGATTAGTTAAGGTGCGTATAAACTGACTCAGACATCTCATGTCATAAAATAAAAAATAATAATAATTAAAAAAAAAAAGATCAATAGTCTCAAGCACCTCACTGTTTTTGATGAATTATTAAATACTCTTATGAAATTACCACAAAAAAAATTCAAAAACCCTCTTAAAATATTTAAAACCCCTTATATATATATATGCAATCACTTACTAAAATCTTTCATATTCTTCAACATAAACTATGGTTATTTATCAAAAATTATGGGATCTTCATGAATAAGTTCAAATTTTGACAAGGGTCAAAGATGCTTTATTGAATCTTATAAGATTATGTTCATGGATACCATCCCCTTGTTTGAACTTTAAAATATCTAGAAATAGATTTTGACATTAAATAATAAATAATGACCATATACTATAATTTTGATGAAGAAATTAAATATTATAAAATATTTATATAAAAGCTGTAACACACAAAACACCATTAATAATGGTAGGAACCATATCTTATCCCATCTACTAGGAAACCATCAATAATATTGTCTAATTCTAATCCCACATTCATTTCCTTTTCTATTTATTTCGTGCATGCATTTTCTGAAATTGGGTCCACTATGTATCAATTTTTTTTAATTTCAATTAATTTAGAATATTCAAACTGTTTTTTTCATTAATATGTAAATTAGATTTTAGTTATAAAGAATTTTTTTAATTAAATATAATAATTTAAAAAGTATGTTCAATTTTTATTTTTGTTTTATAGAAAGGAAAAAGAGTTTATTTCATGTACTTCGTGTGAGATTTTTTTTATATAAGCAAACCCAATTTATTAAAAAAAAAAAAAAAAAAAAACATCAAAAGCCTACAATAAGAATAAAAATAAAAAACTACCTTTGATTAACCGAATGATTCAATAAAGACTCTTGGGTTTATTACTCAAGAGATCTTAAATTCGAGTCACTCCTCGGATGCTAATAAAGATAGAAACTTGAGCTCTAACCCAGCCGATATTCCAAGTTGAATTACGCGTAAGTTGGTTCAGACATTCATGATCATTTAAAAAAAAAAAAAAATTATCTTTTTGTATATAAAATTTGATTGGAATTTGTAAAATTTTATCATTTTATTTATTAATTGATTTTTGAAAATCAATAATATAGAATAAAAATGTATTTATTAATATAATAAATAGGGTTGACATGATAGTGATAAGGTGGTTAAATCAAATTGGGGGTGGATTATAAAAGTGATTAAAATGATTAGATTTAAATTAAGTGATGAGAAGTGAACTTTTGATCCAAAATAATAGTTGTGAGTTGTGACTAATAAGTCAGATTGGCCACGTGAGGTGGTCGGTGCAGAGATTTAATTAATTGACCTTTACTTAATTTTCAAGCCTCATTTCATTAAACTTTATTAATTCTATTATTATCCACTAGTGAATTAAGACCATGTTCCTTTATAAATTTATTTCCTGCTTTTGATTTTCTTGTCCTCGTAAAAAATGTGCAATAAGTATTTATATATATAAATTTTATATTCTTATCTTTCACAAAATAGAGAATTTAGGAGAATTGAGAGATAAAAATTCCAATAAAAACATCCAATTTTTTTTTTCTTTATATTATATTTTCTCTCTTATGAAACAAAAACTGATAAGCTCTTCAAGACGAACAAAAAAAAAAAGTGATAATTTGAAGGGGTTTTATATATATATAGTATTTTCAAAAAATCTGCTTAACACATTTTCATTTTAACCGTTTTAAAATTATATTTTTAGATAAACATTTTTATTTTTGACATTTTCCAATTCAATTTCAATAATTTGAAAAACCAGAAAACGGATTCGCAAAATTCATAAAAAGGACACAGCATTTGATTTTATGAATTGCACTTGAAACAAGCAACATCGAACTGAAGTGGAAATTAGATTGGTCCTCACATTACCCTACAAAAATTATAGAATAAATTGAATGTCCTGGAAAGGAGGCTTATAAAATGAGGGCATTGTGCTTAATGAAAGTGATAAGTCAGGGAACTTTCGAGGGGATGGCCGGCAAGATAATGGCTGAGATAGTGTTAGATAATGGGGATGAAAATGCAAGAGATTGTGACTTGTGGGTTATGGTTAAATTGATTTGACTAACACACTTTGTGGGGATTGGGAAAAAACTGTAGTTAAAGGTTGAAGATAAGTGGGTTCCCCTGTGCTTATACTTTTAGTGAACAATTTGGGGCCCTTCTTTTTTGTTTATTTTGTTTTCTTTTGGTCGGGTATTCCAACCAGTTTACACGTATCTCGATTAATTTTTAAAATCTATTAAATATATTATAAGTTCAATAAGTCAGATAAGTCACAAATATGATAGATAGTTACTTAGTTAGACTTTAACACAAAATCTTTAGATAATCTAAGGTCTTATCATCCGGTCATAAGCCAAGTGAATCGAGGCCCTTATTTTTTGTATTTGTGCCCATTACTTCACTTATTATATTCATTAAAATACTGAATGATAAACTATAGTTGGTTCGCACGGACATGTGGACATATGTTTACATCAATTTTATACCATCTTCTTCTATTTGTCTTGTTTATTTTGAATTCACATTAAGTTAATAATCTCAATGTCTAGTCTATATCAAATACGTTAGCATACATAACTGATCAACAGATTGAAGCATGCTCCAAAGTTAACTGAAATTTATAATAATTTATTGACCTTCTTTCATATTTGATTAAAGTACATACAAATTTTAGCATAAAAGCTTTACCAAACACATTTTCAGAATCCGATCCAATTCGATTCAATCCAATTCAATTCAACTTAAAACACTTTTTCATAATAACAGTTTTCAAATAATCTACCAAACAAACCCTTAATGATAAACTATAGTTGATTCGCAAGGACATGTGGGCATATGTTTACTCAATTTTATATCGTCTTCTTCTGTTTGTCTTATTTATTTTGAATTCACATTATTAAGTTAATAGTATCAATGTCTCGTCTATATCAATTACAATAGCATACATAACTGATCGACAGACAAACTGAAGCATGAGTCAATCTATTCACAACATTTCTCTAGAATTAACTGGAATTTATAATAATTTATTGACCTTCTTTCATATTTGATCAAAATACATACAAATTTTATCAATTTCAAAAATTTTAGCATAAAAGTTTACCTTATAACTCTCAAAAACATCAAATATCATGGAAATTATTTTGATCAAATAAAACTTCAAAACCCAAATAAATTAAGATAACAAGAGGATTGAAATTGAATTGATCAAATAAAGGAAGTGAATTGGAGTTAAATAATATAATAGAGAAGAAGAATGATTGAGGGGACAATGTCCATAAGAAGATGGATTAGACCATAATTGTTTACAATGAATGTTGTCATTGATTTGATATGACTCCATGCCCATGCCCATGCCCATCCACATTCAACATGTCAATTTTTCAAAGAGGTCCCACGTTCATGGAGCATTATATTATTTTATCACATCAAAATTTAATTAATTCATATAAAATATCACTCTAATAATTAGCCCTTCTCTCTATTTTTATACTAAAAATCAAATTAATTGTTAACATATTTAGCCAAAACATGAAAAGATATTTAAATAAATCTAACGAAAAGAAAATTTTCTTTTACTTTTTATTTTAGAGAGAAAAAAAGTTGAAAAGGGGTGTATTGGTAAATTGCGGATGGTATTGGGAGTTGAAAAGAGAAAGGAGGAAGCGCACGAGGGGGTTAGAAACAGTGATAATGAGATTTGAAACGATACTGTACGACGTCGCTCTGCCCCAAGGATTCTCCTTGTCTCCTTAGTCCTTACCCTGTCGCTCTTTTTAGTTTTTTTCTCTTCAATTTCTCCGCTCTTTTTTTTTTCTTTTAAACTTCACCAACTCACTTCACTCACCAAAAAATACTTTTTATTTTTAAATTATAATAATAGTAACTTATAAATAATTACCCTTTTTCTTAGGTAAATTTATGCCTTTCAAATCATAATTATTGATTTTTTTTAAATGATTGAGATGTTTAAATCAATTTATATGTATTTTAATTAATTTTTTTGGGACTTTGAAATTATCAATTGGGTAAAAGCTTTAATAACTACTTTTATTAACACTCGAAAAGGAACTCGAATTCAATACCTCTTGAATAATATATCCAAAAGTTTTTATCAAATTATTCAATCATCCAAAGATATTTTTATGGAAAGTCCTTTCTAGACTCAGGTCATTGAAATCTATAATAATCTAGTTATCATTTATTTTAATAAACAAATTAATTTGATTGTAATTCTTTAGGTTTTAACAAAATGAAGAAACGGGTCGAGTCAAAATCCATTTGTTTGTACCCGGTTGGTTGTAGTAGACAGTAGTACTGGTACACCAAATTATTCTACATCTTTTTGAATTAATTTAGCTTCAAATTGATGGCTTAACTATAAATTCATAATTATAAAAATAATATTCAATAAATATAATCATAGATTCCTTGTGAATGGAATAAAATTCCCGAGGAAGAAGAACAGTAGAGGTATAGACTAGAGAGCAACTTCAGATCCCACGAATAAATATTATAAAGTGATTTGACAAAAATAAAATATATAAAAAAGAATCATTAATTTAATAACATAATTAGAAAAATAATTGGTTAAATTAAAAAAGAACAAGATGTTTAACTAACTTTTTCTATCAACAACAAAATGAACTCTAAATAATTGATACTTGTCAAATCATAGTGGCCCAGAATGATATATGACCAAACATATGCTATCTTTACACAAATATCAAAATTGAATTAAAATTCACATTGATTCTACATTATATTAATTTCTAACCATCTAATTAAAACATTACTGATAATTTTATATTTTAATTACTCCATTAACAAAGCTCTTAATTTTGAGTACATGATCTGCAGCCAAAAATATATGAGGAAAAAAAAAAAAAAAAAAGAGAGAGAGAGAGAGAGAGAGAGAGAGAGAGAGAACAAAATTTTCAAAATTTGTTCTTCTCTGTGTATACTAATATATATACACACTCATAATAATCTGATTTAAAAAGAAGGAAAAAAAAAAAAAAAAAGCTAGCTTTCTGGGTATATATTAATTAATATTATATTGATTAAACGTCAAGAGTCGCCATACTCGTGCCAGCAAACGAGCATGATGACGCAGCGTCTAAGGATGTAGAATCTTGCTCGTTGTTCCTTCACGAGGCGGCTGCATCGCTTGCCGAAGGATCTGCAGGGGAGTCTCAAGTGTTTGTTGCAGAAATTACGGGTTGATAAGTTCTCTTCCTCCATCATTATCAGTACAAATTTGCTTCTTCTTCTTCTTCTTAGTCTGGTGAACGAGATGAGGAAGATGAAGATGAAGACGAAGACGAAGATGGTGATTCTTCTTGTGATGATGATGATGATGGAGCTGCACTGCAAGTTAATGCTACTGAGAAAGAGAGAGAAAGAGAGAGAGATTCTTACTGGTTTTGCGGTGAAGTGAAGAGGGTTTTGGCCTTTATATAAGTTCGATTAGATTTGGAAACTTTGTTAAAGAGGATGCTCTTTCTACTCGTAATTACCATTTTGTCCTTGTTCTGGAATTTTTTTTTTCGACTTGTCAGTTGTCATCAAAAGAAAATGTTTTTTTATTTTATTTAATTATATAAAAAAATTATATTATGGGTTTTTTTTTCCCCTATGAGATCAATTAATATGAAATTCGTTCGCTTTATTTATAAAGTATTAAATATTAAAATGTTCCATTGGTTTTACATAATTTTGGTTCGGGCTTTTTGATATTTTTACGGGGGGTTTTTAATACTCTCTCCGTTTTAATCTAACTGTCGTTTTAAGTTTTAACACAGTTTTTAATAAATTAAAAACTATGTAGAGAATTGACTTTTGAGTAATACTACACTTATAAAATAATACTACACTTACAAAGAAATTTTACAAAGATCTATATACAAAGTGATGTGATAAAAAATGAATGGAATAGTGAATTTAATGAGTTTGACTTTTTGTTTCACTCTTTCTTTCATATTTTGCCACCTCACTTTATATAGAAATTTTTGTAAGATTCTTTTGTAAGTATAGTATTATTGTTGACTTTTCCTCCTATTGCGGGTGGGAAAATTTTGTTTTCCCCACTGCAACACATATGTGAAATATTAAAATAAAGAGAGAGAAATTGTGAAAGAGAGGAGATGAGGGGAAGAGATAGATAAAGAGAGAGAGAGGAGTGTGGGGCAGGGTAGAGAAAAAGGTAGAGAGAGGAGATGAGGGGTACAGTGGAGAAGGAAGACGGGGGTCATAAAATATTGAAAGAAGAGAACGCCATTTATTTTAAAAAAAATTAATACCCTCAAAACAACTTTTATAAAAAAACAAAGGGAGTATTTTGTAAACCAAAAGAATGAGTTAATAGTAAAAATCTGATACGAGAGAAATAAAATAAACCTTCTTCCATTACGTATCCAAGTTTGTATCAAAATCTTAGTATAGAAAATTGATTAATGTCATGTGTAAAAAATAATAAAATAATAATTGATTCATATAATTTTATATGAGTATATTACAGTACTTCATAAAATTATAACTTATTTAAAAATTTGTCAATTATCTCTTCCTAAAATTTATTAAGAAATTTATTATAGTACATTATGTTGAAAACTTTTTACTCTTATCAAAAATCCTTTTAAAAAAAAAAAAAAACTTTGAAAATAGAGAATTATAAGAAAAGGACAAAAGGGTAATTAAAAATGGACAAAGGAAATGCACTGGCTTCCATTAAGTAGAAGTAATCGAAAGGTGATTAATTTAAGAATTGTGGTTGATCTCCTTTTGATGTTAATTGAGAATTTGAGATTGGTAGTTAGAGAATAACGAGGTTATCATCATATTATTAATTATATTTTAATTTAAAGGACAAACTTGAGATTTTGGCAGGTTTTATTGAGATCCTTTCTTGCTTACCTTTATTGACTGATGACCAAATTTGCCTCTTCCAGTGCGAGCGTGCGTTATGCCCACGTTTGCACCTCCCCATTTCCTTCCTTCCCATAATCATTCCTATTTTTTTTCACATTAATTTATTCAATTATTTTATTAATATTTTCAATAATTGCCCCAAAATAATCAATTAAAAAATTAAAAGGGTTTTCTGTATGATTGGCTAAATCTTTGGAAGTGCTTATTAAAAAAAAAGAAACTTATTAGTTCTTAATTGTTATTGTCAACCCACCATGTTGAAATTGAACTAACCTTGTTTCTAATATTTTAATATTTACTTTACTTAATAAAATGTATACAATCTTAAACCTTCCTATTATTTTTCGAGTAATACTACACTTACAAAGAAATTGTACAAAGATCTATATACAAAATGATGTGGCAAAAAATGAATGGAATAGTAAATTTAATGAGTTTAACTTTTTGTTTCATTATTCCATTCATTTTTTGTCATCTCACTTTGTATGAAAGTCTTTGTAAGTATAGTATTAGTGTTATTTTTCTATCAATTTTTTTTGAGTGAACGACTTTTTCCCACCCAAATAATAGTTTAATGACATTTTTCCGCACACAGACTTTTAAAATATTACTTTATTATCCAAATTTATATTCTGTTTTCAATTTTAGCATCGTTGGGACCCCACACTACTATCATTCTCTTCCTCGATCATCACTCACAAAAAACCCTCAAGTCCTATTCCCGTCGACCCAGCCCATCGCCGACACTCGAGCGATTATGATTTGCGCAACCACTCCTCCAAGTCAAATTCCAATCAATCCCAACCACCAAAATCCAACCTTCTACCACCAAAAGACTCATCGACCTCTCATCTTAAAAAACCCCAACATCCTAGACCAGATTTGCTCTCTGCTCGCCGTCAGAATATAATTTAAGTAATAAAATGATCTTTTAAAAACATGTGGATGAGAAAGTGCCATTAAACCATTATTTGGGTAGGAAAAAGTTGTTAACTCATTTTTTTTTGGAAAGTAATTCTAATTTATATTCATAAAAAGTACTCTTTGTATATGGTTCTTACAAGAGGTTTATTGTTAGGATTAGGATAAGTGTGTTAAGTCTTATATTATTATCTTTTATGATTATCTTAAGTATTTTATAATTATCTTTTATAATTATATTATTATCTTATTAGGATAGAATTTGGATTATCTTATTATCCCTTTATAATTAGAGTCCTTTTGAGAGTCAATATAATCAAGTGTAAGGCTATATAATAGCCTAAATCTAGATTGTGGGAGGGAATAAATATATTTTGTCAACTAATATTTCTATCTCTTGTTCTTGGAGGTCTCTGTTCCTCATATAAACAGATCATATCCTAAACCCTATCATTGGTGATCTCGTTGAGAGGTTATGGCTGGAGGCACTCGCTTGCGTCTTTTCGATGAGCAGCTTGCTAAAATTATGGCTCTACAATCTGCCCAGGCAGAGACTCTCACTTCTTTAACAGAGAAATTGGAAGTTTTGACAGTTGGTTTTCAAGATGTTACTTTGCAGATTTCAGCTCTAAACAACAAGTTCGATCAAACCTGTCAACAAAACCAACAACAAAACCAACATTCCACTGAATCATCTTCAGATTTGACTGGGCGAGGTGGATCAACTTCCGGGAGTTTTTTTCCCAAGTCTTTCCGTTTATAAGTCCCTCGTTTTGATGGCACAGATCCACGTGGATGGAGGTTTAAAGCCGAGCAATTCTTTGATTACCATAATATCTCTACTGAGTAACAATTGATGATCTCTTCCTTCCACATGGATGGGCCAGCTCTTTCCTGGTATCGCTGGATGCATTCCAATGGGCAGATTCGTTCTTGGCATTCTTTCCTACAGGATTTAGATGTTCGTTTTGGGCCTTCGGAATTTGTGGATTACCAAGGGCAGTTGGCGAAACTTACTAAAACAGGTTCTGTAGTTGCTTATCAAACAGAATTTGAGGAACTCTCTAATCAAGTTTCTAGCCTTCCAGGTACGTTCCTTCTAAGTTGCTTTGTATCAGGGCTCAAACCAGAAATCCGAAGGGAGGTGCCTCACACCCTCAACCATGCCATGAGTCTTGCCCGCTTACAGGAGGACAAGCTGCAGGATTTACACCTATACTTGCATTCTGTCAACCTCGTATCTTGCGATCCTAGTAAATCAACTCCTAATGTTCCTTCAGTGCAGCAGGCCCTTTTGCCTACTCCAAACAAATCAAATTCCTTGCCTATTAAGCGACTCACAGCAACACAGATGCAAGAATGGTGCAACAAAGGTTTGTGCTATAATTGCGATGAGCGCTTTCACCCTGGGCATCGCTGCACGACCAAGTTCTTTCTCTTGCTGATGGAGGACGATGATGATGGGCACGAGGATGAACCGGGATAACTGCTGTTGATGGTGTTGTACCTTGCAACCTTAAGGACAAGGTTGAGGCGAAGGGGATGACAATGTTAGGATTAGGATAAGTGTGTTAAGTCTTTTATTATTATCTTTTATGATTATCTTAAGTCTTTTATAATTATATTATTATCTTAATTGATAGAATTAGGATTATCTTATTATCCCTTTATAATTAGAGTCCTTTTGAAAGTCAATATAATCAAGTGTAAGGCTATATAATAGCCTAAATCTAGATTGTGGGAGGGAATAAATATATTTTGTCAACTAATATTTCTATTTCTTGTTCTTGGAGGTCTCTGTTCCTCATATAAACAGATCATATCCCAAACCCTATCATTTATGATCCTTATAATATTATCATTTCAATCAATTATCACTAATATGACAATGTTATAAGATCTTTTTTTTTTTTTTTTTTAGTCAATAATAATAATTCCTCTTAGGTATAATTAAAGAATAAAATTTCTCTTCAGGTTTAGTAATAACAAAAATACTTTTTTCATTCAAATTTTAATGTTAAAATAAACAGTAAATATTTATTAATCAATTATGTTATACATTCTAAGAGTATACTAACGGCTATAGAATTAATATTATTTTTAAAATCTTAAGAAGAATTTTACGAGTTTTTTAAACTTTAGGCGGTTGAAATCAGAAACCTTTTTTTATTAATTAATTAATTACCTTTTTTTCTGGTAAAGAAACTTAGAGACTGTAAGTATGAGAATTGTGTTGAGGATTCACCAATGGAGGCACCTGGAGGCTTCGTAAATTGAGGTTACAGTACTGATTAATGTTAATATTTTATGAAGTTGTTGAATCGAGTGTTTGAATTTGGACCTTGGAATTGGAGAGTGGAGACTTCACAACCCAAAAATTCCTTTTCCTGGTAAAGACGTAATTAAATCTTTTTTATTATTTAGATTTAGTCAAAATGTATTCCATCTACTTCGTTTTTAGGGTAAAAGTTAGAAGCAGAAGAAAGTGTTCAATGGTAAAAACTCTGAAGCAAATTTAGAAATATAATAACAACTGCATCTGCATGTGGTGGAGCTTTCCAACGCAACACATGCAGTGTTCAGAATGTGAAACCAACACGCCCCATATTTCTCCTTAAATTTCAAGAAAAAAAATACTTGAATTTAATCATTATACAGCATCTATGCAATATTGCAGGCACCATTAATTCACTATTCCAACTGAAGTCAAAAGAAAAAAAGATATTAAAATTTTTGAAAATACGATAATGTTACTCGAACATCGATCGACTGTTTGAATATATCAATCCTATCATAAAAGGTTTTGATTATGTAGCTAAGCTTTGTTTTCATTTACGATTCCCAAGTTAGATAGTTGAAAATGATCTTCGAAGAGTGTGAAGGATATGATGAGATTTTGGGTTGATCTCCCATCGTGTTCCAAGGTAAATAATACCACAAAGACCAGACTAACTGATATGGTGAAGAGTGAAGACCAAGATCGAGATAAAAGAATATATGGTTGAATCACCAAGAAGTTTTATTCTTGGTTTCAGTTCCGCAGAACCAGTCACTTTCCCGGATGTCAAACACTTCGATTCAATTGATATTAGATTAAAAGACAATATTTCTATGAATAAAGATAAATTGACAAACACTTCTTATAATTTTTTCTCACAAACGTTGATATGACAATTCGCAATTGGTCAGTTCGCATTTGATTAGACAGGATTTATTGTTGGACAGGTGGGATCTATTGGGAGCTGATCAATTATAAATTGACATATTGTATTTATGAGAAAAAAGTTAATGAGAAATATTTGTGAGCGTAATATTATTGTATTTTTATTGCTATTTGGTGTCCCACATCGGCAAGATCGTAAATAGTCTCTGGACTTTCTTGCTACATCCTGTTACGGCTTCCCACTTCGGTTGTTCTTCAACCCATTTTTTTTTTTTTTTTTTTAATTGGGCCGGGCTTCATAGCAGTTTTTTTTACCTTTCTTGTTGAATAGTCAAATTGAATTTAATTATAACTTAATTTAAAATCATATTGATATTACATTTATCGGCTGTATCAAAAAATTGCCACCCTAGCCAGTCTTTTTTGTGGTCAATCTAACTTAATTTTATCATTTATGTTCTATATACGGGACAACTATCCACCATCAGCTTCATTAATTAATTGTGTTCTCCTGTTGGGTCCATTGGCATCAATCTTCTTCTGTAATTATCCTGGCCGGTTGAACTAGTTTAATCAAGACCTAGGGTCTTCACCGAGTCGGATTACAAATTTTTCTATTCATTGAAAACCTTAAAAATTAGGACATCAATTCGTGAACAATTGAAGGTTGGGATATCAAGGGTTTTGAAGAGGAAGGGCTGACGAGTGGAATGGTGGCGACGGAGGTGATTTTCGGTGAGTGAATTGACCAAAAATCGCAAAACTAAGTCGCCGGAAAAATCCTGTTATTGCCAGCGATTGGGGAGATGAACAGGGGAGGAGTGAGAAGGATTTTGGTTAGGAGGATGCTAGGAGTGTTTCCGTGGTAATGGGGAGTGTTTTCGTCACCAGAAACATGCCCTATTTGTCGACGCCAACGATGGTGTTTGGAGTGTTTTTGCAAGATTTTAAACCTATAGGGACTTATAAATTTTAAGGGTATTTTAGTTAGATTTCAAACCTTTGGACACTTATTTAACTTGCCGGTCAAATCGGGACCCAACCACTTTGTTGGGTTTCACCTTGGGTTGGGTTTTAAAACACTAATTATAATAAAGCTCAAAGAACTTAACGTGAAAAAATTAGTTGTCTTGAATGACATTAAATTGATTAACAAAGAAGTTTATGAAAGTGTGTACATATTGTATAGAGTTAAGCATAGGGATGGGCGCGGGCCGAGTTTGGGTCCCGGTCCCGTCCTCGTTACCCACACCCATGACCATCCTCAGCCCGTCCCCATGGGCGCGAATTTTTCTCATGACCATCCCCGCCCCGTGGGGATGGAATCACTCCACCCCCCGGCACGATGAACAGGGTTTCACAGGGAATTCCCCCCGCGGGGATTTATCCCTCGAACAGATAAGTTGAAATGTTGGATTGCTAGAGTACTCGACAACTCCAACAAGAATTAATACAGTAATTATATTCAATCTTAACATAATTTATTAGGTAAATTGCTGAATTATTCAATTGTATGGAGGCTTAGGTTTAGTTAGTCATGTTAATTAATTAATTTTTCATAAAATTAATATAACTAAATTCAATCTTAACATAATTTACTAGGTAAATTGATGAATTAATTCATAAAACACTATCTCCACTACAACTAATAAAATTAGTCCATTTGTGAAAGAGACAAATCCCATGATTTGATTAAGTTTAACATCACATTTAATTGATCAATTAATTAATTACAAGGATAATTGAATTTGTGTAATTTGTAAGTTGTTAAGCAATTGTATATATTCTTATATTGGTTTGTAAATTGTAATAATCTAATCAAATTTATTTTTGGGCCATGTATTATTATTTTGTGAAATTCACAAAGCAATAATACATATATTTAATTATTAGACTCCTTTGTTTAAATTATTTTTCTATAAATTTAATACAAATATTAGAAAGTATTATAAAAGTAAATATCATAAATTTAAATACATTATTTAAAACCATGATTTAAACTCTAACTTTATATACAATCTTGTAAAGAAAAAAAAAAAAAAAAAACATAAAATTCTCAAAAAGCGAGGCGGGGCTCCACAGGGTCGAGGCGGTCCGGGCGGGGATTGTACTATCCCCTCCCCCGACCCGTCCCCGGATGTGGAGATTTTTCTAAGGACAATCCCAAGTTCTATCCCCAATTTTTTTCTGGGATTCCCCGCCCCATTCGGGGTGGATCCCACGGGGCCAGGGCAAACGCTCAAAATACACGATTACAAGTTAATAATGATCATCAAACAAATTAAAGAAAAAGAAGCTTTGAATTTATAATTTATTTTATATATATATATATATATCATGGCCAATTTTTTTCTGGGATTCCCCGCCCCATTTGGGGCGGATCCCACGGGGTCGGGGCAAACGCTCCAAATACACAATTACAAGTTAATAATGATCATCAAACAAATTAAAGAAAAAGAAGCTTTGAATTTATATATATATCATGGACACTTAATTAAATATAAAATTTTATTTATATGATCATGAAGACTTACATCTCCAGGCCAACTATGTTTTCTTTCCTTTACGTATAAACCCTAAAACCCACCAATAACCACTTACATACACAACAAATATATATATGAATATAATAAAATACACAACAAACAAAACCCTAAACCTTATAATATATATATATATAATATAATATTATTATATAACAATCCAATTAATTTCTTCTCAACTTTCATGGCTTACTGGTTGCAACGCGCTTGCCCGTGGAACACATTGTCGAACCCAAAGTGTTATAATTTATATACCGACTCGGTGCAGAATTGCGATGAAACCCTTTCGGCATACAACCATTCACTTCTTCACTGCGAAATTTATGCCTTTCATGACTTGTTTTCGGCTCCAAAGTTGTGTAACTCTGATCAGATTTCGTTAATGGCGATGGTGATATTGGCCTGATGGCGCCAGCGAGAACTGTTAATCCTGGAGGAGATAACAAAAGGAGGATGAAGAAAAAGAGAGTGGCTGAAGTTGTAGACATTTTGAACAAGTGTTGTTTGATTGATGAAATGGAGTGAATGTTGTATGGTGTTTATATAGGGAGAGAGGTTGAAGAAGGAAAATAATAAAGTGTGGTTAATTAAGAGGCTCGTGAGGAGGTGAAAAATGTAGATGGGAGAGAACAACTCATCGCTAGTTAAGCAGGCAAATGTTTCAGCTGGTTTGTTTTGAATAATTTTGTGTGACAGAAAAATTATTGTGCGGTGATGAGTTGAGTTTTTTATTCAACTTTTGACGAAGCAAAGTGGTGATTCCCGTGTTCTTCATTACTTAATTGTCTCCCTAAGTTCTTTTTTCTTCTCTCCAAACTCAAATTCTTCTTCTACTTTTCTAGCTATCTCATTTACAACAATCTTCGACTCCGGATTTCTTGTTATCCTTTCCATTAATTTATATCTTTAGAAAATATTATATACATATAGCGTCAGTCATCTCACTTTGTTGACGTAATGAGATTATTCAATAAAACAATGACATCTATGGTCAGTTTTCAAAACTATTCATCATGGCTATAGTTTTCAAAGCCATTCATCATGGCTATGGTTATTAGCAAGGACAAACCCATGAATTAATATTACTAATCTCTAATATAAATTTTTTTTTTTTTAAATAACATAAGTAAAAACGGATCAAAACAAAAAACTAAACAAAATTAATGAACTTTTTTAGTAAGGTCGTTAGTGCTAACAGTCCTTTAATAGGTTTGTTGAGGATATCGATAAAAGGTTATCAATGCTCAATCACAATTATTAGCTAATGAAGAAGAATATTTGAGATACATTTTATCACCTCACCAATAAGGTTTGCTCTTTTAATTAATTTTTCAGGTTCAAACTATCTGGGGGTCATTTATCATAATTTTGGTTTATTTGGTTCATTAAGTTCTGAAAATTAATTGAGGTGCATGCTAACTGATCTAGACATCCTGAATACCAAAAAAAAAAAAAATTTATTATTGATGTGGTCAAGTGACAAAGTCCACCCCCATCTCTCTCTCAAAGAGACAAGTGGGAGCATAAGATTGGGACACGCTGGCGGATCAGCTTACCTGTTCGGCCAACCCCATTAGTGGATGTGTCTCTCACTCTTGGGACATCATCTCTTTGATTTGGATAATGAATAGCCGAGTCTTGTGCCACGTGTTACCAAATGTTGATGAAGAAAATCTTTGAAGACCAACTTTAAGGTTACAAACCCTTGTGCAAGATCTCAACCACCAAAGATTTTTAAAGTTACAGGTGTCAGTTGTTCATAGGTTTTAAAGGATGTGGGTCAACAAAATAACATTATAAGATTTAGTTGAAGAAGATTGTTATGTATATTGTAGTTGTACAGATTGGAGACTTGAATTTATTGCAAAAACATAATATTGTTCACGTGCAAATTTCAATAACTCTTATATTATGTTATAACATCAATCACAATCTTCATAAATTATTGGTATTAATTTAATCTAAATAAATAAATGAATAAAATTATTGATATCTTCTATTGATTAAGAAGAATCATAGGTCAACTTTAAGTCTTTGACGTTCTATTGAAAAGTAATTTTAAATAAATAAATACTGTATCTACAAGTCTTAGAACCAGAAAAAAATAGGCTTACTCCTCAATTGAATCAAAATTCCAATCAGAAATTTAGAACTCAAACACCTGGATGTTTTGGTTAACAAATCCTGGAATCTGTTGTGTAGTAAGAAAAAAAAGAATTGGGGAATAAGAATAAATCTTTTTTTATTGAACGTGTTCGCTCATTTTGACGATTTTATCATATTATCTCGATTTTATCATAGTAATTTATATTCTACCTTCCCGGAGTTCATTCTCCAGAGAACTCCATTTAAAAGATTCTAGAAGATTCCTTCCAACCTCCTTATTTTATGATTTCATTGAAAATCATATAAAGACAATTACTATTCATAATAACTTGATTAAATACTACCAATGGAGTTCAAACAGTTACTCCAGTGAATCAATTATATAATTAGTCAAATTCGTCAATATGAAAACCACAAAAATGGAAGAGTTGTTATATATACCAATTTCATTGCATTGTTAATTAAGTTAGTGTCTAAATAAAGCTCAAAAGATTAGCCGAATGGTCAAGCCTATAACTTGCTTCCATATCTCCTTATAAGGTTTGAGATATGTTATGTTTATATGAGGAACAGAGACCTCCAAGAATAAGAGATAGAGAGATTAATTGACAAAATTATTCATTCCTCGTCATGATCTAGATTTAGGCTATTATATAGCCTCACACTTGACTCCACATGACCCTCAAAATGATTATAATTCCTATTCCAATTGCATAATAGAGTAATTACAATTCCTATTTTAAAAGATATCATAATTACAAGATATTCTACTTGCCTAGTTCTATTTAACGTACCCTTTTTCGGATACCTCCCCAGTCATCTCAAAATCTTGTTCCTAACATCTCTCATATTCACTTTAACAAAAAGAAGAAGGAGTCAACTCTTAAATACTCAAAAAGTGATTGAAAAGTGGAGCAAGTTTTACCCTGTGTTTGGTACACTCTTTTCCCACTATCCATACCTAAAAAATAAAAAATGCCTTTGTTTTAATATTCTTCAAAATCCAATCTTATTCTATTCAACTCAACATATTAACAATTACCTTTCTCAATAGAAGTTTTAAAATTAACAAAAACACCTCCACCTACCCAAGCCACTATCACCTGCTGCAGCCACCGCTGTCGTGGACCGCCAGTGCTGTAACATCGCACGATTGGCTAGATCTAGTTGGTCGTACGCTGATTTGGCCGAAAATGGCCAAATCTACAGCCAAAGATTTGGTCGTTGTTTGGCTGTCAACGATGGCCAGATCTGGCCGTTTTCGGCCAGATATACGGTAGATCTTGCTAGAAAAAGCCAGATAGGCATACGACCGACTAGATCTAGCAGGTCGTGCGCCATCCTGATGGCATTCGACCATCGTCTAGCAATGATGGTCGGCTGCTGGCAATAGTTGGGTAGGTGGAGGTGTTTTTGTCAATTTATAAACTTTTATTGTGGGGGGTGTTTAGTTAAATTAACAAACCTAGAGGGTTAAAATAATCTAAATATTTTCAAAAAATGTACCAAAAGCATTCTCAAAATCCTATCCTATTTTTCAAAAATGCTATTCAAAATAGAATGCTATTCTAAACAAACGAAACCTTAAATCTTAGAAATATTAGAGTTGCATATATTTGTAATAGTAAGCCCATATCTAATATACCAAAGAGGGGTGTTATTTAAACCCCATCTAAATTCTTTGTGAACCCTAATTTTTATTTTTTAAAATTAGAAATCTATATATAATTGACATTTTTACTTTTTAGTATACAAGACTAACTTATAGATATTTTTCACCATTACAAATCTGAACTCTAATATTTTTTTTTTCAATTTCTCAAAAACCAACTATGGAAAAAGAGTTAACTAGTAAAGATATGAGACATTTTCATTCTTTTTCTTAAAAAAAAAAAAAAAAAAAAAAAAAACTGGATTGTGATAAGGTTGAATCTAAGAGAAAACACAAATACAGGTGATAAAAGTTAAAAGATGAGGAAGATAAAAGAAGGGCTTTTTTGGGATAAACTGATATTTATTTTAAAGATTAGTTTTTTCAGATAAAATTGGGCCTTAAAAAGAATTTTGGTGGGCTCAATAAACACCACTCTATACCAAATTCAGAAGGGCCAATCGGAAACAGGCGTGAGAATTCTGAAGTGAGAACACGTCCACTTCAATAAGCTTCTATAAAGTATTAAAGAACATCATCAACAGCATTCAATTTTAAATGATTTTTTTATTTAAAAAAAAAAAAATAATGGCACTTTATTGCTTCTCTCCCAGGTACAAAGTACACTCGAGAAAATAAATGTTTAATTACATTAATTAGTATTTAAATTAATTAAATTAAACTAAACAGCGAGGTGGCCGTAAGTATCGAGGAAAACAACCTTATACAGACAATCAACTCTTAGCTAATAACAAGATGGAATAAAGTTTTATGTTCAAAAAAGATTAACCAAAATAAAATGGATTCATAAACAACGTTTAAATTCTCTTCAAGAAGATAGAATTGGACACATTTTCTCGTCAGGTTTATAGATTCTAGATGGTTTCAGAGTCAGGTTTATAGATTCGAGGCAGTTTCAGAATCATTTGATTACCAGTATTGACTAATTAATGAGTGATATACACATCAATTATCACAATCGAATCTAGTTGAATTCAACAAAGGAATCGATCATCATGTGAATTATCTTAAATGTTGTCGGTTATTTATTGATTGGATGACATTGGAATGAGAACGTTATAATATTTGATTCTCTAGATATCTTTCTTTATATCTTCATCATTTCAATCCATTTTTTACGATACGATTTTCTCGAATTAAAGTTTTAATTATTTCTATCCTTGTTCTTATCAAAATTTTAAATTTGGTGCAATAATTGAGCAACACAAGGGACCTCAAATACACTATGATTCATTAAAAAAAAAAAAAAAATTGTCATGATAATATTTGAATTAATCAATCATGATAATATTTGAATTAATCAATGAAATATTAAAGTATCTTATATATTCTATCAAAAACTATATACTCATATGCTCTCTCTGTGTTTTTCTCCCTCATTTAATTTCTATTTTCTAATTAATTAAGATTTTATTTATTGTAATATATGTAAAACTTTATAAAATAAATTATAAACAAAAAATATTAAATGAAATAGTACTCTTAATAAAATACAACAGATGCCAGGGTGGTTATCAGGTTATGAATATAAGAATAAAATACAATCTGAGAATCGGACGACCAGCATGTGATCATGGAGTCAACACAAGAGATTAATTAAGTTAATTAATTAATCATGATTAGAAAAGTATTAATTAAGTACAGACTAAATCTAATTAATTATAAATTGCTAAAACAGCCCACTGTTTTGAACCAAAACCACACTAGTAGCAACATACCACTCTTACATTAAGGGATGGGATTAAGATTTTAAGAATACTTTCTCAACTTCGAAAAAGATAAGGGATTTAAGTATCCAACTTAATTGTACTTTAATAAAGTGGTTTACTATTAAATAAAAAATAAATTTTGCTTATATCATGATGCCCTAATCCATTAATGTCTCAAGGTTAAGTCAAAATAAGGTATATACTTAGTGTAATCACATCAATTTACGACAAATTCTTTCGGTGTCACGACTATTTATTTAACCATTATCGTTTGTTTAGATTACGATTGATAATATGAATCAAATGTTAATAGATATCAAATCGTCACCGACAATAAATTAAAAATATAATGTGCATTGATCATTATCATGATCATCTACACCGGCCATATGCTTTGATGATTAAACGTGTTCGATCATCATCGATTCGGTTGTCAAGTATACCCCATAAGATTGAAAAAGAATAGACAAATTTATTTTCAAAAACATAGTGTATGCTTAATCCCTCAATCTAATCACATTACCATTACGAAAAAAGGTTATCAATAAATGATAATGGTTATCAAAAACAATAATGCTTTTGAAAAAAATGGTACGATCATTAGAATTTGATTAGAAAATATACAATATTTGATTTTAGACTTGAAATAAAAGAAAATAGGAAAAGGAAAAATAAATTTATATTACACATTTCTATAAATCTAATTCATATAATGAGCATGTTAAGAGAAAGAGATGAAGTAAAATACTGAACAGAAGCTCTTGCTCTCCAGCACCTAGTTAGTAAATACGGGTACGGCAAAAAAACGGTATGGAAATTTTACGGGTATAATACGGCAAATGGTGAAAAATACGTTTGTAAAAATTCGGTCATAAAATTCAGATACGGAAAAAATACGATTCGGATATATACGGGTTTAATACGACACATTGTCAATAATACGTTTTGAAAAATACGGCAATAGTAATCTTGGTTTTAGCACTTTTCAAAACATCCCAATTTAAATAATCCATTGTGGTCGACCCTACAATTTATTTTCCTTTTTATTTAAAGTATATTTGAACAATAACTAAGACTAGTATTTGTATCCGTAATTTATAGTACGCAACCAAAATTGGTTCCAATTAGTATAGTTGTTTTATTTCTGAATTAATGGATAGTTCATTCAAAGGTCAAATAATATAGTGTTATGAAATCTAAAAAAAGACAGAGTGCACAGGGTTTACAATTTGCAGTTGGCGTTGGTTGCAAGTTGATGGTTTGTTGTTTTTTTCTTCTTCTTTAAGTATCTGCCAATTCCAAATCCAAGCTCGAAAATATTATTATGAATTCATGCTTTCTTTGCAGTTTTGCCATTACCTTTTGCTTTCATAGATGATATTTTAGTCTTTTCTTTGACCCATACAACACAAAACAACAGAAAATGAAATATTAGTTAAGCTTGGAGAGAGAGTTAAAAAGAGAAGAGAACAAGAGATCAAGACTCAAAAGAGTCAAGAGATGAAGAAAAAAGAGTTGAATTGTTGAAGATTGAAGAAGAGATGAAGACTGTGGAAGAGAGAACCGAGGAAGAGGAAGGAGATTTTCTTATTTAATTTAGTCAAACACACCAAAACGACGTCGTTTTGCCTTAACATTTAATTATATTTTTGTCTGCACAAATTCAACAAAAAATTCAGAAAAAATTCACGTAAAATTCGCGAATTTACGGATAGAGTATATAATTTACGAATTATACGGCAGCCTAATAAATTATGTGAATTCGCGTTTTATACGCCAATTTACTAACTAGGCTCCAGCTAATAAATTATGTGAATTCGCGTTTTATACGCCAATTATAAATAGGCTCCAACTAATAAATTATGTGAATTCGCATTTTATACGCCAATTTACTAACTAGGCTCTAGCCAAGATGGATGTTGAAGAATGATTACATGACATGGGATATGCAAAAGTTTGACATCTCAGCAAATAAAGCCTTCATTTATGAAAAGAAAATTAAAGCTAGGTAGCTGTAGCATCTGTGATCTGATGGGTTTTGATTATGGAGGCCAGAAAGGCAAAAAAAAAAATCTAATTGGTACTAGGTTGTCCGCCATAAGTAGGGCAACCAGTCGGCCATTCTCGATCTAATTATTTTAACTTATAATAATTTTTTAATCTTTACAAACTTGGATGGACGAGCCACGAAGAGACTTTTGTATTTAGTTATCTTATCCCAAATGATCGAAGCCTGAAACACCACAAAATTTCGACTCTTTTTCGTTTTTTGCATTATATGCGGCATATTTCTGGATATCTGGGACCCGATTGAAGGGAAAGCAGTAATAATTTAAAGCAGTGAAGTTTATTGTTGATCCCACTTTGATTTTGGGAAAATTAAATAAACTTCATTAAATTAATTTTTGAGTCAAACACATATATCGTTATTGTGAACAGTTTTCATCTTTTATTATTTAATATAATTTAAAGTGAGAGAGACTAGTCGATAAAAAATAAATAAATAATTGAGATGAACTTGAAGATTATTAAAATGCGTATAAATTAATCTAAACAATCTCGTTATCAAAAACAAAAAATTTATAAATAAAAAATATTATGTAATTTTGTTACTTAAAGAACAGTATTTAAGTAGGTTTCACCTAAATTATCAAGCTACTTATTGATTTGTCTATTCATTGAAATAGTTAAAATTAGTTGATATTGCAAGAATTCTATTGTAAAGGGGATCGATCATTTACACAAAAACAAGCAAACCACTTAAAAGAGAGAAACAAGATAAAAGAAGGGAGAGTTTATCTTTATTTTATGTATTTTCTCTGTAATCAATCTGAGCGCAAGACAAATATAAAATAATAAACTAACAGTGAATGTAGGTTTGATTGTAACTCACTAAACTATTTTAAAAATTGTCTTTGTCAGTTTTTATCTATTTTCTCATTAGTTCTTGTTGATTATTCGTAACTACACGCAAACTCTACCCAATCCTGCCAAGATCAATTGGGTATCTCTAGTTGTTGCTTTTTTCCGTAACAACAATAAGGAAGAAGAGAAAGCAAATAGAGGTTTTGTTTCTTTAGACTTCAGAAACTTGATCGATGCTGCAAAATTAATATATAGTCAGGCTTAGATATATATTTATGTTTTCCCTGTTAATGTTTATTGGTCCATCGATTTCAACAATATAAGCCAATCTTCATAAAATCAAAGTATATATATTGATTTTACCAACTGGTTCGTCTTTCCCGAAATTAATTAAGATCACAAGCAATAGCCTTTTATTACCTGATTGGCACCTGATCACAGTGCATGTATGTGAATACATATGCATGAATATTTTCTTTTTGATGTATCAGATTACCAGTTCACATTATTTCCTTTTTATTTATTTTGTATCTGAGTAAAAAGACCATGTCATTTCCTGGAAAAGAAAAGGAAAGATTTTGTATATATGCATGCCTCCTTGTGAGTTGGAGGCAATTTTAATTTCAGGTGGGCGCGGGTGACGAAGGGAATCATCATTCATCATCAGCAGCTGCAGGCAATTTCATACTGCTGCCTCATTATAATATTTTGTCTTCAAGGAATTATGACTGTGTAGTAATGTGCTCAGATTTTGTCGTAATTTTCTGAAAAGACATTAAGATCAGTGACAACAAATGCCTGCACCCAGTACCTTGTACTCCTCCTGCCCTCTAAAATCTCTTAAACTAATCACCATTTTTACCGAACTAGCTCCATTCCCCAATTTTTACAGTTCAACAACCCACTCCTTCCACTGTTTTCCAATCAATCACTCAACCTTTCCTTTCTACATATAATAAAGGACACATTTTTTGTTTTTTAGAAACCAAAAATCTCTCATATCAAAACTGGAGCACCTATCAAACCTTGTAATATTTGAGAAACAGGAAAAATGGACGGAGCTATTCTTTGGCCTGAGGTGGCCATGGCCTCCCCGGGCAAAGGAAGAACTCCTTATGATAATTATATATTTTTAATAGATTTTGATAAAAAAAATATATTCTTATTTATAATTATTCTAAGTTGAGACTATAATTTTTCTAAGTTGGGAATATAATTTTTTATGACTATATAAATATTATTCTTATATTCTTATTTATAGTTCTTTTAAAAAAAAAAATTATGTCATTAAACTTTAAATATTGTAATAAGATATAACTTAAAATAATGTAAGAGACAAAACGTTTTTTGAGTAATTGTAAAAGTTATGATATGAAAGCATAAAAACTTGTATATATAGTTGAATATGAAGATATATTCCACACCTCAAAGGTTATAGATGACCTTTGAATATACAGGTAACCATGAAGGGCTCGAACTACACATGGGTCTCTTCAAATTAAAATGATAATTTGTATTTTTCATGACTAGTTTTACGTTAGAAAAAAGGGGTTAGTTTAATCACTCATGTGCATGGCTTTCACTAATAATTTACAAAGTCTGAACAATTAATTAATTCTTCAATATTATAATATTTAATTATTAATCTAAAGAATTAATACCAAAGAAAGTGATCTCTTAGTCGTCTTAGATTGCTTAAACTTCCAACCAGTTAGGCCAGTTAGGCCAGAGATTTGATTTCTCCAAGGGGGCTCTTGATAACCTCTGGAATTCCACTACCCTATATATATATATATATATATATATTTCAAATCCAGTCGATGTTTTTAGACTATATTATTCAATTGGGTTGAATTCTGGGCATCCAGGTAATTTAAATGTGAAAAATAAGCACAACGTTTACCATGATTAAGAGAAATTTTCTTAAAAAACAAAGAAAAAAGAAAGAAAGACAAGTCTCAGATGACAGATCGAATATCAATATACAATTGGCATAGTTCATGTTCACACCCTGCAAATGAAATAATAGAACATGGCAACATTTCGGCAAATTTTGAGCTCGGTTGTCTCTATAAGCACCACTTATTAGACCTAACGTGACTTTTCCTTTAAGTTAGAAGACCATTTATGTAGTACATTGATTAACTGGGATTTCCCACTTCAATAGCTTGATAAATTTTGCTTTTAAATAAGAATAAACGACTGTTTTTAATTCAATTAATGATTTAATAACATTTTTCTACTAATAAAATTTTAAAATATTATTTTATTATTCAAATCATCATAATTACTTTTCTCATCCAAACAAGAATTAATAATGATCATCGTATGTACGTGTATCTTGAAAATGAATGAAATGACGATCGATAAGAAAGGTTAGTGACCGGCGGTGCTGGCTGCGGCTGCTGAATAATGATGGGCGGTTTGTCTGATTTTTAATCTTCTCAAAATGCCAATCCTATCATTGTCTTGCTTTAAAAATCATATCATAATGTCATTAAAGGTCTTGTAAATGTGACAGATTAGGAAATGGCCATAGCTCTGGCAAAAACTCAAATATTATACCGTGCTTTTGAAACATCCAAGGTGTTACAAGAAACAACACAATAGAATCAAGGGTACGTAATACCAGAATCTCCACAAGAAATTTTGGTTTTTTTTGGACCAAATCTGTTTTGATGCAAACAGATACACTCCCTATTGCGATGTCAAAGAATGCCGCTACAACTCGATCATTTCTCGGTGAGATTTGTGTCAGAATAGGGCAAGAGAGGCAGCAATAGTGCCGAAGTATGCCAAGAAAAAAGAGAGAGAAAGTCTTAGTTTTGATGTCATGATAGAATTTGAGGTGGGTCTAACTCCTTTCCCAATAAGGTCTTGTTAAAAGGGAGGATTACCTCTTTTTATAAACCAATGAGTTTAAGCGTGTCTAGTTGGTGTAAGACTCTAATACTCCATCTCACAGTCAAACCCATATGTTGAGTCATACCTGTTGATTGAGGTAGTTACTGGCTCTAATTTCTTACCCACTGGTCAAACACTCAGCTCAACTAAATCTAACTCTGATACCATGTTGAAAATTGAAGAAGTAAAAAAAAAAAAAGAGAATAAAGAACAAGAACATAGCAACACATATAAAAAGACACATGATATTTTACGTGATTCGGTATAACTCTCCTACATCCATGTATGAAGGAGTTTTCACTATAATAATATGAATATGAATACGATATAAGTGTTTTATCACATTATCAACCTACTACCTTTACTTCGGCGAATATCTCGTTCTTATGGTGTTTAATACCTCTTGGTATTTACTCGATACCCGTAGTACTCTTACATCAAAACCCCTTATATCCTCACATTCTCTTATTTCCTCTCTCATTATCACTATTCCTTTTTAATGAGAAGATTATCCCTTCTTATACATCGATAGACTTAAGCGTGTCTAACTGCTGTGAGACTCCAACAATTTGCACAGTTAGACATGTCATGAAAGCTCAAATATTATATAATACTCTTGAAACATTCAAAGTGTACCGAGGAAGAAGACAATTAAATCAAGAGTACTTCCATGTATCACTACAAGAGATTTGGCTTTCTTCGACGATATCTGTTTTGATACAGACAAATTTTGCTGACAAACACCTTCTATTGTGACACCAAAGGTAACTCAAATCATCTTTGGGTGAAATTTACACCACTGAACTTACTAATCAGGGCGCGAGAAACAATTTAATTAGGAATTTTACTAAAGCTAGATGTGATAAGCCATAGTGTAAGAAAGAAAGAAAGGGTTCACAGGTAGACATAACTCATAAGGTCCTAGTACGTAAAAAAATATTTGAGATTGGTCCAGTACCTTAATACACTCTCATTTATGATTGTTGTTGCTACATAATTGTACCAATTTTTTTACTTTTTTTGTTCATGTCTCTCTCTCCGATCATCTTTAGTTGAATTCAAATAATGGATCATATTCCTTATTTTTTTGATTAGAAATGGAAATAGCTTCATCTTTACTATTGATTAATCACTTATTAAAAACCTTTTTTTTGTTCATGTCTCTCTCTCCGATCATCTTTGGTTGAATTCAAATAATGGATCGTATTCCTTATTTGTTTGATTAGAAATGGAAATAGCTTCATCTTTACTATTGATTAATCACTTATTAAAAACCTTTTAATGTTAATTATCAATTAATCAACTATGAAAAAACATAGATTAATCTTAAGGGATTGACCTGACAGTCAAGGAGGTTTGTTCCGTTCCTTGAGTTCTTGGGTTCAAACATTAAGGTCACTTATCAGTATAATATTGTGATTTACTTGACCTTTTGAGTTTGTATGATGTTATGGTGTTCAATGAATCTCAGAGATTAATTGAAATATATGCAAGTTTATTCCAACACTTAGATTACCAAAAAAATAAAAAAATAAAAATAAATAAAACCCAACTATAGGTTGACGTTCGACCTAACCTTTGAAATAATTGGGCTAAGTCAATTTAAAACAGCCAATTAATGGCATGATTTTGTTGTTCCAGTTAACTTCTACAAATTTTATATATAATTTATTTATGTAGGGACACATTCTTGGAAGAAAAGGTTAAAATCTAGGTTTATATATAAAAAAAAAAACATTGGCCCAAGAATTTGAATAAAAAATTATAACTTGAACCAATCATTAAATGTGGGACTAATAATGTTGAAGATTAAAGGAGATTCTATGACTATTATGAATGATCGAAGAAATTCTTTTGACCAATAGGTAACCATAGTATGTATTATTTATTGACTTTAAAATTAAATGTTTAATAATATTATCTTTTCTAGTTTTAATATTTTATATAAATTAGATGTCTCTATCTTAGACTTAAATGTTCAAACTAGGCAGGTGATTTGCTAATCAAATTCTAGAAGGTTTTTTGAGATTTGATTAAAATGTGCCGAGGAGGTACCATGTAATTTCTAACCAGAAGAAACCTAGGGAACTATTCCAAGAATCATCTGAAAATTAACCATTAATTATTTGGTACAGAACATGGATAGATTCCCTGCTGCATATGATATCTAAATGAAAAATAATATTACAATAACAAACAATCCATGTCATCTTATTTGATGTGCAAATCACAAAAATAATGAATCAATGAAAACTAAAAATAATATTGATAATGAGGTTCCGATCTGTACAATAAACCTCTCTATAATCATAACGGTAGATTAAACTAATTTATTATTATAAAGAAGTTATAACTTAACAGAAGTGTAGTAGTTACAAAAATTACTGTTTTGATTTCTTATTTTATAATTCACGTTTTAGTAGTACAGTAAAACCTTTCTATAGTCATAATGGTGGGACTAACTAATTTTATTACTATAAAGAGGTTATAACTTAAAAGATGTGTAATTACAAAAATTTCTTATTTTATAATACATGTTTTTGTAGTACAGTATTAGGATTTCAATTAATGTTTTAACAGTATGAGGATTTCAATTCAACACTTCAATTGCTTACTTTTGAAACGGATAGAAGATTGTATCTTGGAACCAATAAAGATAAGTGTCCTTGATGGAATTGTAAATGCAATTGCTACATGGTCAAATTAATGTGAAGTCATAGACAATTGCCAATTGTTTTAAGCATTACAAAATTAGGACCTCCGATGTTGATTAATTGTAAGTTACAAATAAAGTGGATAAGAAGAATCAAAGAATCATAGTAGAATGGAGTGATTATATTTGACAACTTCACTACACTAATCGAATAGATATTAATGTATTCCTCAATTATCCAAATGAGCAATAAGTATACTTTAACTGAAGAAGAAATCATTGTTACAATTAGACAAGAAGAGAAAATAAATAATCATGAGAATGATAGTAGGGAAATACAAAAAGTTTCGTGTCAATAAGCTCTAAACATGCTTGAAAAGCTAGAAATATTTTGGTTTCAACAAGAAAATATCCATGCTAGTGGGTAATGTACTCGCAAGTTAAGAGATGTGGTAACAACTCTAAAACATAAATCAGTCATCCAAACAACTAGATAAATATTTTATTTCATCTTAAACCTTTAATGTAAGGTATAATATTTTTTTTTTCAATATACAGATAATTATTACTGTGTGGAAGCAACTTTCCTTAAAACGGGAATTAAAAATATTATAACTTATTACAATATGAAGTTTATTCTTATTTATAACTATCCCAAATTGAGAATAAAATTTTTTATGACTATATAGAATTTATTCTTATATAGAGTATCACTATGAGAGGTTTTACTGTATGTATTAGGATTTCAATTCATTGTTAATTTTAGTAGTCATTTCTGTAATTAGACAAGAAGAAGAAGGAAATAATCCTAAGAATGATAGTACGAAAATACAAAAGTTTCCTGTCAAGAAGCTTTAAACATGCTTGAAAAGCTATGAATATTTTGGCTTCAACAAGAAGTTGTTCATGTTAGCAGATTATTACATACCCGCACGAATTTTTTTCTTAAATATACAAATAATTATTATTATGTGAAGGCAACTTTCTTAAGACGTGAATTAAAAAAAATATAATTTATTACAATATAAAGTTTATTTTTATTTATAACTCTCTCTAGGATTATAATTTTTTATGACTATATAAAGGTCATTCCTATATAAAGTATCATTATAGAGATGTTTTACTGTATAACCAATTTAATAATCTTAATTTCCTATAATATGAATTTTTTTTTTTAAATGATAAATCTAACCATAAAATTTACTGACTTAATAATTACATCCTTAATGAAACAACCAAAAACCCATATTTTTTTTTTAACTTATAATGCTAAATTATGCTAACATATTAACAATTTAATTAAAACATACTAAATTATACTAAATCATGCTAGACTTAGTAGTTGAGCGCATTTTGACTATTTTTGTCTTTATTATTTTTATTAAAGACAATATATTATAATTATGTCAGCTTACAAGATTTTACAACTAAATTTATGTTTTGAATAAAATCTTAATAATTTAAGAATTAAAATTAGTAAAGATAATTATATTGAGAATTTTATATGTAAATTGTATGACATACTAAGACTTAGGTGTTAATTTTGCAAAACTTTAATATGAAATATTAAGAAAAATAAGGAAAGAATTAATAACTCCTTAAAATAAAAAGATAATGCATCCACATGGTAAAGTTGATGATGCAAATTGAGGTACAGAATTACCCTGCACCTAGCAGTCACTGAGAAGTATCTTAGAGAGACTTCGTGTGTATATAAGTAACCTCAAACAAACCCTTCCCTCACCTACTTTTCTCATCCCCCTTCTTTCTCTTTCTCTTTCTCCTGCGTTTGATACTTTTGATGAGTTAACTCGGTTAGATCTTGACCATGGAAACTCACTCATTCTTCTTCTTCTTCACAAACCTATTCCCTTTTTGGCTGATTCCTCATCTTCTTCTTCTTCAACAGATTTTCAATTGTTTTTCCTCATCATGTGTCTCTCCTTTTTTTTTTTTTCCTTTTTTTTACCTGCAATTTGTTTTCAGTTTGATTGTTCTACTATTTAAGATATATTCCCAGATGATGATCGTCTTTGAATATAACGTCTTTCCCTCAAATCCAGGAACTGTGAACCAGCAAAAGGAACATTAAGTAGTTTCAGTTTCAGTTGTTGTTGTGTTTTAAATCTTGTTTTGAGTTCCCTTTTCTAAGGTTTTGTAGTTGTTGTCTTGGAAAAAACAGTATATTCTATTTAGGGTTCTCTCTCGGGCTCGTTGTGTCGCAACCTTATAGCCATTTAGTATTCGCCACGTCAGTTCATGCTCGTTGGCAGACACAATAAATCTCATCAGCGTGTGTGTTGTTCCTCTCAGTTTTATCAGTTTACAAATTGTAATCCCTTTTGTTTCATTCTGGCTTGGATGGATCAATCAACAGTCATCGTTTTCTGGCGCAGCATCATCAAGATTCACATGCTAATTATATATTCAGTGAAGTTGTGTAAATATATGATTTGAAGGTCATGAGAATCTTGATGATGCTGCATCAGTGATAGATGACTATAACCATAGAGATGGATCTAGGTTTAATTTCTTTTGTTGTTGCATTTCATAGAAGGTGATTATTTTTCTGTTAATCTCTTTTTAACCTATTAATTATTGGTTGGGTTAATTATTTATGTGTTTGAATCTATGTGGGGTTCTTCTTTTATTGTTCATTTTTTTTGCAGGGTCAAAAAAGCAAAGGGCACAAGAATATTTTGTACGTGGTGGCCGGGTTGATATTATAAGGTAAGTGATGAAGGTTAAGCACTTATGTCTGCCTTTATACTATTAAGCATACAATACCACACTTTCAAATCAAAAATAGTTACTGAAGAGATTGGGAAAATTAAAAAAAATTATATCCATATTGAACTTTTCAAAGAGTGTCAATGTCAGTAGTACTAAAACTTATGGTAGCTTCTGTAGCTGGAAACCTTGAATCAAAATCATGGTGGGATGATGTCACATTGCACTTTAGATCGCTTGAAAATTATCCGATATTCAACATTTTTAAGCTTGGTGAGTCCATTTAGCAGGCTTCTTATTACTAAGTTTATCTTTAATAGTTTTCAAAGTATTCTTGAGATTTAAGCTCTCTCCCCATTTCTCAATCACAAAATGAAAGAGGAAAGTTCACGTATAAATATATGTATATATAATTGATTCTGATGAGACATTTCTCATTCCTGTTTGAGCTTTTACTAGTAAACGATTTCACTATTTATTTCTTCTTTCATCTATTCCTTTATTCCGATCTTATCACTTTGTTCTTACTTTCTTGTGATTCGATCAAAAGAAACAAAATATATTACATTTTATCCTTCGAAATAGGCTTAGTGGATCCTCTATTAGATTTAAACATTTAAATTGTTGTTGTTTTTCTTCTTAATTTTAACATGTAAAAGCCCGTACACCTTTTGTACGGACATATGTGGTGCTCACTGAACTGGTTTTTCTGTAGGGTTTAGTGATCTTCTAACAATAATCTTTTTGAAGAAATCTATGAGAAGCTGGTCGGTTTCATTATGCAAAAGAGTGGAATCATTATAAACCTTCATTATCACGACAGTTCAGATTTATGAAGGTGGTGTCCCTTTTGCACAGAACAAAAAAACAAACAAGAAGACATAATAATTTTAAGACTTACTGGTGACTAGCATTATGTTTAGGTGATAATTATAGTTAATTTTATGATCTTTAATTAATTTTTCTTCGATGTTTTGGATCTGAAATACGAACAGTTATATGTGCTTTACTTTCTTGTGATATGAATGAAAGTAGTCATGAGATATTCTTCTCTCTGGTATCCATGGTTAAAGATGAGATCGAACAAATTTGATTAATGTTTCAGAGTCATAGTTTTATATCTTTAGCAGTGGAATGGAAGAAGAATCTTTAAGCCATGTCATGTGGGACATTTTCAGTGACAAAAGCTGTTATGTCATTTGACAAGTGAAAAGAAAGGCCACGATTCATTCCTTATCAAGGTCCACAAGCACACCAAGAAAACATGAAAAAAAGAAAAAAAAAGAAAAAAAAAAACAGATTCAATTGTACAACCCCAGCACAGCAAATCTGATTTAGCTACTTATATTTGTATGTATTTGGCTAATCTTGTTAGTTGAGTGTTCTAAATTGATCCTGATATTTTTCTTCTAATTGAATAATATTAGGATCAAATGCACTTATCAATATGGAAATTCAGCAAGGAATTGTATAGATATGGAGTTGCAATCTGGAATTTCTGTATTACTGTTTCTCTCTTTGCAGAGTTGTGTTATTTTTTCCACAGAAGTTCAAATGCTTTTTTAGTTTTAGAATCTCCATGTATGCAGTGATCTGTTAATCTAAGGTTTGGGGTGAGAAATTAATGAAATAAACCAGATTTTATGCAGTGAATTTTCATGCCAAAGTGAATACAAATTTCTTCAATACGTACCTTACTCACAGAAGCTAGCATAGCCATTAGTTTTAATTTCCATGTAAGTTAACTTCCAAACTTCAAAGATCACTTGTTTAGCTATAATGTGTGTTTAGGTCACTCACGATCCCCTTCGATCCTGAATGGCAATGGCAATATAACTGGAAATAGCTTGAAAATTTTGTTTGATTTTGAGCAGATGAATCTTGGCAAAACTATATAAATCTCCTTGTTTTGCAACCCCTAATTTGATCAAGTGTATAGTTCTTTTGCTTTAAAGAACTTATTTATATGTTTTTCCATACATGGACTTCAATTCTGTTATGTAATATTTTCTTTTGTTTTCCCCTTCTCTATGTTTTAATTACTGAAGTTAGAGCTATATTACATTATTGCCAAATAATGACAGCAATAATTAGTAACAGAGAGAGGTGTTATTTATGTATTTGAAATTCCAGTAAGCACCTATTGATGCAGAAATCTGCACCGACCAAAGAATTTCGATTGACCCTGTCGGAACCAGAATGAATGTGCGTATGATTCAATAAAAATCAACAATGAACAAAAAAGAAAGAGTCACAAATAAGAACACAAGACAATTTTTAAAGTGGTTCGGCAAGTTAGAACTTGAGTCTACGTCCACTATTATCTTATTGCTTTTGAGAGCTTACAAAGAATAGTATAATTCCTAGGAAGATTTTCTTAAAACAATTTCCCAGCCCCCTTGAAAATAAGTTATGATGGGTTTATATGGCACCCATTTACATGATAGAGTTGAGATAAGATTTAAATACGTAGAATTAGGAAGTTGCATGATCTTTGGCTACCTTAGTTGGAGTCTAAGTCAATATGAATATCTTCCTTCCAAATTGAGCCAATCTAAATATCTTCTCTCCTAATAGGGAATTATCCTCTTTAGATTGACCGCACAACAATAGCCCCTCGGTTTTTGGAGTGCATAACCGCGCTTCAAAAACTCATGTCTTTGATCTGGATGGTTGTCATACTATAGGCTGCAGTCTCGAACTGAAGAACTTGAATTATGCTTGCCGAATCTAAGAGATTTGAGAGATCTTGAACACGTGATCTCAAGTGAATAAGCGAGCTTATGAGATTAATTAGGGAGCATAAAAAGCTTGATCTGAGAGCATAGAGAGCTTGATCTGAGAACATAAGGAGCTCGATCTGAGAATACGAGGAGTTCGATTAGAAAGCGCGGAGAGCTTGATTTGAGAGCGTAGCTCGATCAGAAAGTATGGAGAGCTTGATCTGAGAGCATTGCTCGATCATAAAGCATGGAGAGCTTGATCTGAGAGCATAGCTCGATCATAAAGCATGGAGAGCTTGATCTGAGAATATAGCTCGATTAGAAAGCATGGAAAGCTTGATCTGAGAGCATAGCTCAATCAGAAAGCATGAAAAGACTGATCTGAGAGCATAGTTCGAATATAAAGCATGAAGAGCTTGATCTGAGAGCATTGCTCGATCAGAAAGCATGTAAAGCTTGATCTGAGAGCATAGCTCGATCATCAAGCATGAAAAGCTTACTCTGAGAGCATGGCTCGATCAGAAAGGTTGGAGAGCTTGATTAGAAAGCATGGAAAGCTTAATCTGAGAGTATAGCTTGATCAGAAAGCATGAAGAGCTTGATCTGAGAGCATAGCTCGATCAGATAGCATGGAGAGCTTGATCTGAGAGCATTGCTTGATCAGAAATCTTAGAGAGCTTGATCTAAGAGCATAGCTCGATCAAAAAGCGTGGAGAGCTTGATATGAGAGCATAGCTCGATCAGAAAGCGTGGAGAGCTTGATCTGAAAGCATAACCCGATCAGAAAGCGTTGATAACTTGATCTGAGAGCATAGCTCGATCAGAAAACGTGGAGAGCTTGATCTGAGAGCATAACTCTATCAGAAAACGTGAAGAGCTTGATCTGTGAACATTACTCTATCAGAAAGCATGGAGAGCTTGATCTGAGAACATTGCTTGATCATAAAGCTTGGAGTGCTTGATCAGAAAGCTTGGAGAGCTTGATTTGATTAGAAAGCATGGAGAATTGGATCTGAGAGCATGACTTGATCAGAAAGCATGGAGAGCTTGATTTAAGAGCATGGCTCGATAGAAAGCACAGAGAGCTTGATTTGAAAGCATGAAGAGTTTGATCTAAGAGCATGGCTCGATCAGAAAGCATGGAGAGCTTGATCTGAGAGCATTGCTCGATCAGAAAGCATTGCTCGATCAGAAAGCATAAAGGGCTTGATCTGAGAGCATTGCTCGATCATAAAGCATAGAGAGCTTGATCTGGGAGCATAACTCGATAAGAAAGCATGGAGAGCTTGATATGAGAGCATGGCTCAATCAGAAAGCATGTAGAGCTTGATCTAAGAGTATTACTCGATCAGAAAGCTTAGAGAGCTTACTTTGAGAGAATTGCTCGATCAGAAAGCATGGAGAGTTTGATTTGAGAGCATAGCTCGATTAGAAAACATGGAGAGCTTGATCTGAGAGCATTGCTCGATCAGAAAGCTTGAAGAGCTTGGGAGCTTGAGAGCTAGAGAGCTAGTGAGCTCTTTCTAATATGAGAGATTTGAGCACGCGATCTAAGTGATCTAGCCACGCAATCTGAAGTTGAAGATCAGAGTGATCTAAGCGCACAATCTGAGCGATCTGGCCACGCGATTTGAAAACTCTGATTTGGAACATGCTTCAGTATTTTGACGATAACTTGAGCTATAGACCTCATATTTGGAAGATTCTTGGACATTCAAAAAGCTAACTCGAAGGGCTACAATTCTTGTGTTTACCACTTAGCCGGATTCAGAATTTATCCTGCTCAGATTTTCACATTTGATGACATGATTCTAGAAAAAGAAGCTGGGATTTGCTGAATAAGTTGAGACTTGCTGGAAAAACATGGAGAGCTACTGTGAACCAGGCCTTTCTTCTAGCGCCAAAATGTTGATACAGAAATTTATACCAACCAGAGAATTTTGATTGACCTTGCCAGAACCAGAATGGATGTGTGCGTGATTTAATGAAAATCAACAATGAACAAAAAAGAAAGAGTCATAAATAAGAACACAAGACAATTTTTAAAATGGTTCGGCAAGTTAGAACTTAAGTCTACGTACGCCCACTGTTATCTTATTGCCTTTGAGAGCTTACAAAGAATAGTATAATTTCTAGGAAGATTTTCTTAGAACAATTTCCAAGCCCCTCTGAAAATAAGTTATCCTGGGTTTACATAGCACTCATTTACATGATAGAGTTGAGATAAGATTCAAATACGTAGAATTAGAAAGTTGCATGATCTTCGGTTACCTTAGTCGGAGTCTAAGTAAATCTGAATATCTTTCTTTCAAATTGAGTCAATCTAAATATCTTCTCTCCTAATAGGGAATTATTCTCTTTGGATTGACCGCACAACAACACCAAAATCATCAAAAATTAACTTAACTTAATGAAATTGTTTGTAGCTGATGGAGAATGTTGTATGCAATTGCAATGTCGATAAATTTACAAATTAAAAGATCATTATTTAACTTAAATAGTTGCAAAAGTATTGAGTTAAATGAGGACTTATTTCATGCTTATCAAATTATATGGTTCTTTTAGACACTTCCTAATTCTTTCTTTGCCATATCTATATGTATATTGTATATATGTATAAACAGACATTTTTCTTTTCTTATTATACAACTTTGCATTGTGATTCATCGCTGTTCCATTTGTAATTAGCAACGCAAATGGCTGGTTCGGTCCAATCATTGGAATGAAAAATATAGCTGCAATTTTGATTTACTACACAAGAAGAACTCGGTCATTTGTTTGTTCTTAAAAAACACCTTTCGCTTAATCTATTGCTTGCAGCTGAAATAAGAACCTAATACGAAAGATGTTTCAATTTTTGAAGAACCATAATATTGGACTTTTACATTTGTAGAGGAAAATAACTTTAGTCTAGAAATTTTCTAACCTCATGGTTTGCTCTAACTTTACTTCTCTTATAATTTTATTTTTATTTGTTTCGCTATTTCAATTATGTAATTCTTCCCTTATGTTTTGTTTTGTTTTGTTTAGCTATTCCAATTATCTTAGAATTAACTAAAGTACTTATAAGCTCTGGATCTTGATACTTTGATTGGCCATTACAATTATAGAAGGATTTATTAGGTATTTATATAGGCTCTCAATCCTCATGAATTAGTTTTCTTAAATCTAGTAAACTAGTACTTGTCTTTTATCATAACATAAGTCAAGTTCTTATTCCTTGCTTAATTAAAAAGGAAATATCTGAAAAAATGGAGCCACGTTGCAGGTTCTTCCTCCTCCCATAGTGACATAATTCATAAATCTAGCTGAAATATACTTGCATGGTCATCGGCATACTGGTACAATTACCATTTATTATTCGTACTATCTCTAAAAGCTTGATCGTGACTCATCCACCCATCCACCTTAATTTTCCCATGAATCCCACCTCTTTTTTCTTCTGACCATTTATACCCAATTTAAGGCTCTTCAATCAACCCCTCCTCCTGGTCCCCCTCACCTTCAATAATATCAGATTCTGATATCATTAATAATGAAATTTGTTTATCAAAACGTGAAAGAAATGTCGCCATGTTTATCGACCATTTTGGTTTGTTTATTTGATAATAAAATGTAATTTAAGGTTAGGTAATTTTTGACAGTGTGTGAGCATGCAGCAGAATATATGTATGTATGTCTGATTCTCACAGTGGCCGTGCAGCAGGGAGCACAGTAGCAGTGTCTGTGTCACGGAGGGTGAGTGATGGAAGGAGAAGGGGGCCACCACAGACGTTGGTCCCAACCCATGCAGGTCCACCGGTGCACAGAGATTTTGATGGATGAGTCGACATGGTGGTGTCCCGCCATGAAAAGATATTCTGGCAACTCAAATCATACTGGAATTGAATGATCATAACCATAGGGATTGTACTCACATATTCCTCACCACATGTATAATCCACACACACCCTTCATATTGTCAAATTTCATTTTACTTCACTCATTTTTATGCAATTTTGTACAATGCAATTATCATTAGTTTTTGTTTTTAGTAAGAATATATACTTTAAGAAATTTAATATTTGAATACGGCAAAAAATATATACAGGAAGAAGGTTTTTTTTTTTTTTTTTTTTATCATATGATAATTAAGATGTCGATTAAAATTGAGTTGTAATTATAGATAAGTATATGTTAAAGATAGTTAATTACATTGCATAGATTAATAGTAATTTTATGTTGGACATAATACTTGATTAAAGAGTAAACGAATTTTTCCCACCTAAGGTTTGCCTTAATGACACTTAATTTTGCACCTAAAAGTTTTAATATACCACTTGTCCACCAAACGTTTATAATCCGTTAATACCTAGAATACACTTCATTTTCTCAATTAGCATTCGACTAGTTACCAGGAGCAAAGGTCAGGGTCGTCTCAAGAATATTTGTGACCTTAAGCAAGAGTTATTTTGGGGGCCTTATAATAATATAAGTATATACTAAAAAAATTATTTCAAATTTATTTTTCTTACCTTTTGAGATGCAAAATCATTAATTAAATTTTTGTATTCAAGTTTAGAAATCAAATCTTTTTCAATTGATAATATAGCCAAATTACTTAATCTTTCTTGTGACATTGTTGAATGCAAATAAGATTTTATTAACTTTAATTTTGAAAAACTTCTGTTTGTTGAAGCTACAGTAACATGAATAGTTAATAGTATTCTATAAGCTATCCATGCATCTAGAAAAGAATTCACTTTTTTATTTTTTATTTTATTTTAAAATCTAGTATCTTAAGTGGTGTTTTAATTTCCACGTTTATAATTTCTTTTAAAACTTTTAATTCTGAATATAAATCTAAACCATCAGTATCAGAGAGCATGTCATGTTTTAAAAAGTTTTCAAGATTTAAACAATTTTTCTTCAAATTATCATCATCAAGCAATTTTAACTTTTCTATATTATAAAGGAAACAAAAATTATCACTATATATTTCAAATTGTTCAAACCTACTTTGAACTGAGGAAATGGCATGATCAACTAAATATGTGAAATAATTTATTCTAAAAGATTCTTCAGCAGACAATTTCATCTCTTCATTTTCATTCTCATCAAATTGTTTTTTTCTCTTTATTGTACATTTTTCACAAAATTTTGGTTCTATATTCATTTGCTCTGCAATCTCTTTAGCAGAAATCATAGAAGATGTAAACCCATTTTCTCTAAATTTTTCAAAAAATGAAACAAGACCTTTCAACTGATCTATTGCAACAACAATGTCCATATTTTTAGATTGTAAATATTTACTAACCGTACTAACAACAAATAACATTTCATACCAAATAATCATGCCTAATAGAAATTCAAATATTTCAATCTCATATGTTACTAAAGAAATAACTTCACTTTTTGTTTTAGGATCTTCACTAGTTTCTGCTAATTGATATAAATCATATCTTATTTGTGGAGCTTGAAATTTTATTGCTTTAACACTTTCAACACGACTTTCTCAACATGTTTGTGATAATGGCTTAACTGTCAAATTAGAAACATGATCTTGAAAAATTTTCCATTGTTTTGTAGAAGAAGAATATAATGAGTATATGCGTTGTGTTACTCCAAAAAATGTAATAGCATTAGCACATAAATTAGCCATATCACAAAGTGAAAATAATGTGAAGCCAAAACGGGGTTGTTTCACTTAAGTCCATTGGAAGCCAAAACGGGGTCGTTTCATTTAAGGCCATTACTGAAACTTAGCCGTCAGATCAAGACAGATCCAAGGGCTGAGGATTACGAATGCAGACATATATAAAGAAAGCAACAGTGATGAAAATGAAGAATGCGTATTTGTTAATCTGGTATTAGGGTTTGCAAAAGAGAAAAAAACTAGGGTTGTTTTTGCTGGGTCTTTCTGGGTGTAATCTGGGTTGATTGTGAGAGAGGGTTGCATTTCCTTCTAGAGGCTAGTATTTGTCCTCTGTTTTCTTGCAGATTATTGAGAGATTCTTGAGTGAATAGGCCTTGGTTGGGTGTTAATCTGTTTTGGCATATTTGTATGATTGTCTTCTTGTAATCGTTGAATATCTTCTTAGTGTTGTGAGTGTCCGTATTTCGGAGCTCAACGTGGACGTAGTCTATCCAAGATTGGATAGAAGAACCACGGTAAAATCGTGTCTTGTGTTATGTGTGTGATTCTTTGATCTTTAATCTTGTGTGTGGTTATTTGTATTGCGAATTTGCTTATCAGGCTTAGGTTATAACAGTGGTATCAGAGCTAAAGTTCTAAGGGGATTTAGGGTTAGAAATCATTTGGTCTTCTTGACGAATTCTAAAATTAGGGTTTGTTAGATTTGGGGGTTTTTCGATTTCAAGATTCTAGATCATTAGGACTTCAGATCTTGCTAAGTCTTGGGGTTAATTCGTGAGATTAAGTTACAAACACAAGGGACCGACGAAATTCGTACAAATTCTAAAATTAGGGTTTGTCAGATTTGGGGGTTTTCGAATTAAAGGCTTATAGGGCTTTAGGGTTTTCGAATTGTCCTTGAATCAGGTCGAATTGGTTAGTCTGAGTCACAAACACAAGTCAGGGGAGAAATCTGGGTATTTTCTAAGGGGCTGCAGTAGTCTTGTCACTTTAGTCTTGTTTGTGTCTTGCCTTGTGTGATACAGTTTAAGGGTATTTAGGCTGGAACACCAGTAACTGCCTTAAAAACTGCCTGGCAGTAATTGGCAACTTCTGGTATAACAACGCCACGTATCCTTTGACTGTTCTGCCCTATTATTACAATATAATGAGCACTACTTGTATAGAGATCTCCCAATATGATGGGAAGATCGATTTTAATACATGGAAAAAGAAGATGAAAGCCCTTCTTTTGCATAATAAAGTCGGGCTTGCCCTAGAAAAAGATGCCACCAAGTGGTCTGAAGAGAAACTGAAAAAGAAGGCTGAAGTGGATGAGGAGGCATACAATCTAATCATAATGAATCTGTCCGATGCAGTCTTGCGAAAGGTTGATGGCATGGAAACACCGCTCACACTCTAGGGTAAACTCGAATCCCTTTATTCCTTACAGTCTGCACCAAACTTAGCATTTCTTAAAGGAGCTTTATTTTCTTATAAAATGGATGTTACTAAGTCTGTAGAAGAAAACCTTGATGAGTTTCTTAAGATGACATTAGTATTGAAAGGTACAGATCAGGAGTTGGGAGATTCTAGTTTGGCAATGATATTGTTAAATTCACTGCCTGATGAGTACTTAGTGGTGAAGAATGCTTTACAATACACTGGGACAGTTCCCAGTGTTGACCTGATTATAGCAGGTCTTAAATCTAGGGAATTGAAGTTGAAAATACAGAAAAGGAATGGAAATAACATGTTTGTCAAAGGTAGATCAGATCCTGGACAATTAGGAAGGGATAGTAATAAGAATTTCCAGCAACACATAAACCCTAGGGCTAAGAAAAAAAGGAAGAATAACAAGTCTAAGGAAGAAACTAGGAAGTGTTTCCACTGTAATAAACCTGGCCACCTTAAGAAGAACTGCTATGATTGGATAAAGAAACAAAAACAGCACAATACAGAGAGTAACTTAGCTAGCACTAGCACTAGCATTGAAGTTTCAGAAGCCCTCACTGTCTCAAACCATGTTAGCAGTAAGGAATGGGTTCTAGATTCGGGGTGCACCTTTCATATGAATCCAAACATCCAATGGTTCCAGAACTTTAGGAAAGGAGAGTTAGAAACTGTCTTCATGGGTAATAATCACTCTTGTAAGGTTTAAGGCATAAGGAAACATAACCATTAGGTTGAATAATGGCAAAATCATAATGTTAACCAGAGTGAGGTATATACCTGACCTCAAAAGAAACCTGGTCTCCTTGGGAACTTTGGATGAAGCTAGATGTAGTTATAAGGCAGAAAAAGGATCCATAGTTGTGTATAAGAATAATGAAATATTACTTGAAGGAGTCAAACAAAATGGGCTGTATATTCTGTATGGTCAACATTGTGCACTCACTGTAAAGTATGCTTTATCATCTACTAATCTGACTGCTGCAGAGAAATGGCATTTGAGACTTGGCCACATAGGCCAAAAAGGTATGACAGTGTTAAGCCAACATGGCTATTTTGGTAAGGAATCCATATCTGATTTAACTTTCTGTAAAGTTTGTGTGTTGGGAAAATAGCACAGAATGAGTTTCCAAAAGGGAACTCATCTGGTTGAAAAAGGATTGGGTTATGTTCATGCAGATCTTTGGGGTCCTGAAAAGGTTAGAACACATAGAGGGAATTGTTATTTCCTCTCCATTGTGGATGACTATAGCAGAAAGGTATGGATGTACCTACTTAGGTCTAAAGATAAAGCCTTAGCTAAGTTTAAAGGCTGGAAAAACTTGGTTGAAAACCAAGTTAATAGGAAGGTGAAAACCTTTAGGACAGATAATGGCCTAGAATTCTGTAATCAGGAGTTTGACTCTTATTATGTAGAAGAGAGAATCTTGAGGCATAGGACTGTTAGGGGAACCCCTCAACTAAATGGGGTTGCTGAGAGAATGAACAGAAACCTTCTTGAAAAGGTCAGATGTCTCTTATTCACAGCTGGGCTACCAAAAACCTTTTGGGGGGAAGCATTAGGTACAACAGCTTACCTTATAAATAGGAGCTCTTCTAGCTCAATAGACTTTAAGTGCCCTAAAGAAAAGTGGTCTGAAAGTAGACCATCTCTTGAACACCTAAGAGTCTTTGGATGTGCTGCATATGCACATACCAGAGATGGAAAGTTAGAACCAAGATCCCTCAAGTATGTTTTTTTGGGATATCAAGAGGGAACAAAGGGTTATAGGCTGTAGGAAAGGGCTGCCCCAGGGGTTAGAGTAATTGTTAGTAGGGATGTGATTTTCAATGAAACAGTCTTTCCTTGCAAATCTGGTACTAACAGTGCAGGTAGCTCACAAGAAGAGTTTGAAACTTCAGGACAAACTGGGACAACTCAGTTTGAGGTGGAGCCTGAAACTAACCATGATCAATACACCCAAACAGATGAGACTGATCCTGTTGAAGATCAACCACAACATAATCAAGAGCAGGAGGGTGAAGATTACCCTACTGACAATGCTGAAGTGGATTAGCAGGATAACCTGGCCCAATATCAGTTAGCCAGGGACAGAGTCAGAAGGGAAATCAGACCCCCTGTAAGGTACAGCTATGCTGACCTGATTTATACAGCACTCCTAGCTGGTTCAGAGATACATCGATCAGAACCAAATACTTATGATGAGGCAATGAGTTCAAGGGATAGAAAAGAATGGTTGGCTGCTATGGAGGAAGAGATGGAGTCATTGCACTCAAACAAAACCTGGACACTAGTTCCAAAGCCAAAGAATCAGAAATTGGTGGAGTGCAGATGGTTGTACAAACTGAAAGAAGGGATAAATGAATCTGACCCACCAAGATTCAAAGCAAGGTTAGTGGCTAAGGGCTACACTCAAAGAGCAGGTATTGATTTCACTGAAATACTTTCTCCAATAGTTAAATTTAAAACTATTAGAATTATGCTAGCAATTATTGTTCAACATGACTTAGAGATAGAACAACTGGATGTTAAAACTGCTTTCTTGAATGGTGAGTTGGATGAGAAAATATTCATGAGTCTACCTGTAGGTTTTAAGGATAAAAAACTGCTTGATTATGTATGCTTACTGAATAAATCTCTGTATGGACTTAAACAGTCTCCTAGACAGTGGTACAAGAGATTTGATGCATTCATAATAGGAAATGGATTCACTAGAAGCATGTATGATAACTGTTTCTATTTTGCCTGTATGAATAACATGCCAATCTACCTTTTGATATATGTAGATGACATGTTAATAATTAGCAAGTCCATGACACAAATTAATGCATTAAAGGCCAAATTGAATACTGAATTTGATATGAAGGTCTTAGGGAAGGCAAAGAAAATACTAGGAATGATGATTGATAGAGATAAAAGTGCACATACTCTTAAACTGCATCAATCCTTATACTTACAAAAACTAGTCTTAAAATTTGGTCTGAATGAATCCAAAGCAGTGACAATGCCTTTAGCAAACCGCTTCATACTTAGTAAGTCACAGTCTCCAAAAACAGAGTCAGATAGACTGAAAATGGAGAATGTCCCTTATTCTAATACCATAGGTTCTGTAATGTATTCCATGATATCCACCAGACCTGATTTAGCATATGCAATATCACTATTAAGCAGGTTCATGTCAAATCCTGGAAATGAACATTGGAATACATTAAAATGGTTGATGAGATATATTAATGGTACTGTTCAAATTGGTTTAATGTTCTGTAAAAGATATGCATCACTTGATCTGGTGGGGTATGTAGATGCACACTTTGCAGGTGATAAAGACTCTAGGAAGTCCACAACTGCTTATTACTTCACACTGGGAGGCAACTGTGTTAGTTGGAAAGCTCAGTTGCAAACTCTGGTTGCATTATCCACTACTGAAGCGGAGTACATAGCAGTTTCAGATGCATTCAAGGAAGCAACATGGTTGCAAGGGATCCTGAAAGAAGCTGATCTGTTGAATGGCACAGCAACAGTCTACTCTGATAGTCAAAGTGTCATCCATTTGAGCAAGAACTCAGTGTATCACGAACGAACAAAACATGTGGATGTAAGGCATCACTTCGTCAGAGACCTGATTGCAAAGGGAGAGATAAATTTGTTGAAGGTACCTACTGAAGATAATCCAGCGGACATGGGAACAAAAGTGGTGACCACAGCCAAGTTCAAGCACTGCTTGAACTTGCTTCACATCAAATAAACACTTTCCTTCAAAGCTGAGAAGAAATATGGGATAGCTTACTGCACTAAAAAGAAGTCCAATAAATGAAAGGAATAAAGTTGGCTTCAAGGTGGAGACTGAAAATAATGTGAAGCCAAAACGGGGTCGTTTCACTTAAGTCCATTGGAAGCCAAAATGGGGTCGTTTCATTTAAGGCCATTACTGAAACTTAGCCGTGAGGATTACGAATGCAGACATATATAAAGAAAGCAACAGTGATGAAAATGAAGAATGCGTTTTTGTTAATCGGGTATTAGGGTTTGCAAAAGAGAAAAAAACTAGGGTTGTTTTTGCTGGGTCTTTTTGGGTGTAATCTGGGTTGATTGTGAAAGAGGGTTGTGTTTCCTTCTAGAGGCTGGTATTTGTCCTCTGTTTTCTTGCAGATTATTGAGAGATTCTTGAGTGAATAGGCCTTGGTTGGGTGTTAATCTGTTTTGACAGATTTGTATGATTGTCTTCTTGTAATCGTTGAATATCTTCTTAGTGCTATGAGTGTCCGTATTTCGGAGCTCAATGTGGACGTAGTCTATCCAAGATTGGATAGACGAACCACGGTAAAATCGTGCCTTGTGTTGTGTGTGTGATTCTTTGATCTTTAATCTTGTGTGTGGTTATTTGTATTGTGAATTTGCTTATCAGGCTTAGGTTATAACACAAAGAACTAAATTAAGTTTGTGACAACCGCATTATCACATGGTGTATAAAATGCTCTAGAATTTGTATCTATTAATCTTTTTTGCACACCTTGATGTTTACCTTTCATATTAGACCCATTATCATATACTTGTCCTCTCACATTATTTACGTTAAGTTCAAGATTTTTTAGTATACTTGTGAGTACATTAAAAAGACCTTGACTAGAAGTATTGTTCACTTTTATAAAACATAAGTGACATTTGTTCTTGATGATTTGTATTGGGGTACAATCAAGTATAAACTAGAGATACAAATTTGCTATTTCGTCAAACTTTAAGTGGGAATATATGTAAAAAGTTTATAATAAATTTGGGCTTTTTTGGCTTTTTTTGGGAAGTCTCTTGGGCTGGCCTGGATAAAAAGTTACACACTTTTTTTTTTTTTTTTTGGGTAATATATTAAAAAAAAATTATAAAAAATATGGGCCTTTTTTTCCCCTATTTTTGAGGGCCCTAGGCAAGTGCTTCACCAGCCTACCCCTTGGGTAAGAGAGTTTTTATAGAGTGGATTCTCGTGAATCGAATAATGGTGATCGATTGGATATTTGCCACCGAAATCAGTTATAAATCATCTAAGAGTAGCAAATCCTAGCTTTGCGGTGACCGATAATTAACGAGAAATCATGTGCCAAAGTGAGAGGGGTTTTATATAGAGCAAACCAGATATTCAAATGGCGATGACGGAAAGAATTTTTGCTGCCGGAATCGACTTTTGGTAGTAACAGAATATTAACTTTAGATGAAAAAGTGGTATTTTGAAACTTTTTTCGCTGGAAAAGTGTCCTTAAGGCAAACCTTGCGTGGGAAAAAGTCGTTTACTCCTTGATTAAATTTAGAGAAGAAGAAAAAAAAAATTTTCTTAAATTGTCACAAGTATAACAAAATTAAAATATCAATAATTGGAATATGATGTATCATATCGTAGAGCGGGGACATGCGCCGCATGTCTAGAACTTGGGTCTACCACTGTTTAAGGCTTTTTAATTCTTTAAGACTATAGTATTCAAGTCATATTACATAGTGTTTTCATGTCACAAATTTGATATTGACATCTTTACAGTGGTGGATTTTCTTAATGACGAGTGGGGACCACAGCCCCCACTCAAACTTTAAAAAATTTCAGATTCTATAAATATTTATATTTATTTGCATTTTGCCCCCTATAAGACTTTGAAATTTTGCCCCCATAAGACTTTGACATTTTCCCCACTATATAACTTTGACATTTTGGGAAAAGAAAAGATTTTTTGGTCTTTGAACTCTTACAGTACCAGAACAACAACACGCGCTAAAACCTCTCTTCCCTCTTTCTCTCCTGGTGCAGGTGCTCTAACTCTCAAGTCTCTCTCAGACTCTTACCGAACTCTCCTTCCAAATCTGAATAGCTGAACCAACACTACTTTTCATCAATTTATCAAAAGGTAATGTCCCTAATCCTAAAGGCTAAATCCCTAATTTTCTCTATTCATTCAATGTTTTACAGTTTTAGAGCTTTTGTTATTGTAGTTTTCCAATAAAATTGAGTATTATATATTTAGAATTTGTGATTTACTAAACCTGAATCCTGCTCCTAATGGCCAACCAGAGTCTTTGAAGGGGCCCTTACCATTTAGCCAATGCGGCAATGCCCAGACGTCCCCACGCACAATGAAAAACAGGACAAAAAAATAAATTATTCATTCATCAAGAATTAGGCCTCATTTACTACTGATGGTTGGATTTGGAACTTGGATCATGTTACATGTATCATTCCAGTGTTGTTGAGAAATAAGTTTGGTTTGGTAGGTGTATTTTAATTTTAATCCTCTCAATTGGGAAAGGCAAAAAATAAAAAATGAAAAGGATTTTATCATTGTTTTGGAATGAATAACGTAATGGAAAGCAAAGTGGTTGAAAAAAGTTTCCAAAGGGCGAATTGGATAGTATCATTCTGGTTAAGACCATAAAAGCTTTAAAAGAAAAAGGAGATGATGTTAGTTGGTTAATAACTTTATATCATGTGGGTATGTTGGATGCGCACATGAAAAAAATCACTATTGTTGCTGTTACCATAAAGAAACATTTTAATTAATATTATAGAAATAATCACAATTCCACAAACAAATAACAAAAGCTCAAAAAGAGTAAAGGAATATTACTGACATATTGTCTATGCATCATTTTGTAACAAGGTTTTTCTTCAAAGACTCAAGTTTGACATTCAATACTATTGCTTGTATGACTAAACACAACAAATCACAAAATCATTCAGACCCTATAAACCCAAAAGACCCAAAAAAGAAGAGTATGTAGAGACTAAGATTGAGACTGGACACAAATAGATGGGCAAATATAGTTAGGAGGAGAAAATGGCAAAAAAGGAGAAGGAATAATATGAGTAACGCTTCCGCACCTAATTCCTGGAATAATACTGTTTGTTTTTCAGTTGAAACAGGTCTAGGTTGAGCAAATAAGTGATACACCAACTGGTTTGAAGGAAACTGGAAATAGGTGGGAACAATATAATGAGATGTGCAAAACATGTACACTTGCCAATATATGTAATATGAGATAATTGATTGAGAAACAATTGACAGAATGGATACTATATAACAGTTCTTTGTTGACAATATCAAAAACTTTTTAAACTTTAAAAACATAAACAACTAATTATTTATTGTTTGTAAAGATTAGCTTGAGAAATCATTGTTTATGTGTCTTTTCTTTCATCCTCATTAAATTACTTGACTAAGTCAAAATTTATAAAAAGAGTTAACTTCTTTTTTTCTATAAATATGCATGATTCATGTTAAATGAGTCTAAAAGGAATTCAAACCCACAAAATATCCATTCTTATTGTCTTTCCATTATTATGTATGTAAATCACTATGGGTTACTATGTATGTCTTATTGTCTTTCCATTACTATGTATGTAAATCACTATAGGTTATTATTCTTGTACAATTCCTTATTGTTTTATTTATTTAAAACTTCTTATTAGGTATGCAATATGGATAAATTTCTCAAAAGAAAATCAGCAATGGACCAATCATCCTCATCAGTCCAAGAAAGTAAAGCCAATGATAAAGAAAATGATCCATTAAAAGAAAGTCATGTAGAACTAGAAGCCATCTTGAAAGATATTCCATCTGATCCAGCTCTACGACCTAAAATCAATCATTATCATCCTAATTATAGGGATGCAATTTGAAGATTTTACTTGCAAAAGAGTTGTTGCCAGCCTCGAAATCATGCATTTCCACTGACAAAATTTGGAAAAGAATAACATCGATTTAATCCTGCTTGGTTTGATGTGTATGGCGATTGGCTTGAGTATAGTGTGACCAAAGATGTTGCATTCTGTTTGTATTGTTATCTTTTTAGACCTTCCATTATAACCCAAGCTGGTAGTGACGCTTTCGTTAGTGAGGGATTTTGTAATTGGAAGAAACCAGAATGCTTTCAAATTCATGTTGGCCAGCCAAATAGTGCTCATAACCAAGCACGGCAGAGTTGTGTGAATTTAATGAATCAAAAGCAACATATCGAAGTGGCTCTATCTAAGCAATCATATCAAGTTGGGATTGAATACTGAACTCGCTTGACTGCATCCATTGTTTGCATTAGATTTCTTTTGCGTCAAGGGTTGGCATTCCGTGGTCATGATGAAACTGAAGACTCGAAGAACCAAGGTAACTTTCTCGGACTTCTTCATTTTCTAGCTCAGCATAATGAACATTTTAAGAGTGTTGTTTTAAAGAATGCACCTGGGAATCTTAAATTGATAGCACCAGTGATTCAGAAAGATATTGTGAATGCTGCAGCAAATGAAACCACAAAAGCTATCATTAGTGATCTTGGAGATGACATATTTTCAGTTTTCATTGATGAGTCTCGTGATGTTTCAATTAAAGAACAAATGGCTATTGCCATACGTTATGTAGATAAAAAGGGTCATGTACTTGAGCGATTTCTTGGCATTCTATATGTTAGTGACACAACTGCAGTATCACTTAAGATGGCTCTTAAGTCATTATTTTTTCAACATGGATTGAGTTTGTCAAGATTACGTGGACAAGGTTATGATGGGGCAAGTACCATGCAAGGAGAATTTAATGGTCTGAAAAGTTTGATTTTGAGGGAGAATGAATATGCTTATTATGTTCACTATTTTGCTCACCAACTTCAATTGACACTAGTAGCCGTTGCAAAAAATCACATTTCTATTGCTTCGTTTTTTAGCTTGGTTACTAATCTGATAAATGTTGTAGATTCATGCAAGCGTTGAGACATGCTTCGGGAGAGCCAAATTAATAAACTTGTTCAAGCACTAGAAATTGGTGAAGTTAGCAAGGGACGAGGTTTGAATCAAGAGACAAGTCTAAAAACAAGCTGGTGATACACGTTGGGGCTCATATTAATACATTGATCAACTTAATCCTTTTGTTATCTCTTGTGGGCGATGTGCTTGAGGTTATTGAAGAAGATGGTTTAAATCCTGAACAAAGGGGTGAGCATGTAATCTATAGATTTAATCTATTCCTTTGATTTTGCATTTAACTTACATATGATGAAAATATATTGACAATTACTAATGAGTGTCATAAGCATTGCAGAGAAAGAACAAGACATTGTAAATGCAATGGCTCTAGTCAAACAACGGTTACAATTGTTGAGAGATGAAGGATGAGAATCTTTGTTGAGTGAAGTTTCTTCATTTTGCCAAAAGCATGATATTGCCATTTGAATATGGATGATATGTTTGCAATTCGAGGGCGGCCACGACGGAGAGTTGAGCACATGACAAATTTGCATCACTATCGAGTTGAATTGTTTATACTGTGATAGATATGCAACCAAGAATTTGACATCGTTTCACTGAGGTTCGTACTGAGCTGCTTCTTCGTATGGTATGTTTAGATCCAAGTAATTCATTCTCTGCTTTTGACAAACATAAATGATTCATTTTGCCCAGTTTTATCCATGATTTTTCTGCATTTGAGTTGATGGTACTGAGAACCAGGTTGAGACTTATGTTTTGACATGCGTTCTTGTGATGAATTTGCTAAGTTACAAGGAATTGGTGATTTGGCAAGAATTTAGTTTGGTTAAAAAAGACATTTTGTAACATTGGTGTATAAGTTGTGAAACTTGCATGGTTTACCAATTGCGACTGCGACCGTTGAAAGGTTTTTCTGCAATGATATTGTGAAAAGTCGGTTACGCAATCGAATGGGAGATCAATGGATGAATGATTGTTTGGTCACCTATATTGAGAAAGATGTATTTGATACAATTGACGATGAGATGATTATCCAACGTTTTCAAAATATGAAAACTGTCAAGGACAATGTAAAAAAAAAATTGTGTTTTTTGAATAATGTATTTGTATTTTGTAATTTTTGTTGAAGTTCATCTAATGAAAAAAAATATAGTATGATCGGTTTAATTTTTTTTTTTTTTTTTTTTTGTTTATTTTTTGCCCCGATCGAGTAAAATTCCTGGATTCGCCACTGCATCTTTACATTAATAGATTTTTGTGGGGTTGAAAATGATCTAAAGGAGAGATTTTGTACACACATTAACATGCACTCAAATAATGCAACACAAAATTGATGCTGAGAAAAAATATATTGACATGGACTTGCTTGTGTACGTGGAAAAATTCACCCCCCAAAAAAAAGGGATTTTGAATACTTCAAGGAGATATATTAGGGTTATCTTATCATACTTGGGCTGTATTACGGGCTCAATTTTGGGCTTCAAAAAAAAAAAAATTTCTTGAAGCAATCGGCCTTGCCCCGGATTCCCGTCAACAAATGTTTATGAATAGCCCGAACCGTGCCCCGAGATCAATTGGGCTTCACAGTAGGCTACAAATTAACAATCTAAATGTGGGTCATTAGTCGCATCTCAATTTAGCCATAAATATGTATTTATTTTTAATAGAGCAAATAACATATTTCCACCCGAAGTTTAGCAAAATATTTGATACCCTTGACTGCATTTATTCTAGATTTTCACCCTTAAAAGTAACGCGGTTTCCTTATTTTAACATATTTCTAACTTTTTAATATAGCATGGCACACATTAGCATGCCATAGCTTTCTTTGGCAGAAGATGGGTTCATGTTAACAAAAATGGGCTCACGTTAACAACGTCTAAACGATGGTTTTATGATTTTTTCGATCAATTCTGAAGTCCAAATCATTTTTGAGATCACCTTTAGACTCCCACAACCTCTTCTATAAACCTATACCTCACTTGTCGACCTCACTCACTGTTTCTAACTACTTCAACCGTCACTAACGATGTTAGTTTAAGGGTGGAAATTAAATAAATGCAACCAGAGGTAGCCCTTGAGATTTTGCTAAATCTTGGGTGGGAATATGTTGTTTACTCTTTTAAATATTATTAAAAAATAAATAGGTAAATTAACACCCCCATAAAACAACGAACAACAGAACCCTTGCCTTCTCTAGCTCTTGTAGGAGAGAGGAGGAAGAAAAAGAAACGACAATGAAATTCCCAGATTAGTGTCAATTCCAATTATTGCAATGTTTATTTTACGGGATTTGTGTATTGCGCAACCGTTTTTATTTTATGAAAGATTGGTTTGGTTTGGAATCATCAAATGGGTTGTTGAACGCTTTGATCTTCACTTTCTTGCTTTCCTCTGTGTCTTCTCTTTCATCGTTCTGTTGTAATTGACCCAGGTTACGTTCCTCCCTTTATGTCCCTGATGTTGAACATAGCGCTGCCTCAGACCAAGAATCACAAAAAATGTGAGTTCTTTTATGCTTTTATTTATTTATTTTATGTTTTTGTTTAGTTAATTCTTTAATTTAAATTTATACTTTAGCTGTTTTGAGGTGTTTATGTTGATCTTTATGGGGGAGGGGGGGGGGGCGCGGTGGTGGGGGGGGGTTGTGGTTGGGGGTGGGTGTGAGGGAACGAAAGAAAAGGATAGTTTGGATAAATATTGTAATCTAAGTCTAGAATCAAGAGATGAAACATTAATCTACATTGTCATTGTGAACTTTTGAAATGAATGGATGATGGTGTATAGGGCTATGTTAATTTGGATTTTTGGTTAGATGAGAGCATGAAAAGATTGAGTAGGTCGGAGGTATATTGTTTGGGAGGAGGATTATATAGAGAGGATGTGTTTAATGGTGTAGCTGAAAGGATAAGATGAATGTTAAACTGTATAATATAATTATTCTTAAATGAGAATTTTTTTGGCTTTGCACAATGGGCAAGTCTTCATGTTTACGAGCTGAAGCAGAGAGTGAATTTGGTAATGATTTACGAAGCTGTTCAAAAATTTCTGTATACATGCTAATTGTTGTTTGTACCTGACAATAGGTCAATTTCGTAAATCGAATAGATGGGAAATGGTTGGCTGTGCGTTTTAATAAAATATCTACTAGCGTCCATGTACTATCGCCAATGTTGATTATGATCATTGATCCAGGTCAAGGACAACTAAGAATAGATTGATTAAGAGATGAGTGAATGATCTTATTAAATGAGAACATCGTCACTCCTTTGTTTCTCTGTGTGATGTTCTTAGGAGTTCCTTAAGTTATATGAATGAGTTAGTTATGAGTGCTGGATGAAATTTAATGTATTTGTGAACAGGTACACATGGTACTATTTTCATTTCAATGTAATTTTGATTCTGGATTGCATAATTTGTTGTAGAGTGTGCAAGTGGCAATGCGACAAGTGTTCTGCACTAAACCTCCAAGGGCTCATCATTGCAAGGTTTGCAGAAGGTGTGTGTTGGGATGGTAGGTCTGATAAATTCTCTTCATAACCATTTGACTAGAAACTTTAATTTTGACTTTCGAGAGATTAATTAATACACACTTTTTTCGCTCAAATGCGTCACAGGATCATCACTGTCTGTGGATTAAAATTGTGTTGGTTATCAAACTACAAGGCCTTTTGTGCTTGTATTTTATGCTACTATTGGAAGCCTGCACTCTACAGTAAGTGTGAACTAGTTCTTTTCTTTCCTGGTTTCAATTTTTGTAAAGGCACTGAAAATTGTGACCAGAGTTCTTGGTATGTTAGGTCATGATAACGGGCTCTGCTTTACAAAGGAATGGGATATCAGTGGAAAGCCTCAGCTTAAGATTTTTTATGTAAGTTGGAAGTTCATATACGCTTTTGTGTCAAATGTACTAGTACATTTTTTTGGGGTATTTTATAAGTAAATACTGAAAAAGCTGAGATGTGGTTTAGTCTTTTTTTTGCTTTTCATGACACATCAGAAAGTTAGGCTGCAGTCTTTATATTTATGCTGAAGTACTTGTCCTGCAAATCTATGCAATTGAGTTCAAAAGATGAGATGGCAGGGTGAAGACAAACCATACAAGCTAGTTAGTAATGTAATATAATTTCTACAGTGTTCTTAGATGACATTTTGTCTTTAGAGCACCTTGATATTCTGTTTGAAACTTGATTAATTATGAGTATTTTAAAATAGTTTAACTTTGCATGAGTTTAGAGTGCCACAAATAAGTCTATAGATGCAATTTTTTTTTATGGTGAGTGTTTTGTTCTATCAATCAAGTTAACTCTGGTAGTCTGCTTGTGATTTCTATATTTGTTTAAGTTGTTTAACTTCATGTCATGTTGTTATGCAGTCTTGCCACGTTCAGAATTTAGCTTTACCAACACCTTTTCCTTCCTTGTGTTAGCAAACTTCTACTGTCTTAATGTTAAAATTATGTTTTTGAAGATTTTTAAAAAGTTTATACGCTCTAGGTTGCTTGTGGGATTGATGGTTTCATTGAGCTTAGCATTTGGTACTCTCTTTGGTTGGCATGTGTCCTCATCTCTAAAAATATGACAACTATAGAGGTAAGTTTAGAAATTTTGAAGTTGTATACACAGCATAGTTATTTCTTTGGTTATTGAAATGATCTAGAAATGTGTTTGTGCTAGTCCCATGAAGCGGAACGAGCAGCATGGTTGGCTCGGAAACTGGGCAGAGCTATCGACATCCATTCAAACGTTGGTGTCTACAGAAAAAAACCTTGGTACTCTCTCTCTCTCTCTCTGTGTATCTATCCCAGTGTGTATTTGTGCATCTGTTGGTTCACGTGGCAATTTGCATACTGTACAAAGTAATAACTATATCTGTAATCTACCAACTATCTTAATCGCTGCCTTTTGATCAGATATTGGGTCCAAACTGCTACATGGTTATATCCCTTGGCAGTAAGCCATCCAAAGATGGAACTAGCTTCCCCACACCACAGCATAGTTTGTGAACCTTTCTCGACTCCATTCAGACCTCATAATCAGTGGTACAAAAGGAAATTTTGATTCATTCTTTCTGTCACTCGTTTATCAAAGGCACAGAGAAGCAAAAGGAAGCAGCTGAGCAATCAACACAGTTCTTTCATCATAAACTCAGGAAAGTTAGCGCCCTATTAGGTGAAGCATGAATTACAATACTAGCTAGGACTTCATAAATAGAGATGCATATAGAAATTCTAGATTGTATACGTATGTGTACTAGATAGTCATCAGTTTTCTTTTCTAATTCAACCCCCCTTGTTTAGCCAAGCACATTGTTGCGACACAAACAAGTAATTTTTCTCGATGCAGATTCATGTTTGTATTGTTATTACTTTATAAAGAGGTTTATTGGATTTATGAGTGAGCACGGGTAGGGGTATAACCGGAACCTGCGAGTGAATCGAAATTGGAATCGACACTGTGCGGGTAGGTTTCGGTTCCATTTTTGGAACCGATACTGTGAGGTTTTGGTTTCGGTTCCTACATGTGGAGGAACCAGAACCTGAAAAAAGAACCTACAACGATTACTCGGCTTGGAACCTACAGCAGGTACCCTGTTTTGGAACCTGGGCTAAAATAAATATTTGTGAAGAATGGGGGGTCTATTGTGATTTTACAAATAAAAAAAAATTAAATGGAAAAAGTTAAATTTTTACAATAACCTAATTAAATAAATAACAATTATACTTTTACATATAAACTACATCATATAAAAAACTTGAATATATATAATATTTAATATTAAAATTTGATTAATTAAGTGTATAATTGGAATGGGACCAATTAAGTGTTTTAATGATATTAAAAGAATTATTTTGAATAAAATAGTATATTTGATTGAATAATAATATAATATTAGTTATTTACTTTATTATCAAGTTCTAAGTATATCATTACATTATAGTTAAATGATTATTTAAATTATAAGTTTATAATATATATTAGTAATTTAGTATATTACTTAATTAAATAATTAAAATTTTAATGAATTATAACATTACATTATGGATTTATAGTATAATTATTAATTAATTATAGCATTACATATAAAAATGATTACTTAATTAATTATAACATTCGATTATAAACATTAGTACATATTTAAATAAATGATTAAAAATTTAATTAATATAATATTACATTAAAGATTTATAGATAATACTTAATTCATTATAATATTACATTATAGTCTGATCAATAATTAATAATTACTTAATTAATTAGACATTATATATAAACATTAGTAATTTACACATTAGTACAATACTTAATTAAATGATTAGAAATTTAATAATTAATATTATATTATAAATTTATAATAGAATTACTTAATAATTATAATTTACGTTATAAACATAATTACTTAATTAAATAATTATTTAATTAATTATAACATTCCATTTAAATATAGTACAATATTAATTAAATGATTAAAATTTTAATTAATTATAATATTACATTAAAGATTTATAGTATGATTACTAATCATTATAACATACTTTATAGTTTGATAACGTAATTAATTATAATTACATAAAAATGATTACTTAATTAATTATGACATTATATATAAACATTAGTAATTTCTCACATTAGCACAACTTAATTAAATGATTAGAAATTTAATTAATATAGCATTATAAACATTAGTACAATACTTAAAAATGACTAAAAATTTAATTAATTATAATATTACATTAAAGATTATAGTATGATTATTTAATTCATTATAAATTACTTATAATTTGATCACAAATAATATAAACATTACAAATAAATGATTACTAATTAATTATGACATTATATTACAAACATTAGTAATTTCCCACATTAGCACAATACTAATAAATTATTAGAAGTTTAATTATTATAGCATTACATTATAATATTATAATATGATTATTTAATTAATTATAATATACGTTATAAACAATTATACTTAATAATTATAACATTATATATAAACATTAGTACACTACTTAATTAAATGATTAGAAAATTAATTAATTAAAACATTACATTATATACTTAATTAATTATAATTATAACATTATATTATAAACATTAGTAATTTACTGCATTAGTACATTAATTAATTGAATAATTAAAAATTTAATTAATTATAACATTACATTATAGATTTATAATATGATTACTTAATTAATTATAATATTTCATTATAAACATTAGTATAATACTTAATTAAATGATTAGAAATTTAATTAATTATAATATTAAATTATAGATTTATAGTATGATTGTTTAATTAATTGTTTGTGTTTTGGTTTTGGTTTTGGTTTTGATTGAGGAATTTTATGTGAATTATGATGAATTGATTGAATTCAAGTGTTGCCTAAAGATTAAAAGATTTATGAGTCACATTGGACACAAATGAATGATTAATCAAAATTTATTAGGGGTGTATTTGTAAACTTTTAAGGGATTTTTGTCATTTTTTGTTAAATTAATAGGGGGTAATTATTTTTACAGGATACCCGAGAAAAGAACTGGAACCTGAATTTTAGGTTCTGGTTCCTTGAATTTAAGAACTTGCATTGTGTGGTTCCGGTTCCCCCGAAAAATGCAAGATACCCGAAATCGCTCACCCCTAGGATGTATTTCATTCTGTAAAAATAAATGCTTTTTGTACACCATTTTGAGGTTAACTAATTTATCCCAGTGTTTTAAAAACCAACTTAGGGTGAAACCTGACAAAGTGGCTAGGTCCGAGTTGACAATTTTAATCAGTTTGATTGGTGGGTCAAACCGGTGTCCAAATGTTTGAAATCTAACCAAAATACCCCTAAAAATTACATAGAAGTCTCTATAGGTTTAAAATCTTGTAAAAGCACCCCAAAGACCACGGTCGGCATTGGCAAATAGGGTTCATTTTCAGCAACGACAACACTCCCAATCACCACGAAAACACTCCCCTCGGTCTCTTGACCAAAACCATTCCCACCTCTACCCCGTTCGCCTCCCCAATCGTCAGCAATAGCAGGCTTTTTTCGACTACTTAGTTTTGCAATTTCTAGTCGATTCACTCACCGAAAATCACCTCCGTTGCCACCATTCCACTCACTGGCCATTCCTCTTCAAACCCCTAATATTCCAACCCTCAGTTGTGCACGGATCGATGTTCTAAATTCTAAGGTTTTCAATGAATAGGAAAATTTGTAACCCAAGCCGATGAAGGCTCCGGATTCGGTTAAACTGGTTCAACAGGTTGGGCTGGGTCGGGTTTTAAAACACTTTTTTTCTAGGAAAAATCCTTGAAGAATTTAAATAATATCAATTTTAGAAAATGAGTATGCAACATATTTACTATTAATTGAAAGTGAAAGAGAAGCTGCAGAGATTATGAGATTGAATCTTTACCTGCATCCGCATGTGTAAATTTTTGGGTCAAACAGTAACTCAAAATGCTTATAATTGCAGAGTCTGCATTCGTATAATCGTATTATTAGAGTTTTGCAATCATTAATGTATTGTGGATAAGCATAATGGTGTTTATGATGAGAGGAACTGAATCATTAACATGGAGAAGAAATTAAAGAAATGAATTATCAAAATTTGGCCGGGTGTAATACATCCAAGAATTATCAACTTCAAATATTCAAATTCAATCATACAACATATGGATCCAATACATCAATAATTGAAGTCACCGTATTCATCGTCCAAACCCCATGTAGCAAATGATCTCTGAATATTGCTTAAGGTTTTAAGATCAACTTGACTGTAATCTCCATCACGCAACAGCAAAATTTCTGACTTTAAAAGTTTATAATATTATTCTAAGCGTAAATGGGTTACAAATGGTTGCATTCCAGAGGGCCGCTCTGATTTTTCTCAGTTGAACTTTTGTTTCTGGTGAGTTACACCTGGAATGCAATTTTGAAAAACAAGATTAGGGACGTAATCAAGGATATTCATTTTGTAGGATTCTAGGATTTGATGAGATTCCAGTGGACATTATTATATCAAACATGGAATCCGAATGTTCATCTGATTCTACTTGCCTTTTGTAAAAGCTGTGCAACTTTCTAATTTTTAATGAATCCCAGAGAGAGAAAGAACTGTTATGTTACTGCACCCACTATACAAACAAAAAGATATTCAGATCAATTTGCGTATATCTCAACTAATTTTTTGGGATCTTAAAATTGATAGTCAGATAAATTCTTCCAGTGATCATTCTATTAACAACCTAGATAAATCGAACTTATGACCTCTTGAGTGATACATCCAAGAGTTTTAGTTAACTATTAGATAACTCAGTAGTAGTTTTCATCAACAAAGGTGAGTATCAAATTATATCCAGTACGTACATTTGTTAAACATATTATTGAATAATTGAAATGATATTATATACATATATATGTGGATGTTATGTTGTATGTAGAGCCAACATACAGAAAAACTTTTGTTCCATGAATGACTAGTCTGAGCTATATATTATAAGTTGACTAGGACTTGTGTTACAGCATAATTTGTTGAGAAATAATATTATAATTAAATTAAATACTTTAGTCAGTTAGTGCACGACTTTTATCATCCACAAACCTGGGTTACTTTTACTGTGCATGATGATTTCTGCTGTCTGCCAGTCTGTCACTGGGTAATAAACATTTTTTTTATCACCAAAGTGTGTAAGCCGCCGGTTTCTAAAATCTTGAAATTTTCTAAAATCTTGAAATTATCATCGAGTAGGTGTTTTTATAGACACTCTTAGAACTCAAAATTCTATAAAACTTTTTTTACTCTTTTATTATCAAACTATCCATAATGATTAATAAATATATTTTTTATAATAGCTTTCGATTTCCACTTCTACTTTTAGGGTTAATTTACAAGCATATATGATATTAGTAATACTATACTCACAAATCATTCTCATTAACTTTGTCTTACAAACACAATGTATCAACTTATAATTAGACAGTTTACAATGGATCTTATCTGTCCAATAATGGGTCTTATCTGACCAAATACATACTGTCATGTTAACGTTTGTGAGAGAAAGTTGTGAGAAGTGTTCGTCAACTGGATATTAATTATCATTTTAATCATATATTTTGGTATTATAATTGTGATTTGGATTCATATTAATTTATTTTCCTTCATATTTAAAATATGCTTAAATCATACTTAAACTATTAAAAAAAAAAAATTATACAAGAATTGGACAAACCCTGACACCAGAATTTGGGGGACCTAAAATTATTTAACATTGTAGTGTAGATGAATTGAAATTATTGAATGTTTGATGGGTGTTTAAATCATGCAACGTGACGTGTGGGGATAAGCTCTAAGTTTTATAGAATTGGAATCGACACTGTGCGGGTAGTTTCGGTTCCATTTTGGAACCGATACTGTGAGGTTTTGGTTTCGGTTCCTACTGTGGAGGAACCAGAACCTGGAAAAAAGAACCACAACGATTACTCGGCTTGGAACCTACAGCAGGTACCCTGTTTTGGAACCTGGGCTAAAATAAATATTTGTGAAGAATGGGGGTCTATTGTGATTTTACAAATAAAAAAAAATTAATGGAAAAAGTTAAATTTTTACAATACCTAATTAAATAATATACAATTATACTTATTACATATAAACTACATCATATAAAAACTTGAATATATATAATATATTAATATTAAAATTTTGATTAATTAAGTGTATAATTGGAATTGGACCAATTAAAGTGTTTTAATGATATTAAAAGAATTATTTTTGAATAAATAGTATATTTGATTGAATAAATATAATATTTAGTTATTTACTTTAATTATCAGTTCTAGTATATCATTACATTATAGTTAAATGATTATTTAATTAATTAATAGTTTATAATATTATATTAGTAATTTAGTATATTACTTAATAAATAATTAAAATTTTAATGAATTATACATTACATTATGATTTATAGTATAATTACTTAATTTTATAGCATTACATTATAAACAAATATTACTTATTAATTATAACATTCGATTATAAACATTAGTACATATTTAATTATATTAAAATTATAAATTAATATTACATTAAAGATTATAGTATAATTACTTAATTCATTATAATATACATTAGTCTGATCACATAATTAAATAATACTTAATTAATTATGACATTATATTAAAACATTAGTAATTTACTACATTAGTACAATACTTAATTAAATGATTAGAAATTTAATTAATTATAATATTATATTATAAATTTATAATAGAATTACTTAATTAATTATAATTACGTTATAAACAAATAATTACTTAATTAATAATTTTTAATTAATTATAACATTCCATTATAATTTAGTACATATAATTAAATGATTAAAATTTTAATTAATTATAATATTACTTAAAGATTATAGTATGATTACTAATTCATTATAACATTACTTATAGTTTGATAACGTAATTAATTATAAAATTACATAATTAAATGATTACTTAATTAATTATGACATATATATAACATTAGTAATTTCTCACATTAGCACAATACTTAATTAAATGATTAGAATTTATTAATAAGCATATAAACATTAGTACAATACTTAATTAAATGACAAAATTTAATTATTATAATATTACATTAAAGATTTATAGTAGATTATTTAATTCATTATAACATTACATTATAATTTGATCACATAATTATTATAACATTACATAATTAAATGATTACTTAATTAATTATGACATTATTTACAAACATTAGATTTCCCCATTAGCACAATACTTAATTAAATTATTAAAAGTTTAATTAATTAGCATTACATTATAAATTATAATATGATTATTTAATTAATTATAATATTACGTTATAAAACAATTATTACTTAATTATTATACATATATTAAAACTTAGTACTACTTAATTAAATGATTAGAAAATTAATTAATTAAACATTACATTATAATTACTAATTAATTATAATTATAACATTATTTATAAACTTAGTAATTTACTGCTAGTACATTAATTAATTGAATAATTAAAAATTTAATTATTATACATTACATTATAGATTTATAATATGATTTTAATTAATTATATATTCCTTATACATTAGTATAACTTAATTAAATGATTAGAAATTTAATTAATTAATATTAAATTATAGATTATAGTATGATTGTTTAATTAATTGTTTGTGTTGTTTGGTTTTGGTTTTGATTGAGGAATTTTATGTGAATTAGATGAATTGATTGAATTCAAGTGTTGCCTAAAGATTAAAAGATTTATGAGTCACATTGGACACAAATGAATGATTAATCAAAATTTATTAGGGGTGTATTTGTAAACTTTTAAGGATTTTTGTCATTTTTTGTTAAATTAATAGGGTAATTATTTTTACAGGATACCCGAGAAAAGAACTGGAACCGGAATTTTAGGTTCTGGTTCCTTGAATTTAGAACTTGCATTGTGTGGTTCCGGTTCCCCGAAAAATGCAAGATACCCGAAATCGCTCACCCCTAGGATGTATTCATTCTGTAAAAATAAATGCTTTTGTACACTTGAGGTTAACTAATTTATCCCAGTGTTTTAAAAACCAACTTAGGGTGAAACCTGACAAAGTGGCTAGGTCCGAGTTGACAATTTTAATCAGTTTGATTGGTGGGTCAAACCGTGTCCAAATGTTTGAAATCTAACCAAAATACCCCTAAAAATTACTAGACCATTGCTAATTGTTGTCTTGTACCTGCACAATAGGTCAATTTCGTAAATCGAATAGATGGGAAATGGTTGGCTGTGCGTTTTAATAAAATATCTACTAGCGTCCATGTACTATCGCCAATGTTGATTATGATCATTGATCCAGATCAAGGACAACTAAGAATAGATTGATTAAGAGATGAGTGAATGATCTTATTAAATGAGAACATGGTCACTCCCTTTGTTTCTCTGTGTGATGTTCTTAGGAGTTCCTTAAGTTATATGAATGAGTTAGTTATGAGTGCTGGATGAAATTTAATGTATTTGTGAACAGGTACACATGGTACTATTTTCATTTCACAATGTAATTTTGTATTCTGGATTGCATAATTTGTTGTAGAGTGTGCAAGTTAGGCAATGCGACAAGTGTTCTGCACATAAACCTCCAAGGGCTCATCATTGCAAGGTTTGCAGAAGGTGTGTGTTGAGGATGGTAGGTCTGATAACATTCTCTTCAAAATAACCATTTGAATAGAAACTTTTAATTTTGACTTTCAAGAGATTAATTATATCACACTTTTTTCCGCTCAAATACGTCACAGGATCATCACTGTCTGTGGATTAACAATTGTGTTGGTTATCAGAACTACAAGGCGTTTCTTGTGCTTGTATTTTATGCTACTATTGGAAGCCTGTACTCTACAGTAAGTGTGAACTAGTTCTTTTCTTTCCTGGTTTCAATATTTTGTAAAGGCACTGAAAATTGTGACCAGAGTTCTTGGTATGTTAGGTCATGATAACGGGCTCTGCTTTACAAAGGGAATGGGATATCAGTGGAAAGCCTCAGCTTAAGATTTTTTATGTAAGTTGGAAGTTCATAAACAGCTTTTGTGTCAAATGTACTAGTACATTTTTTTGGAGTGATTTTATAAGTCAAATACTGAAAAAGCTGAGACGTGTCGTTCAGTCTTTTTTCTTTTGCTTTTCATTGACACATCAGAAAGTTAGGCTGCAGTCTTTATAATTATGCTGAAGTTACTTTTCCTGCAAATCTATGCAATTGAGTTCAAAAGATGAGATGGCAGGATGAAGATAAACCATACAAGCTAGTTAGTAATGTAATATAATTTCTACAGTGTTCTTAGATGACATTTTGTCTTTAGAGCACCTTGATATTCTGTTTGAAACTTGATTAATTATGAAGTATTTTAAAATAGTTTAAACTTTGCATGAGTTCTAGAGTGCCACAAATAAGGTCTATAGATGTTTTTTTTTTTTTTATGGTGAGTGTTTTGTTCTATCAATCAAGTTAACTCTGGCAGTCTGCTTGCTGATTTCTATATCTGTTTAAGTTGTTAAACTTCATGTCATGTTGTTATGCAGTCTTGCCACGTTCAGAATTTAGCTTTACCAGCACCTCTTCCTTCCTCGTGTTTTAGCATAACTTCTACTGTCTTAATGTTAAAATTATGCTTTTTGAAGATTTTTAAAAAGTTTATACGCTCTAGGTTGCTTGTGGGATATTGATGGTTTCATTGAGCTTAGCATTTGGTACTCTCTTTGGTTGGCATGTGTTCCTCATCTCTAAAAATATGACAACTATAGAGGTAAGTTTAGAAATTTTGAAGTTGTATACACAGCATAGTTATTTCTTTGGTTATTGAAATGATCTAGAAATGTTTCCTGTGCTAGTCCCATGAAGCGGAACAAGCAGCTTGGTTGGCTAGGAAATCTGGGCAGAGCTATCGACATCCATTCAATGTTGGTGTCTACCGAAACATAACCTTGGTACTCTCTATCTCTCTCTCTCTCTGTATCTATCCGAGTGTGTATTTGTGCATCTGTTGGTTCACATGGCAATTTGCATGCTGTACAAAGTAATAACTATATCTTTAATCTACCAACTATCTTAATCGCTTGCCTTTTGATCAGATATTGGGTCCGAACATGCTCACATGGTTATATCCCTTGGCAGTAAGCCATCTCAAAGATGGAACTAGCTTCCCCACACCACAGCATAGTTTGTAGAACCTTTCTCGACTCCATTCGGACCTCATAATCAGTGGTACCTTGCTTTTGTTAGCAAGTATAAAAGAAAATTTTGATTCATTCTTTCTGTCACTCGTTTATCAAAGGCACAGAGAAGCAAAAGGAAGCAGCTGAGCAATCAACTACAGTTCTTTCATCATAAACTCAGGAAAGTTAGCGCCCTATTGGGTGAAGCATGAATTACAATACTAGCATAGGACTTCTATAAATAAAGATGCATATAGAAATTCTAGATTGTATACCGTCATGTGTACTAGATAGTCATCAGTTTTCTTTTCTAATTCAACCCCCCTTGTTTTAGCCAAGCACATTGTTGCGACACAAACAACGTAATTTTCTTCTTGATGGAGATTCATGTTTGTATTGTTTATACTTTATACAGAGGTTGATTGGATTTAATAGGGGTGAGCATAGGTAGCGGGTAGAACTGGAACCTGCAGGTAGAACCGGAACCATAACCTACCCGAAGCTAACACTGTGCTGGTAGGTTCCGGTTTCATTTTTTTGGAACCAATACTGTGGTGTTCCGATTTCGATTCTTACATGTGGAGGAACTGGAACCAGAATTGGAACCTGAAAAAAAGAACCTGCAGTGGGTACTCAGCTTGAAACTTGTAGCCGGAACCCTGTTTTGAAACTTGGGTTGAAATAAATATCTATGAAGAATGGGGGGTCTATTGTAATTTTACAAATAAAAAAATTCAAAATGGAAAAAGGTAAATGTTTACAATAACCTAGTTAAATAAATATACAATTGCACTTATTACATATAAATTACACCATATAAAAAACTTTAATATATTATAATATATTAATATTAAAGTTTTGATTAATTAAGTGTATGGTTGGAATTATGACTAATTAAAAGTGTTTTAATGTTATTAAAAGAATTATTTTTGAATAAAATAATATATTTGATTGAATAATAATATAATATTTAGTTATTTACTTCAATTATTAAGTTTTAAGTATATCATTACATTATAGTTAAATGATTATTTAATCAATTATAAGTTTATAACATTACATTAGTAATTTAGTACATTACTTAATTAAATAATTAAAAATTTAATTAATTATAATATTACATTATAGATTTATAGTAAAATTACTTGCTTAATTATAACATTACATTATAAACAAATGATTACTTAATTAATTATAATATTTCATTATAAACATTAATACAATACTTAATTAAAAGATTAAAAATTTAATTAATTATAATATTCCATTAAAGATCTATAGTATAATTACTTAATTCATTATAACATTACATTATAGTATGATCACATAATTAAACGATTAGTTAATTAATTATGATATTATATTATAAATATTAGTAATTTACTACTTAGCATAATACTTAATTAAATGATTAGAAATTTAATTAATTATAACATTACATTATAAATTTATAATATAATTACTTAATTAATTATAATATTACGTTATAAATAAATGATTACTTAATTAATTATAACATTCTATTATAAACATTAGTACAATATTTAATTAAATGATTAGAAATTTAATTAATTATAATATTATATTAAAGATTTATAATATAATTACTTAATTCATTATAACATTACATTATAGTTTGATCACGTAATTAATTATAACATTACATAATTAAATGATTACTCAATTAATTATGACATTATATTATAAACATTAGTAATTTCTCACGTTAGCACAATACTTAATTAAATGATTAGAAATTTAATTAATTATAGTATTACATTATAAATTTATAGTATGATTACTTAATTAATTATAGCATTACATTATAAATTTATAATATAATTACTTAATTAATTATGAAATTACGTTACAAACAAATAATTACTTAATTAATTATACCATCCTATTATAAACATTAGTATAATACTTAATTAAATGATTAGAAATTTAATTAATTAAAACATTACATTATAATTAAATAATTACTTAATAACATTATATTATATTATAATCACTAAATTAATTATAACATTACATAGTTAAATAATTACTTAATTAATTATAAATTTATAACATTACATTATAAACATTAGTAATTTACTACATTAGTACATTACTTAATTGAATGATTAAAAATTTAATTAATTATAACATTACATTATAGATTTATAATATGATTATTTAATTAATTATAATATTCCATTATAAACATTAGTACAATACTTAATTAAATGATTAGAAATTTAATTAATTATAATATTAAATTATATATTTATAGTATGATTGTTTAATTAATTATTTGTGTTTTGGTTTTATTGAGGAATATTATGTGAATTGTGATGAATTGATTGAATTCAAGTTTTGCATAGAGATTAAAAGATTTATGAATCACATTGGACACAAATGAATGCGTAATCAAAATTTGTTAGGGGTGTATTTGTAAACTTTTAATGTATTTTTGTAATTTTTTAAACTAATAAGGAGTAATTGATTTTTTACAGGATACCCGGGAAAGGAACCGGAATCTGCATTTTAAGTTCCGGTTCCTTAAATTTAAGAACCTACACTGTGCGGTTTCGGTTTCTTTTTTTGGGAACCTGCATTGTGCAATTCTGGTTCCCCTGAAACATGCAAGGTACCCGGAACTGCTCACCCCTAGGATTTATTTCATTTGGTAAAAATAAATGCTTTTGCACACCATTTTGAGGTTAACTAATTTTTCCTAATGTTTTAAAAACCAACCCGGGGTGAAACCTGACAAAGTGGCCAGGTCCCGGGTTGACCGTTTTAATCGGTTTGACTGGTCAAACTGGTGTTTAAAGATTTGATATCTAACAAAAAAAAAAAAAAAACCCCTTAAAATAACATAGTCCCCATAGGTTTAAAATATTGCAAAAGGACCCCAAACACCACGGTCGGCATCGACAAATAAGGTCTATTTCCGACAACGACAACACTCCCAATCACCACGAAAACACTCCTCTTAGCCTCTTGACTAAAACCATTCCCACCTCTACCCTGTTCGCCTTCCCAACTGTCGGCAATAGCAGACTTTTTTTGACTATTTAGTTTTGCAATTTCTGGTTGATTCACTCACCGGAAATCACCTCTATTGCCACAATTCCCCTCATCGGCCCTTTCTCTTCAAAACCCCTAACATTCCAACCTTCAATTGTTTACGGATCGATGTTCTAATGAATATGAAAATTTGCAACCCAACCCGATGAAGGCTCCGGATTCGATTAAACTGGTTCAATCGCTTGGGTCGGGTCGGGTTTCAAAACACTTTTTTTCCAGGAAAAATCCTTGAAGAATTTAAATAATATCAATTTTAGAAAATGAGTATGCAACATATTTATTATTAATTGAAAGTGAAAGAGAAGCTGCAGAGATTATGAGATTGAATCTTTACCTGCATCTGCATGTGTAAATCTTTGGGTCAAACAGTAACTCAAAATGCTTATAATTGCAGAGTCTGCATTCCTATAATCGTATTATTAGAGTTTTGCAATCATTAATGTATTGTGGATAAGCATAACGGTGTTTATGATGAGAGGAACTGAATCATTATCATGGAGAAGAAATTAAAGAAATGAATTATCAAAATTTGGCCAGGTGTAATACATCCAAGAATTATCAACTTCAAATATTCAAATTCAATCATACAACATATGGATCCAATACATCAATAATTGAAGTCACCGTATTCATCGTCCAAACCCCATGTAGCAAATGATCTCTGAATATTGCTTAAGGTTTTAAGATCAACTTGACTGTAATCTCCATCACGCAACAGCAAAATTTCTGACTTTAAAAGTTTATAATATTATTTTAAGCGTAAATGGGTTACAAATGGTTGCATTCGAGAGGGCCGCTCTGATTTTTCTCAGTTGAACTTTTGTTTCTGGTGAGTGACACCTGGAATGCAATTTTGAAAAGCAAGATTAGGGACGTAATCAAGGATATTCATTTTGTAGGATTCTAGGATTTGATGAGATTCCAGTGGACATTATTATATTAAACATGGAATCCGAATGTTTTTCTGATTCTACTTGCCTTTTGTAAAAGCTGTGCAACTTTCTAATTTTTAATGAATCCCAGAGAGAGAAAGAACTGTTATGTTACTGCAACCACAATACAAACAAGAAGATGTCCAAACTAGTTTATGTATATCTTAACTAATCTTTCAGGACTTTAAAGTTAATAGTTAGATAAATTCTTTCAGTGGCCATCCTATTAATAATCTAAGTAGATTGAACTCATAATCTCTTGAGTGATATACCCAAGAGTCTTAATTAACCGTTAAATAATCCAGTGGTAGTTTTTATAACAGTAGAGACAAGCCCATGGAATTGAACATCAACACAGGTGAGTATCAAATTGTATCCTGTACGTATATTTGTTACACATATTATTGATTAATTGAAATGATATTATATACATATATATATATATATATGTGGATGGTATGTTGTATGTAGAGCCAACATACAGAAAAACTTTTGTTCCATGAATGAGTAGTTTGAACTATATATTATAAGTTGACTATGACTTGTGTTAAAGCATAATTTGTTGAGAAATTATATTATAATTAAATTAAATACTTTAGTCAGTTAGTGCACGACTTTTATCATCCACAAACCTAGGTTACTTTTTACTGTGCATGATGATTTCTGCTGTCTGCGAGTCTGTCACTGCGTAATAAACATTCTTCTTTTTTTTTTATCACCGAAGAGTTTAGGTCGGATTTTATATACTTAAAATAATCTTTTAAAATCTTGAAATGATCGATCGAATAGAAATTTTAGTGATCATTTTTAGAATTCAAAAATTCATAAAACTGTTTTTTACTTTTTTATTATCAGATCATCCAGTAGTGATTAATAAATATGTTTCTTATAATAGCTTTCGATTCCCACTTCTACTTTTAGGGTCAATTTACAAGCATATATGATATCAGTAATATTACACTTACAAACTATTCTCACTAACTTTCTCTCACAAACACGATGTATCAGCTTATAATTAGTCAGTTCACGATGGATTTTATCTGTCCAACAATGGGTCTTGCCTAACCAAATGCGTACTGTCATATTAACGTTTGTGAGAAGTGTTCGTCAACCTTTCTCTCTCTCTCTCTCTCTCTCTCTCTCTCTCTCTCTCTATATATATATATATATATAATCATTTTAAATTTATTTCAAATGGATATTAATTATCATTTTAATCATATATTTTGGTATTATAATTATGATTGGGATTCATATTAAATTATTTTCCTTCATATTTAAAATATGCTTAAATCATACTTAAACTATTAAAAAAAAAATTATACAAGAATTGGACAAACCCTAATACCAGAATTTGTGGGACCTAAAATTATTTAACATTGTAGTGTAGATGAATTGAAATTCTTGAATGTTCGATGGGTGTTTAAATCATGCAACGTGACGTGTGGGGATAAGCTCTAAGTTTTATATATTTATATGATTATACTATTGATATTTGTTCCATGAATTTTCAATTTAATATTTGAAATAATTGACAACTTGATGGTATGAGTCATTTTTAAGAATTAATCTGTGGTTTTAAAATAATTAAATTGATTAGATTCATAATGTGATTACGCTAATAAAGTTCTTGGATTTTAATTGAGTAAACAACCTGCTCACACCCAGGTTTGGTGAAATGCTAAGTTTTCATCTCTAGTTTCGTAAATTCCAGATTTTTACCCTTAAACTAATACTGTTTGGTAATTTTTTGGTTATGATACAAAGTGCAGCTATTGCCTATTATCATACTGACCTTGACAAGTAAATTAAGTGTTATCCCCCAAATTAATAGAATTAGAAAAATAACAATCTTACTTTCAATTTTATTTCAATAGCACCCTTTTCTTCAACCCTCACATCATCCCCATCTACAACCACCCTCTTTTGCCCTTGACCAATTTTTAGCCAAATTAGCACCGGTTCCAGCAACCCAAAACACACGAGTGATAATCGCCTCTTGCCACTCCTACTTGTTCCAACGTCGTCTGAACCTCCTAACTCCCCCCACCTCATTAAGCCACCAATCGTCGACCACTACCCTTTTTAAGTCTGCGCACTTTCAAGTCTTTTTCGATCGATCTCGACATCAGAAACCAGCCCTGATGGCCGGACCACACCTCTAATCCAAAAACTCGAACACCTTGAACCTCAACTGCTCGCCGATCGCCAAAATCATGCCGTTAGGTTTTTATGCGATTGTCGCAGCTTTCCACCCAACACTGCTTCCCACACCGAAAATCTTTCCCAACACCAACACCACCAACTGCATACCGCTCTTCCCAACAACAACCCTCATTAGCCCTATTGTTGGTTGCTTACTGTTTGCCATCCGCCACCTCCTACGGTTTTGCAAATTTGTTGACTTTTGGGTTCATTGGAGTTTGATTTTGATGATTTGAGCAGAGATTGATGATTGGAGGTTGATTGGATTTGGTTTTTAAGTGTTTGGTGTTGTTTTTTCTGGGTTTTTGAATTGATTACGACATTGAAAATCAAAATTCTTGAATTGGCACTCCACCTGTTCAATAAAAAGCCCAAGCCAATTCAACCAGCGCCTTCCTTTAGAGCCTAGAAGCTCGTACGCCAGCGCCCAATAGCGTCGACGACGTAGGAATTAGGCCAGATTGGCCTGAGATGGAAACCGTGCACGAGTGAGGTTGGGTTGTGAGGAATGACATTATTCTAGCCAATTCATAGGTGGGGTTGGGTTACGTGAGTGTGCACGCAGGCGTGGAGGTTGTGGTTGCTAGTTACGGAGAGAAATGGGAGACCGTGGTTGAGGGAGGGAGAGAGAAACGACGGAAGAGAAAAAGTAGTTTTAAAAGAAAGGGTACTTGTGAGCAAAATTTGAGATGTGGAGGATTATTTTTAAATTTATATTTTCATTTCAGATTTAATATAGTGTAAATGATTACTTTACCTTTCAATTGTTATATTAAATTATTTTATGTTAGTTTATTAGAATCTGAAATTTGCGAAACCACGTGTGCAAACTTGTCATTTCGCCAAACCTTAAGTGGGAACATGTCGTTGACTCATTTTAATTTAATTAAACTTAATCAACTTGAAGATGATAACATAATGAATATATTTACTTGAGATGTTTTATTTAATAAAAAATAATAATGAGAAATTTGATTAACCGATGTGTTAATTTTTTTGTGGGAATTGAAAGGATAAGTTCATAACAATTAATTGCAAATAAGAAGTTATTTTAGATCTAATACCTATATATTAGATACTTTATTATATTCAATTTATTTTCTGAAATGGAAATTAAATTAAAATATTATGTTAATATGTATCTCAAAAATAAATTTTTAAGAGTCTTTAAAATTAATGTCATGAAATTTCAACCATCTTATTATTTTTTAAAAATTGTTAAACATCTCCTGGAATTATTAAAAACATTATGAAAATATAAAGTATCATATACATACTCTCTAAGTGTGTGTATATATATAACAGTAAAATATAAAAAAGAAATTTTATAACATGAGTAATATTACACATACAACATTTCTCATATAACATTATGTGACAAAATATGATTGGTTGATTTTAAATTAAAATTATACTTTTACCCAATTATTTTTTATCACATAATGTTGTATGAAAAATGTTATACGAAAATGTTGTATTTGTAATATTATTCTTATAAGATTAGAGGGTGATTTATGAATTATTGGGCTCCTGCCCCCTACAAGTCAATTTAAGAATGAGTTTTACTAATGAATTCATAACAATTAATATTAAAGCCAGTTGACACCATAACAGGTTCTTATAGCAGACGAGATGACCTAGTTTGGCAAATGAGTCGGTGTAGATGTTGGCTTCGAGAGCGTGGTTATTAACCTTTTTAATTAACTAAAACTAATTTTTACCATATATATATATATATATATATATATATAATTTTTAAAATTATATCCAAAAGTTTAGTAAGTAAAATTATGATGTAGATTTGAGATTTGATGTAACATATTGATAAGTGAAGAAGTAAATGACATATTCCCATCCAAGGTTTGACGGAATCCTAAGTTAGTATCCAAGTTCCATTTATTCCAGATTTCTATCCTTAAATGACATTGTTAACAATTTTTAGGGTAGTGAGGGTACAATTACCATAATGCCCTTAACCCTAAATTAATAAATTATGTTTTAACCCTTAAATTACTAAAATTATAAAATTAACCATCTTATTTTGAAATTACTTCAATTACACACTTAGTGATTGCGCACAGTCTCGGTTTTCACCGGATTTGGGCTGTTTTCTATGGCGGCGAACCCCCTGGTCACCTCCATCACCTTCCCCATCGCCTGTCGTCTAAAACCCCTCTAGTTCCCGACTCATTGGGCCCTCTAATCATTGGTGCCGTCAAGCTTAGGTTTTCGTCGTTCTTCGCTGGATTCCGACGACGAAAATCCAATTGGACATCACCACTGCAACCAGCGTCTCCAAATCTACAAAATCCCTATGTCCCCAGCAACTGTTTAGTGACCATTCGCCGGTGGAGACCGATGAAAACCAGTCGCATGTGGCGACTATCATGGCTGGTGATCGGCGAGTGATGAGGGGTTTTGAAGGGTAGGGTTTTGTAGAGGAGAGGATGAGGGTTCGAATGGTGGTGCCAAGGGTGATTTTGGGTGGAAGAATCGCTGGAAAAGGGCAAAAAATGTCAACGATGATGTTGGCTAATGTGCGCTAGAGTTTTGTTAGGGGCGACAATTCGCTAATGTGTGCCTCTTCTGCGAAATGACTAATTTACCTCTGAGCCGTTATATCTAACCATTTTCTGTTACTTTAAGAGTGAGAATCTGAAATAAATGATACTCGGATACCAACTTAGGATTCATCAAACCTTGGGTGGGAATATGTGGTTTACTCTAAGTGAAGAGCTGGAATTTTGGACGGCATCTTTATCCATGAAGAAGACATTCCCTAACAACACATGTGCAGAGAAATTTTAATTAATTAATTTTCTGAAATCAATCAAATCAAACACAATACGCGGTGGATCGCTTGTGATTCTCATTTTGTTTTCTACTTTCTATTTTACAAATTTTATCACATCCCATCTTTGACTTATTCACTCATTTATTTAATTTAATTCAATTGTTTTTAGAAAATTTTATTATAAAAATAGTTCCAGATGGGATCTAGCAATTAAATCGATTTTTGATAACTAAATCCTTATCGTTATCTCATAATATTTAATTAAATGGGCCTAATCCCTATTAAACTTAAAACTTATTGCTCTACATCTATCTCAAATTTCCCATTTGAATTTACTTAAAATAAAAATAAAATAAAATATCCTAAAACATGTTGTCAATTTGATATATAGTTAAATTAATATACAAGTTAATACAACTGGATTTGTATAATATTGAGTAAGACTGAGTTTTACAATCCAATAATCATTGCCTTGTTATATTCAATCTCATTTTTAAAATATCAACTCTTTTGTCTAATCTCTCGAACCAGTTTATGCGTATCTCAACTAATTTTTAGGACCCTGAAATAATAATTTATTTGTTCCTTCCCACTTATACATTACTAAAGTTGAGTTAATCGGATTTAAGTCCCAATCGGGGTCTTGTCGTTTAAAGCATTGGGATAGACTCTGAACTCTTTCTCTCACAAAATTACATAAAAAATAATTCATCTCTTTTGAAATAAACAAATAAACAAATAAAATTATTAAAATCCCAAGAAGTGACCGGTAACAATATTTCATATAAATGGCAACATGCATATGGAAAGAAAACGAAACTCAGACTCTTTCTGCTTCAAACAAAACAGAGCGCCTCTGTTCTTGCTGTAATTCACAACACCCTCAGAATTCCTCAAAACTCTCTCTTTACTCGTCAAAAGGTTCACTTGCCTTTTTCCCTTCCTCAATTCTTTCTCTCCGGAAAACGCTGCAATTCTCGCGTTTAGAGACTCCTTTTTTCTTTTTTTTTTTTTTCTCGAGCAGCTGCAGCTTTTAGAGCTGCCAGACAGAGACACATTACTTTCTTACTGTGGCGTTACAATCTAAACTTTGAATAAATAAAAATCTGGGTTTATTGTTCTTTTAAATCCTGCCTTTATACTTCATATTTTACGTACTTCTGTTTGTTTCCCAAGAAAATGAGTAGAATAGAATTTTCTAGTTGTTTTATGTTGTTTCTCTTGCCTTATGTTTTCCAGCTATCAAATGGATCAAATTTAAGTCCTAAAATAAGTGGAAATCTGTATGCTTTCAGTATTTAGTTATCTGATTTTTTCATTTATTAATTGTCATCGTACTATTGGTTGTTATTTCCATATATATATACAATTTTTAGACCATTTTAGCCGGAAAGTGGCAACAATATTTATTGTTTCTATATCTGTATGATTTGACTATCGTTTATTTCCTTCTGGCAGAATTCTACAATTTCATTCGTTTGTTTAGCTATTTAAACCTTATTTGAATTGGGTTGGTGGATTTATATTATTTGGTTGTGTTTGTGATTTGTTTCCATAGAACTTTTGTTTAGAAAGAGTAGGAGGAGGAGGAGAAGATGATGAAGAACTCGGTTTCAGATCAGAGTTTTTACATTGAAAGTGAAGAAGAAGAAGAACATGTAGAACAAGACGAGGAGAAGGAGTTTAAAGATGAAGAAGATGATGGCAATGATTCTGATTCTTCTGGTGAGATCCATCAACAAAACAACCCTGGTTCTTACAACACTACTTCTTGGCCTCAAAGTTACAGGTTCTTATTTTACTTTCTGCTGATTTCTGTATTTCCTTGAGGTTCTTTTTGAAGCTTTAATTTTATTTTCAATGAATATGAATCAGTATATTTTTAGCTTTAAAACTTGCATCTTTCAGTTGAATGTTCATATGAATTTTATTTTCTGATTGAACAATTGGAGAAGGGAGAAATGTAATTTTGAAGCTTGGTGGCCTAAATGAAAACTACAAAGGGAATGAGCATGTTTTGTGAAGAAGACTGACGAGGGTGTTGGGAGGAATATTTGATTATTGGATGGCTTTGATTGATTTTTGATAAAGGAAAAGAGAGTAATGGAAGGTGTGGTTGGGTAAAGTTTCTTGCAAAAAGTTGTAGCAGTAATTGAAAGGCTAAACCCTGTCCACCTAAATCATATAAAATGTGTATGACTTTGGCCTACATATCCTTATTGCAATTATTGGATTTTGTTGCTGTGATAATATTTGAGACTTGTTTTCTGCCCAGGACCTACCATTCATGTTAATCTATTTGTTATGTTGTTCTAGCGCGACTCATTAACATGCCGTAACGGCTCCAATTTCTGCATGACAAAAATAGTTACTTTCAGTAGTGCATAAATACCTCTTCCATCCATTTCTGATGGTTTCTGGAAATTTTGAGTGATATGCGAATTATTACAATATGCATGATGAAGATAATGAATTATACTTATTTTGTTTATGTTATGATGCAAAGGCTCCTATACTAAGTTACACATACTTAACACATTTGATTAATATTTCAGGCAGTCTATAGATCTGTATAGTAGTGTACCATCTCCAAGTCTCACGTTTTTGGGCACTCCTACAATGTCAAGAATAAGCAGTTCCTTTCTTTCATCTTCCCTAACAAGGAGATATACTCCTGAATCGTTATCTGCTGCGACAAAGCCTCTTCTACCAACAGTAGCAGATGAGAAATTGCCTCCACAAAGGCGTAGTTCTCATTCTCTGCTTCCTCCTATTCCCTCAAGGAGGGCTTCTGTGATCAAGGATTCGAAACCATCCCATGTCTCCCATGAAGTTCCACTTGCTCGCCATAGCTCATATGCTCAAGCTGTGGTAAATGGTTAGTATCAGAACACTTGCTCGTTCTTTGTATTTGCTTATTGATCTTATAGCTAGTTAGTTTCATTGAGTATCAAATGTTCACAAAAATTTAGTCAGCCGGATTTGGATGTTAATAACATTTTTTCATTGTGTTTACTTGCAAATCCTTGACAATAAGTACACTGTAGTAAAATCCTTTCCCCAAAATTCCATGGAATGGGGCATCTTTAAGATTAAAGTAGTGACATTGTTGGCCATTTAATAAGCAAAAAAGCTTAGATTTTCTGCCTTCTGCCACTTGTTGTGCCTGGAATGACTACAGCCACCAAGCCGAATCCAATCAGCAGGGGCCACATAAGTCAATCATGTTGTGTTAAATATGCTGACACATCCTCACCAATAAACTCAAATTGCTGTTTATCTCTTTGTCAACATCACTCTTCCACATGGCTAGAAACAGTCCTCCAGCTTTTCAATTTATCCTGTTTGTTTCAGCTAAGTTGATTTACATGCCTCATCATCTTGTTTTCAGGATTAAAATAACATAAGGGTGTTTTCTTCATCTTTAAACAACCAAAATTCTCTTCAAATCTGATAGATATTTTTATTGTTTATGTTTGTATTTTGCTGCCTTTGTCTCTAGCTAATCGATGTTCTTTAAACAGTCATGCATTATGACGTTGTGACTTATCCTTGTTGCACATGGTGCACATGAAAGGAATGACTAGCCAACAAGAAATATCAGTGTCCATATTTAATAGTCTGCTATAGATAGTCACTGCAGATTTTCTTTTGTTATGAACTTACCGTTTCACTAACTGTAATTTCATTCAATTAATAGAAGTTCAGAAAAGAGTTTTAGTTTTAAGTATGGCCTGAGAAGCGTTCTCAGATCCTGAAAAATAAATCCAGTTATTCATAATAATATTCCAAAACAATTCTGCAATGCAGGCATGAATGTTCTGTGTGGAGTCGGAATTCTTTCTACTCCATATGCTACAAAGGAAGGAGGATGGGTTGGACTATCCATTTTGTTAATTTTTGGAGTGCTTTCTTTCTACACTGGATTGCTCTTGCGTTACTGCCTCGATAGTGAACCTGGCCTTGAAACGTACCCGGATATTGGCCAAGCTGCATTCGGTACTGCAGGCCGAATTGCTATATCAGTAAGTGCTTTACATTTTCATTTTTTTTCAACATTACTTTGTAATTTTGAGAAATTATCTCGCAGTAAAATATTTTACCTGTTTTCCCTACCTTACTTTGCCAATAAGAAACAAATGTTTTTATCATTAAAATCTGCAGCTCTGCATCTGGTGGAAAAAGACGTTAAAGATTTAAAAAAGAAGAGTAATTTTTTACTGGGTACTGATATTGTCGTTTGTGGTGTTGTTTTTTGGTTGTGTGCAGATAATACTATACGTGGAATTATATGTAAGTACAGCTGGCTTCTCTTCTCTTCTTTGAGTGCTTATCATATCTTGTATTTTTTTATTTAAACTGTAGTTGTCTACTTAGCATAAATGTGAAGCTAGATCCAGTAGGGCCACCTCTGAATACAGGCCGAGCCGAGCCGAACATTACGGTGTTCAAAGCTTGGCTTGTGAAAATTTAACGAACTCGAACGCGAACCTAGGATCGACGAGCTCTGAAAAGCAGGCTTGAAGCTCGAGTTAGTTAAATAGTTTTGAGCTCGAAATTAACTCGCGAAACAGCTCGTTTATGAGTCCTCAATCCAAAGCAATCCTTCCAAATAATCTCAATCCAAAGCCAACCCACTCAAGATAACCCCCAAAAAAGGCTAATTGTCACCAAGCATCATCAAATCCAAAGCCAAACAGTCGCAAATATATCACTCAAAATTCCACCAGCTGTGAGAGAGAGAAGAAAAGAGAAGAGAAGAGAAAATTAAAGAAAAGAGAGAGAAGGAAGGGGATGGAAGAGCGAAGGAGAAGTAAGAAGAAACGTGAAGGAGAAGAAAGGTGGAGGAGGAAAAAGAAGGAGAAAGTGTCGGCTGGCTGCTTCTGGGGAAAGAAGGCAGGGTTTAGGAATTGGGGTAATTTATATGGGATATAGTTAATTACTTAAAATCCCCTAATACTTAAAAAAATAACATTTATACCCTTTCGCGCCATTCACGAGTTTAACCAATCGAGTAGTGGGTGGTTCGTAGCTCGGCTCGAGAAGGTATCCAAGCCGTTCGATCTCGAGCTCGGCTCATTAGACTTGAGCCGAGAGCTATCCGTAAGCGGCTTAGCGAGCCACCAACATACTCCAGGGGCACAGATTTTCAGATGTGTTCCCAGAACCACATCTCTCCTCTGACGGCTCATTATTGAACTGATACAAAGCAGAATTTTCTGCTGAAACCAGCTTTTATCTCAACAAATATTAGAATTTAATATTTTATAACACGGCACAAATCTCTTTCCATGTTGGGTTGGTGTATTGGGCCAAGACCCTGCCACAGACAAAAAAAAAGTCACACTGTGTTGGGTTATTTTGGATTGATTTGGACCCGATCTGGCCAAGGCTGATCAACAATTATGTAGATCATGACATGACATTGCATAATACAACTATAACTTGGCTGTGTAATGCCTAAACAGTAAGCAATTCTCCATGACCTTACATTCATGAGTGGAAAATTGTGACACTCCATTTGACATCTCTAAATTAGCCTCTCATACATTGATATTTTAACATGGTAGAAATGTAGTGCAAGGGATAAATTTTGTTTGTGTTTCCAATATATCATCTTCACCTGGATATATTAATCCATTAATGTTGAATCAATCATCTGTTTATATTCAGTCCATAGCATTAAAGCATTCCTGAGGAACCTGAGTTGTTTATACCTGTGCACAGCTATTAAAATTCAGTGTTCACTGTGATTATATAAAAGATGGAATACGATATTCAGAATCGAATACCTGAAACCATAGCATAATCTCAAATGAGAATTTGGTAAAAAGCAGATCTTGTAAAATAATTTACATAATACTACACATATAACATTTTATACAACATAATGTGACAAAAGATGATTGATTGATTTTAAATTAAAAATAAACTTTCACCCAATTATCTTTTATCACATCATATTGTATGAGAAATTTGCATAAAAATGTTGTATGTGTAATATTACTCAAATAATTTTCAGGGAATATCATATGTCCTCATGTTCATTAGTTTTTACATTAAGTTTTGCTGAGTGTTGCCATTTCCATAAATTTGCAAGATATGTATAATCTTCTTCTTAAAATCTGTCTTGAGGTAATGAGGAATCCTATGTCTTCTTCTTCTGCAGGCTTGCTGTGTTGAATATATAATTTTGGAGAGTGATAACTTGTCTTCATTATTTCCCAATGCACATTTAAGCGTGGGTGGTTTTTATTTGAATTCATATTATTTGTTCGCGTTGATGACTACCCTTGCTGTTCTTCCTACGGTTTGGCTCAGAGACCTGAGTGTTCTTAGTTATATATCTGGTAAGCATGTTGGTCTTGTTTGACTAGTGATTTGTGTTTGAAAAGTTCATGATGGTCTTGTTTGAATAGCACTCAATATGTATTTTCTCTGTTTCCAGTTGGCGGCGTTATTGCATCAATATTGGTGGTCTTCTGCTTGTTTTGGGTTGGTATGGTGGATGAAGTTGGCTTTCACAGCAAAGGAACAACATTAAACCTCGCTACTTTTCCTGTTGCTATTGGTCTCTATGGTTACTGCTACTCGGGACACGCTGTATTCCCAAACATCTACACTTCAATGGCCAAACCAAACCAATATCCATCAGTCCTCTTATTATGGTAAATAAACAGTTACTCATTATTTTATGGAATTCTTAATGTAGTTAATTTGATGTTACTATTTTCATCTACAACTGCTCTTATTGAAAATGCAGTTTTATTATCTGTACCTTGATGTATGCCGGAGTCGCTGTTATGGGGTACACGATGTTTGGAGAATCAACAATGTCACAGTTCACTCTCAACATGCCTAAGGACTTGGTTGCCTCAAAAATTGCTGTTTGGACTACAGTATGTTTGCGAACCATTTCTACTAATCGCTTAAATTATCAATGCTTTCCGTACACATTTGCCAAATTTTGATACCCTCCAGTGACATTTTCTTTCTTCCTTTTTCGATAATTTTTCTACATTCCAGTATGTAGAACTGTTTTTGAGTATCTGATATGTGTATATTCTATTACATAATATTCTGTAAATTGGTTCTAATAACTTGTTTATTTCCTTTTGCAGGTGGTTAATCCATTTACCAAATATCCTTTTCTGAATATAATAAATCAACATAGAAAATTTTAGAATGTGTTAAAAGAGTTTTGAGTCAACTGCTTCTTGCCAATGCTTTGAGTTTAACTTCATGTTTTACAAAATATTTCCTTATATGACAAAAGTGCAGGAGAGAAAGAACAATTACGGAAATATATTTCTGTGTATCCTGTTGCAATTCAACCAATCGATCAGAAAGTAAGCGTATTCCATTCACGCTTTCATGGTATAGTCTCATTGGTTAATTGTATTGCAACAGAATGTACAGTTAGAAACTAAAAGCAGAGAAAATGAGGGCGATCACTCAAATCACAATATGGTATAAACTTTGCTTTTCCTTAATCAGAATTACATATGCATTAACCATGTCTCCAGTGGCATTGAGTCTGGAGGAATTGATACCGTCAACTCATCTCAAGTCTAACATCTATGCTATCTGCATTAGAACCGCATTAGTGATCTCTACCTTGTTTGTCGGCCTCAGTGTCCCCTTCTTCGGTAATCCTCTCATCTGGAGCTTTCAGTTTCATATTCTGTTTCTTAACAGAAGTTACTTCATCATTTTTATACCATTTTCAGGTCTGGTGATGTCCCTGATCGGATCGTTACTGACAATGCTTGTGGTGAGTTTTGTTTAGCAGTTTCAATTATTTCCTCTTGATGAAGAATTCTGCTCAGGTTTATGTTAATAAATAATTTGTATGCAGACGTTAATACTTCCTTGCGCTTGTTTTCTAAGCATCTTGAGGGGCAAAACTACCCGGGTTCAGGTATGATCATAGCATAAACATTTCTTTACAATCTCTTAATTATATTCATATAAATGCTTACTTCTTGTTGTTTCTGTGTAGGTTACACTTTGTATTATAATTATTGTAGTAGGGGTTATATCGTCGGTGATCGGAACATATTCAGCTCTTTCCAAAATTATCGAGAGCTTGAGGAGCTGAAAAATGATGAGCAAGTTTTTCCAGCAATGAGAATACATTTTACTTGTGTAGAATAATAGCTTGTGATGAGTATCTATCTTTTCTATTGTTCTCAATTTTGGACTTTGTATTTACACTCTGATGGTGGAGGTTCCATATGCACTAAATGGAATAAATAAAACCATAATTCTTAAATCTATAATATTGTTATCATTATTAAATTTTATATTTCACAAAAAAAAAATATATATATATTTTTTAAAATTTTTATATTTTGTCAAATTGAAAAAACATAAAATAATATTAAGCCACAACTCAATTTCACAACATTCTTTTACAACCTCAACTTGACAGCTGTCATGTCAGCTCTTATCACACCCAAAGTATCAAATGATTTTGACTGCACACGAATGGTTGTTTCTTAAGAACGAACGATCGTTCTCTCATAAGAAATGATTGTTCCTTACCAAAGAACAACAGTTCATATGAAACGATTGTTCTTTATGAATGAACGGTCATTCGTCTTTAAGGAACGACTATTTGTGTTTAGTCAAAGTATCAACTCTACTATTACGTTAGGGTTGTAAGAGAAGGTTATGAGATCGGATTTTAGAGATAGTATTTTTGAATTATTTTTTGTCAATTGAATATCAAATCACCCCTAACTATTTTATTTATTTTTTTTCCATTTCAAAACTAATTGTCCCTATTACAACACTACATTAAATATTAAAAAAAAAAACAAAAAAAAAACAAAACCATTTTATACGGGTCCAAACGAAAAGTCCAATTCCAATCCGGCGGCTGAAACAGTTTCCAATTGTGGAGTCCCTGATCATCACCGGAGGGTCCCACATAAGATCACCAAACTTGTCTCTGCACTGCAGGGATTAATTCTTAAACCTTAGCGAACTGTACTCAAATGTAAACATCGTCCCTCACTTTTATATGTTTCTTCTCCTTTGTTTCTCTGCAACATGTCTGCTACAATAACACGCCTCTCTCCATCTCTTAAAACTCTCAACCCACGTGCCCATTCACGTGATCTCTTTCTAACCCATCGAATTCCCTCCGTTTCCGCCTCCAAAAACCTTTCTTTGCCTATAAAATCTCTTGCTTTTCCCGGGAAAATCCATTACGTGATTAAAGGAGAGAGATTTAGAGTTTCGAAAGAAGGGTCTGTACAGCAGCTGGATAATGACGCGCCTGTGTCGGTTGAGCTTGCTCGTATCAGTAGCGAGAGCCAGTTCGATCGGGTCATTGCTGAGGCTCAACAGCTTGAAGAATCTGTCATTATTGTCTGGTACTGTGATTTAATAAGATTTTTGGTTTATTTTTGTCAGAAATGAAGCTTTATTTTATTTGCTGAGTTTTTTTTTTTCCCCTTGTTTTATTGATGATAATGAGAATTTTAATTCAATAGGTTGATATTGCAATTCGGTTGTTTGTGAATGTATCTGGGTATTAATTGGTTGTTCTTATTTTGTTGAGGGTAATTAAATTTGGTTGAGTTTTGTTGTTTGCACATTGAGTTTATGTGGAATCAAGAAAAAGGGTAGGAAAATTTCTCTGTTTTGGCATACTTTGGCTCCTCTTTCTTTGCAAAAAATTCTGATATTAAAAAATTTGCTCTTTTTTATTTCCCTGGAAAAGATCCCTGTGGCTAATTTTTAATTAGTTTGAACTCTTTTCAAGTGAGTTTTACTCTAAATAGCTGTCTAAAATTAGATTAGTACACCATTTCTAAAAACCTGAGACAGATAATTACATTTTATTGATCACTTCAAGGGCTGTCCACCTGAGAAACCCGTCTTTTCTAGGTGACTTGTTTGGGAATTTGGTAATCTTCCTTAGTAATTTTAATCTTTAGGTTTTGAAATAGTGAAATGTTTAAGTTGGACTAATTCGTTTGTGAATTGAACTTAAGATGGCCTAATCCCATTCTGTGCTTCTTGGAAATAGTTGCAGTTATTTTATTATTAAAATTTCTCTGCTTTCATTGTTGATGCAGTTCATTAAACATCTGCTATAAAAGTCATTATAATAATTGATTTCTTCTGGTTTTTAAAGTACCTCATGAATGGCTGCTGTTTGTGAATCCATTGTCTATCCCTTTTCCTTGCGAACTTTTACTAAATTGGTATTATGTGAACTTGTAGGATGGCAACATGGTGCAGAAAATGTATTTACCTCAAACCAAAATTAGAAAAGTTGGCAGCTGATTACTATCCACGGTTAGATTGATTTCCTCTCTGATCATGTAAACAGTTGGAATAATGTAAAATTGAAGCTTTTGGACGAATGATATTGTTATTTCTTGAGTTGATGTATATACCTGAAGCTTTTCTGCATACATTGACTTCATCTTTTGTCTACTTTTGCCAAGTAATAAAAGATTATCCTTCAATGATATAGTTACTGTACTTTTTACCTTTCAAATATGTGGCATAAAATTTCATTCTCTGATTTCATTTTTCATTTGATTTTGATAGCTTAGAAGAGTCACATACTCTAATGAAATCTTTTTAAATTTTCTTGCATTTCGATCGTTCAGTTGCAAATTGTAAAGTTTTCCTTTACAGAAGCACATACAGAACTTGCAATCACCTTTTTTCTTTCTTTGGGTGTGGAGTGGATTTGACTATGGTGAGACATGGCCAAGAAAACATACGAGTTAAATTATACACCATAAACTACAATGAAGTTTGTTTTTGAGTGAAGTATTACATGTCTGTTTGTGTTCTTTATGAAATTAATTGTGCATCTCATATTGAGTAAGCTAGATTAAAGTTTACTGGTTATAATTTTCTTTTTCTTTTTCCTTCTGTATAATGATTGCTGTAGATTGCGGTTCTACTATGTGGATGTCAACACTATTCCCCACAAGCTTGTTGCTCGTGCAGGCGTCACGGTAAGTCTCTTATAATTTGATAGGGCATATATTTCTTTGATTTGTGCTGATATCCAATTTATTATTATTCAATAACTTGTAACATAGCAAATGTTTATTTTAAGTGGATACTTTTAACAATTATTCTCTTATGTAGAACATTAACCGTTTAGTTATTAATTCTTTAACTAAATGCAATTATCAACAGAGTGATATTCCAAATGCATATTATTTTAAACACTATGAGAAAAGATTTTAAGGGTAATAAAAACAATATTTGTAGTACTGATGCAAAACAGTTTGAATAATATGAAGTAAAAATGCTATAAATTTTGATGAGTTGGAGAGTTGATGAGTCAACACTTGTTCTTAAATGATATTCAGTAATATATATATCTGCAGAATGGTGATTGACCCTCAATTTTCGTTTTTATGTGTCTGCTCATGATGAACGCTGGAATCCTGCAGAAAATGCCGACTATTCAGGTAATTTTCTTTATGAATATTTTGCAACTATATGCTTTTTGGTTGCAAATAAGCTGAATTAATCCGAGTATGCTGCTCAAGCTCTGATCTGTTGAAGTGTGATTGTTTAGTTCGTTTTTATTGCTCCCTATATTTCTTCCTTGACTGGATCTGAGTAAAGGTATTCATGTTACAGCTATGGAAGGATTGCAAGAAACAGGATGAAGTGATCGGTGGCCATAAAGCATACTTAGTCATTAATGAGGTTCGCCAAATGATTGAAAACCAGAGTACCATATGATTAATGGTATGAATGACATTTTTTTTTTTCCTTAATTTCTACCTTACCTGTTTTTCAGTTTTGAAATTGTCGAAAATTTTCTTTGTAATTAGTTTCCTGATAAAAGAAGCAGGAGAGCTTACAGCACTAAGTGAAATTGGCACTTGTTTCAGCCAAATTCTGTGTACAAATCTCTTTCCATGTTGGGTTGGTGTATTGGGCCAAGACCCTGCCACAGACAAAAAAAAAGTCACACTGTTGGGTTATTTGGATTGATTTGGACCCGATTGGCCAGGTGATAACAATTATGTAGATCAGGACATGACATTGCGCAATTCTCCATGACCTTACTTCATGAGTGGAAAATTGTGACACTCCATTTGACATCTCTAAATTAGCCTCATACATTGATTTTTAACATGGTAGAAATGTAGTGCAAGGGATAAATTTGTTTGTGTTTCAATATATCTTTCACCTGGTATATTAATCCATTAATGTTGAATCAATCATCGTTATTCAGTCCATAGCCTAAAGCATCATGGAACCTGAGTTGTATACTGTGCACCGCCATTAAAATTCAGTGTTCACTGTGATTATATAAAGATGGAATACGATTCAGAATGAATACCTGAAAACCATAGCATAATCTAAATGAGAATGGTAAAAAGCAGATCTTGAAAATTCATACTACACATTAACTATAAATATTTTCATATACATATGTGACAAAAGATGATTAGTGATTTTAAATTAAAAATAAACTTTCACCAATATCTTTTATATCATATTATGTTGAAAAATGTTGTATGGTAGTATTACTAAATAATTTCAGGGAATATCATTGTCCTCATGTTCAGTTTTTACATTAAGTTTTGCAGGTGTTGCCATTTCCATAAATTTGCAGATATGTATAATCTTCTTCTTAAAATCTGTCTTGAGGTGAGGAATCCTATGTCTTCTTCTTCTGCAGGCTTGCTGTGTTGAAATAATTTTGGAGGTGATAACTTGTCTTCATTATTCCCAATGCACATTTAAGCGTGGGGGGTTATTGAATTCATATTATTTGTTCGCGTTGATGGCTACCCTTGCTGTTCTTCCTACGGTTTGGTCAGAGACCTGAGTGTTCTTAGTTATATATCTGGTAAGCCTGTTGGTCTTGTTTGACTAGTGATTTGTGTTTGAAAAGTTCAGAGGTCTTGTTTGATAGCACTCAATATGTTTTCCTGTTTCCAGTTGGCGGCGTTATTGCATCAATATTGGTGGTCTTCTGCTTGTTTTGGGTTGGTATGGTGGATGAAGTTGGCTTCACAGCAAAGGAACAAACATAAACCTCGCTACTTTTCCTGTTGCTATTGGTTCTATGGTTACTGCTACTCGGGACACGCTGTATTCCCAAACATCTACACTTCAATGGCCAAACCAAACCATATCCATCAGTCCTCTATATGGTAAATAAACAGTTACTCATATTTAGGAATTCTTAATGTAGTTAATGATATTACTATTTCATCTCAACTGCTTATTGAAAATGCAGTTTTATTATCTTACCTTGATGTATGCGGAGGTCGCTGTTATGGGGTACACGATGTTTGGAGAATCAACAATGTCACAGTTCACTCTCACATGCCTAAGGACTTGGTTGCCTCAAAAATTGCTGTTTGGAAACAGTATGTTTGCGAACCATCTACTAATCGCTTAAATATCAATGCTTTCCGTACACATTTTCCAAATTGATACCCTCAGTGACATTTTCTTTCTCCTTTTTCGATAATTTTCTACATTCCAGTATGTAGAAATGTTTTTGAGTATCTGATATGTGTATATTATATTAATAAATTCTGTAAATTGGTTCTAATAACTTGTTTATTTCCTTGCAGGTGGTTAATCCATTTACCAAATCCTTTTCGAATATAATAAATCAACATAGAAAATTTTAGAATGTGTTAAAAGAGTTTTAGTCAACTGCTTCTTGCCAATGCTTTTTAACTTCATGTTTTACAAAATATTTCTATATACAAAAGTGCAGGGAGAAAGAACAATTAGGAAATATATTTCTGTGATCCGTTGAATTCAACCAATGATAGAAAGTAATGGATTCCATCAGCTTTCATGGTATATCTCATTGGTAATTGTATTGCAACAGAATGTCAGTTAGAAACTAAAAGCAGAGAAAATGATGGCGATCACTCAAATCACAATATGGTATAAACTTTGCTTTTCCTTAATCAGAATTACATATGCATTAACCATGTCCCCAGTGTGCATTGAGTCTGGAGGAATGATACCGTCAAATCATCTCAAGTCTAACATCTATGCTATCTGCATTAGAACCGCATTAGTGATCTCTACCTGTTTGTCGGCCTCAGTGTCCCCTTCTTCGGTATCCTCTCATCTGGAGCTTTCAGTTTCATATTCTGTTTCTTAACAAAGTTACTTCATATTTTATACCATTTCAGGGTTGGTGATGTCCCGATCGGATGTTACTGACAATGCTTGTGGTGAGTTTGTTTGCAGTTTCAATTATTCCTTTGATGAAGAATTCTCTCAGGTTTAGTTAATAAATAATTTTATGCAGACGTTAATACTTCCTTGCGCTGTTTTCTAGCATCTTGAGGGGCAAAAATACCCGGGTTCAGGTATGATCATAGCATAACATTCTTTACAATCTCTTAATTATATTCATATAATGCTTACTTCTTGTTGTTTCTGTGTAGGTTACACTTTGTATTATAATTATTGTAGTAGGGGTTATCGTCGGTGACGGAACATATTCAGCTCTTTCCAAAATTATCGAGAGCTTGAGGAGCTGAAAAATGATGAGCAAGTTTTTCCAGCAATGAGAATACATTTTACTTGTTGTGAATATAGTTGTGATTGAGTATCTATCTTTTCTATTGTTTCAATTTTGGACTTGTATTTACACTCTGATGGTGGAGGTTCCATATGCACTATGGAATAATAATAAAACCATAATTATAATCTATAATATTGTTATCATTATTAATTTTATATTTCACCAAAATATATTTTTTTTTAATTTTTATATTTTGTCAAATTGAAAAAACATAAATAATATAGCCCAACTCAATCACAACATTCTTTACAAACCTCACTTAACTGTTGACAATTGCAGTCAGTCTTTACTACACACCCAGTATCAAATGAATTTGACTTACACGAATGGTTGTTTCTTAGAACGAACGATCGTTCTCTCATAAGAAAAGATTGTTCCTTACAAAGAACAACAGATTCATGATGAAACTTCAGATAATGTTCTTATGAATGACATGTCTAATGAATGGTCGTTCGTTTTTAAGGAACGACTATTTGTGTTTAGTCAAGTATCAACTCTACTATTACAGTATACTTGTAGGGATTGTAAGAGAATTATGAGATCCAGTTAGAAAGTAGTATTTTGAATTATTTGTCAATTGAATATCAAATCACCCCTAACTATTTTATTTATTTTTTTCATTTCAAAACTAATTGTCCCTATTACAACACTCATTAAATATTAAAAAAAAAAAAAAAAAAAACCATTATACGGGTCCAAACGGAAAGTCCAATCAATCCGGCGGTCGAAACAGTTCCAATTGTGGAGTCCCTGATCATCACCGGAGGGTCCCACATAAGATCACCAAACTTGTCTCTGCACTGCAGGGATTAATTCTTAAACCTAGCGAACTGACCAAATGTAAACATCGTACCTTTTATATGTTTCTTTCCTTGTTTCTCTGCACAGTCTGCTACAAATACACGCCTCCCCATCTCTTAAAACTCTCAACCCACGTGCCCATTCACGTGATCTCTTTCTAACCCATCGAATTCCTCCGTTTCCGCCTCCAAAAACCTTTTTTTTGCCTATAAAATCTCTTCTTTTCCCGGGAAAATCCATTACGTGATTAAAGGAGAGAGATTTGAGTTTCGAAAGAAGGGTCTGTACAGCAGCTGGATGATGCGCCTGTGTCGGGTGAGCTTGCTGTATCAGTAGCGAGAGCCAGTTCGATCGGGTCATTGCTGAGGCTCAACAGCTTGAAGATCTGTCATTATTGTCTGGTACTGTGATTTAATAGATTTTTGATCATTTTGGTCTCAGAGTAGTTGTCTACTTAGCATAAATGTGAAGCTAGATTCAGGCCGAGCCGAGCCGAACATTATGGTGTTCGAAGCTTGGCTTGTGAAAATTTATCGAACTCCAACTCGAGCCTAGGATCGACGAGCTCTAAAAACCAGGCTTTAAGCTTGAGTTAGTTAAATAGTTTGAGCTCGAAATTGGCTCGCGAACAACTATATCACTCAAAATAATCTCAATCCAAAGCCAATCCACTAAAGATAACCCCAAAAAAGGCTAATTGTCACCAAGCATCATCAAATCCAAAGCCAAACAGTCCAAATATATCACTCAAAATTCCACCGGCTGTGAGAGAGAGAAGAAAAGAGAGAGAAGGAAAGGGATGGAAGAACGAAGGAGAAGTAAGAAAATAGGTGAAGAATAAGGAAGAAGGAGGAGAAGAAAGGAGGAGGAGGAAAAAGATGAAGAAAAGAGAAAGAAAAGGAAAAAGAAGGAGAAAGTGTCGCTGGCCGCTGGGGAAAGAAGGCAGGGTTTAGGAATTGGGATGATTTATATAGGATATAATAAATTACATAAAACCCCCTGATACTTAAAAAAGTAACACTTATTCCCTTTCGAGCCATTTACGAGTCTATCCAACCGGGTAGTGGGTGGTTCGTAGCTCGGCTCGAGAAGGTACTCGAGCCGTTTGATCTCGAGCTCGGCTTGTTAGAGCTGAGCCGCGAGCTACCCGCAAGCGGCATGGCTCGCATACAGCGAGCCACCAACATACTCCAGGGACACAGATTTTCAGATGTGTTACCAGAACCACATCTCTCCTCTGACGGCTCCATTATTAAACATTTAAACTGATAAAAAGCAAACTATCTGCAGCTCCTTACCATCAAGGCATCAACCAGAATTTTCCGCTGAAACCAGCTTTTATCTCAACAAATATTAGAATTTAATATTTTATAACACAGAACAAATCTCTTCCATGTTGGGTTGGTGTATTGGGCCAAGACCCTGCCACAGAACAAAAAAAAGTCACACTCTGTTGGGTTATTTGGATTGATTTGGACCCGATGTGGCAGGCTGATCAACAATTATGTAGATCATGACATGACATTGCAATCTCCATGACCTTACTTTCATGAGTGGAAAATGTGACACTCCATTGACATCTCTAAATTAGCCTCTCATACATTGATATTTTAACATGGTAGAAATGTAGTGCAAGGGATAAATTTGTTGTGTGTTTCCAATATATCTCTCACTGGATATATTAATCCATTAATGTTGAATCAATCATCTTATATTCAGTCCATAGCCTAAAGCATTCCTGAGGAACCTGGTTTGTTATACCTGTGCACAGCCATTAAAATTCAGTGTTCACTGTGATTATATAAACGATGGAATACGATCTTCAGAATGGAATACCTGAAACCATAGCATAATCTCAAATGAGAATTGGTAAAAAGCAGATCTTGTGAAAATAATTTGCATAATACTACACATATAACATTTTATACAATATTTCATAACATGATGTGACAAAAGATGATTAGTTGATTTTAAATTAAAAATAAATTCACCTAATCATCTTTTTGCTATATCATATTTGTGAAAAATGTTGTATGCGTAGTATTACTTAAATAATTTCCAGGGAATATCATTGGTCTTTCATGTTCATTAGTTTTACATTAAGTTTTCTGAGTGTTGCCATTTCCATAAATTTGCAAGATATGTATAATCTTCTTCTAAAATCTGTCTTGAGGTAATGGGAATCCTATGTCTTCTTCTCTGCAGGCTTGCTGTGTTGAATATATAATTTTGGAGAGTGATAACTTGTCTTCATTATTTCCCAATGCACATTTAAGCGTGGGGGGTTTTATTGAATTCATATTATTTGTTCGCGTTGTGACTACCCTTGCTGTTTCTTCTACGGTTTGGCTCAGAGACCTGAGTGTTCTTAGTTATATATTGGTAAGCATGTTGGTCTTGTTTGACAGTGATTTGTGTTTGAAAAGTTCATGATGGTCTTGTTTGAATAGCACTCAATATGTTTTTCGCTGTTTCCAGTTGGCGGCGTTATTGCATCAATATTGGTGGTCTTCTGCTTGTTTTGGGTTGGTATGGTGGATGAAGTTGGCTTCACAGCAAAGGAACAACATTAAACCTCGCTACTTTTCCTGTTGCTATGGTCTCTATGGTTACTGCTACTCGGGACACGCTGTATTCCAAACATTACACTTCAATGGCCAAACCAAACCAATATCCATCAGTCCTCTTATTATGGTAAATAAACAGTATTCATTTTATGGAATTCTTAAGTAGTTAATTTGATATTACTATTTTCATCTGCAACTGCATTATTGAAAAGCAGTTTTTTATCTGTACACTTGATGTATGCCGGAGTCGCTGTTATGGGGTACACGATGTTTGGAGAATCAACAATGTCACCGTTCACTCTCAACATGCCTAAGGATGGTTGCCTCAAAAATTGCTGTTTGGACTACAGTATGTTGCGAACCATTTCTAATAATCGCTTAAATTATCAATGCTTTCCGTACACATTTGCCAAATTTTGATACCCTCCAGTGACATTTTCTTTCTTCCTTTTTCGATAATTTTTACATTCCAGTATGTAGAAAATGTTTTGAGTATTGATATGTGATATTATATTATATAATATTCTGTAAATTGGTTCTAATAACTTGTTTATTTCCTTTTGCAGGTGGTTAATCCATTTACCAAATATCCTTTTCTGAATATATAAATCAAATAGAAAATTTTAGAATGTTGTAAAAGAGTTTTGAGTCAACTGCTTCTTGCCAAGCTTTGAGTTAACTTCATGTTTTACAAAATATTCCTTATATGACAAAAGTGCAGGAGAGAAAGAACAATACGGAAATATATTTCTGTGTACCTGTTGCAATTCAACCAATCGATCAGAAAGTAAGGTTTCCATTCACGCTTTCATGGTATAGTCTCATTGGTTAATTGTATTGCAACAGAATGTACAGTTAGAAACTAAAAGCAGAGAAAATGAGGGCGATCACTCAAATCACAATATGGTATAAACTTTGCTTTTCCTTAATCAGAATTACATATGCATTAACATGCCCAGTGGCATTGAGTCTGGAGGAATTTATACCGTCAATCATCTCAAGTCTCACATCTATGCTATCTGCATTAGAACCGCATTAGTGATCTCTACCTTGTTTGTCGGCCTCAGTGTCCCCTTCTTCGGTAATCCTCTCATCTGGAGCTTTCAGTTTCATATTCTGTTTCTTAACAAAAGTTACTTCATTCATTTTTATACCATTTTCAGGTCTGGTGATGTCCTGATCGGATCGTTACTGACAATGCTTGTGGTGAGTTGTGTTAGCAGTTTCAATTATTTCCTCTTGATGAAGAATTCTGCTCAGGTTTATGTTAATAAATAATTTATGCAGACGTTAATACTTCCTTGCGCTTGTTTTCTAAGCATCTTGAGGGGCAAAACTACCCGGGTTCAGGTTATGATCATGCATAAACATTTCTTTACAATTCTTAATTAATCTTATACATGCTTACTTTTGTTGTTTTGTGTAGGTTACACTTTGTATTATAATTATTGTAGTAGGGGTATATCGTCGGTGATCGGAACATATTCAGCTCTTTCCAAATTATCGAGAGCTGAGGAGCTGAAAAATGATGAGCAAGTTTTTCCAGCAATGAGAATACATTTACGTGAATAATAGTTGTGATGAGTATCTATCTTTTCTATTGTTCTCAATTTTGGACTTGTATTTACACTCTGATGGTGGAGGTTCCATATGCACTGAATGGAATAATAAAACCTAATTCTGAAATCTATAATATTGTATCATATTACATTTTATTCACCAAAATTTTTTTTTAATTTTATATTTTGTCAAATTGAAAAAACATAAAGTAATATAGCCCAGACTCAATTTCACAACATTCTTTTACAACCTCAGCTTAACAGTTGAGTTGACAATTGTCATGTCAGCTCTCGTTACCCAAAACCATATCAAATAACTTTGATTACACACGAATGGGTGTTTCTTAGGAACAACGATCGTTCTCTCATAAGAAATGATTGTCCTTACAAAGGAACAACAGTCATCATAAGGATGAACTATTCTTATGATAGAACGACTGTTCTTTATGAATGAACATTATTCCTTATAAGAATGTGTCGTTTTTAAGGAACGACTATTTGTTTTAGTAAAGTATCACTCTACTGTACGTTGGGTTGTAAAGTATCAACTCTATTGTCACGTTAGGATTGTAAGAGAAAATTTGAGACCGAGCTCAACGTAGTATTTTTGAATTATTTGTTGTCAATTGAATATCAAATCCCCTAACTATTTATTTATTTTTTTATCATTCAAAACTAATTGTCCCCATTACAACACTCCTTAAATATTAAAAAAAAAAAAAAGGAAACCATTTTATACGGGTCCAAACGAAAGTCCAATTCCAATCCGGCGGCTGAAACAGTTCCAATTGTGGAGTCCCTGATCATCACCGGAGGGTCCACATAAGATCACCAAACTTGTCTCTGCACGCAGGGATTAATTCTTAAACCTTAGCGAACTGAACACAAAGTAAACATCGTACCTCGCTTTTATATGTTTCTTCTCCATTGTTCTCTGCAACATGTCTGCTACAATACACGCCTCTCTCCATCTCTTAAAACTTCAACCCACGTGCCCATTCACGTGATCTCTTTCTAACCCATCGAATTCCCTCGTGTTCCGCCTCCAAAAACCTTTCTTGCTATAAAATCTCTTGCTTTTCCCGGGAAAATCCATTACGTGATTAAAGGAGAGGATTTAGAGTTTCGAAAGAAGGGTCGTACAGCAGCTGGATGATGACGCGCCTGTGTCGGTTGAGCTTGCTCGTATCAGTAGCGAGAGCCAGTTCGATCGGGTCATTGCTGAGGCTCAACAGCTTGAAGAATCTGTCATTATTGTCTGGTACTGTGATTTAATAAGATTTTTGATTCATTTTTGTCAGAAATGAAGCTTTATTTTATTTGCTGAGTTTTTTTTTCCCTTTTTATTGATGATAATTAGAATTTTAATTCACTAGGTTGATATTGCAATTGGGTGTTTGTCAATGTATCTGGGTATTAATTGGTTGTTCTTATTTTGTTGAGGGTAATTAAATTTGGTTGAGTTTTGTTGTTTGCACATTGAGTTTATGTGGAATCAAGAAAAAGGGTAGGAAAATTTCTCTGTTTTGGCATACTTTGGCTCTTCTTTCTTTGCAAAAAATTCTGATATTAAAAAATTTGCTCTTTTTTATTTCCCTGGAAAAGATCCCTGTGGCTAATTTTTAATTAGTTTGAACTCTTTTCAAGTGAGTTTTACTCTAAATAGTTGTCTAAAATTAGATTAGTACACCATTTCTAAAAACCTGAGACAGATAATTACATTTTATTGATCACTTCAAGGGCTGTCCACCTGAGAAACCCGTCTTTTCTAGGTGACTTGTTTGGGAATTTGGTAATCTTCCTTAGTAATTTTAATCTTTAGGTTTTGTAATAGTGAAATGTTTAAGTTGGACTAATTCGTTTGTGAATTGAACTTAAGATGGCCTAATCCCATTCTGTGCTTCTTGGAAATAGTTGCAGTTATTTTATTATTAAAATTTCTCTGCTTTCATTGTTGATGCAGTTCATTAAACATCTGCTATAAGAGTCATTATAATAATTGATTTCTTCTGGTTTTTAAAGTACCTCATGAATGGCTGCTGTTTGTGAATCCATTGTCTATCCCTTTTCCTTGCGAACTTTTACTAAATTGGTATTATGTGAACTTGTAGGATGGCAACATGGTGCAGAAAATGTATTTACCTCAAACCAAAATTAGAAAAGTTGGCAGCTGATTACTATCCACGGTTAGATTGATTTCCTCTCTGATCATGTAAACAGTTGGAATAATGTAAAATTGAAGCTTTTGGACGAATGATATTGTTATTTCTTGAGTTGATGTATATACCTGAAGCTTTTCTGCATACATTGACTTCATCTTTTGTCTACTTTTGCCAAGTAATAAAAGATTATCCTTCAATGATATAGTTACTGTACTTTTTACCTTTCAAATATGTGGCATAAAATTTCATTCTCTGATTTCATTTTTCATTTGATTTTGATAGCTTAGAAGAGTCACATACTCTAATGAAATCTTTTTAAATTTTCTTGCATTTCGATCGTTCAGTTGCAAATTGTAAAGTTTTCCTTTACAGAAGCACATACAGAACTTGCAATCACCTTTTTTCTTTCTTTGGGTGTGGAGTGGATTTGACTATGGTGAGACATGGCCAAGAAAACATACGAGTTAAATTATACACCATAAACTACAATGAAGTTTGTTTTTGAGTGAAGTATTACATGTCTGTTTGTGTTCTTTATGAAATTAATTGTGCATCTCATATTGAGTAAGCTAGATTAAAGTTTACTGGTTATAATTTTCTTTTTCTTTTTCCTTCTGTATAATGATTGCTGTAGATTGCGGTTCTACTATGTGGATGTCAACACTATTCCCCACAAGCTTGTTGCTCGTGCAGGCGTCACGGTAAGTCTCTTATAATTTGATAGGGCATATATTTCTTTGATTTGTGCTGATATCCAATTTATTATAATTCAATAACTTGTAACATAGCAAATGTTTATTTTAAGTGGATACTTTTAACAATTATTCTCTTATGTAGAACATTAACCGGTTAGTTATTAAATCTTTAACTAAATGCAATTATCAACAGAGTGATATTCCAAATGCATATTATTTTAAACACTAAGAGAACAGATTTTAAGGGTAATAAAAACAATATTTGTAGTACTGATGCAAAACAGTTTGAATAATATGCAGTAAAAATGCTATAAATTTTGATGAGTTGGAGAGTTGATGAGTCAACACTTGTTCTTAAATGATATTCAGTAATATATATATCTGCAGAATGGTGATTGACCCTCAATTTTCGTTTTTATGTGTCTGCTCATGATGAACGCTGGAATCCTGCAGAAAATGCCGACTATTCAGGTAATTTTCTTTATGAATATTTTGCAACTATATGCTTTTTGGTTGCAAATAAGCTGAATTAATCCGAGTATGCTGCTCAAGCTCTGATCTGTTGAAGTGTGATTGTTTAGTTCGTTTTTATTGCTCCCTATATTTCTTCCTTGACTGGATCTGAGTAAAGGTATTCATGTTACAGCTATGGAAGGATTGCAAGAAACAGGATGAAGTGATCGGTGGCCATAAAGCATACTTAGTCATTAATGAGGTTCGCCAAATGATTGAAAACCAGAGTACCATATGATTAATGGTATGAATGACTTTTTTTTTTCCTTAATTTCTACCTTACCTGTTTTTCAGTTTTGATATTGTCGAAAATTTTCTTTTTAATTAGTTTCCCTGATAAAAGAATCTGGAGAGCTTACAGCACTAAGTGAAATTGGCACTTGTTTCAGCCAAATTCTGTGTTCTATACCATTTCATTTTACTATGTAAAATTACAACAAAGGAAAAGGAAAAATTATTCGGAATAAATAAATTTTTTTAAGACTTAGAAACAATTCTGGTTCTTTGCAATGCCAATATATCTTGTTAATATGTGAGTGATTAACAATGATTAGGAACCTAGCCCGGCTCGACCGGTTGAATCGGTCCAACTGGGACCCAGGGCCTTCACCAGGTTGGGTTACAAATTTTTCTATTCATTCAAAACTCTAGAAATTAGGACGTCAATTTGTGAATAATTGAAGGCTGAAATGTTAGGGCTTTTGAATAGGAATAGTCGGTGAGTGGAATGGTGGCGACAGAGGTGATTTCCAGTGAGTGAATCAACTGTAAATTGCAAAAATAAGTTGCTAGAAAAAGCCCACTGTTGTCGGCAATTAAGGAGGCTAACGGGGGAGGGGTAAGATGGGTTTTGGTTTGGAGGTTGAGGGTAGTGTTTTCGTGGTGATAGGGAGTGATGTCATCGTTGGAAACAGGCCCTGTTTGTTGACGCTGACTAGGGGTGTTCGGTTAACCGCTTTTCTAAACAGAACCGGATTTTCGGTTCGGAAAAATTCCCGAACCGAAATCGAACTGGTTTTAGGGAAAACCGGTTTAAAAAAAGCGGTTAACCGGTTTTAAACCGGTTTTCCCTTTTTTTTTTTTTTGATAAAACTTTTTTTTTTGTTCTAAATTAAATTGTAAATATAGACAATACATTGGGAACTAAGAAAAAAAATTTGGGTTAGGAACCGTTTTTTCGGTTAACCGGTTTTTCGGTTTGGTTATCGGTTTGGTTAGCGGTTCGGTTCGGTTTTTGTATTTTTTTGAACACCCCTAACGCTGACAGTGGTATTTGGGGTTTTTTTGCAAGATTGCAAACCTATAGAGACTTATTAGTTTTTAGGGGTATTTTTGCTGGATTTCAAGCATTTGGACACTGATTTGACTCGTCAGTCAAATCGGTTAAACCGCTTGACCTGGGACCCAGTGGCCTGGTCGGGTCACTGTTTGGGTCGGGTTTCAAAACATTTGTGATTAGTATGTAATCATGATATATATAATTTTTTAATTAATTAATTATCAGTCATAATCTTGATTTGAGTTCATCTAAAATGCTTTAGATTAGAAGATAAACTTCGAGAAATGAAGAAAAATCATAAAACTGGTTTATCTTCTCTTGATATACAACATAAATAATTAAATATTATGCTTAATTCCCATTTCTTACTTTTTAAAAAAAACATGATTTCACGCGTTAATATAATTTATTTACTATTTCCTACCAAAATTATGATACATGTGCACTGATTTTGAGAATCTTGGGTACATTTAATAATTAATAACCTTTTTTTTATTTTAAACCCATCAAAATAAGAAAATTAACATATTTTTCCAATAAGGAGACCATAAAATTTCCTCTTCTAACATTACATATATTTCTATTTGGCAAAAGAATTTGTTTTAATTTGGGAAAAATCAATTTATTTATTTGTGACAAAAAAATAGTAATATTAAACTATTTAATTTTATGCAAAATCCCAAACATATGGGGGTTTTAATTAATTATATGTTAATCCATTCAAAGAGTTTCAATTAAACTTGTTCTTTCATTAAGCTTTGTGATAAGGTAAAATATTTTATTTTTATAAGTTTATTTTAATTTTTTTTATGAAAAAATAGTTTATTATTTAAACTAGGAACGTATTTAAATGGAGTAAATATATCATTAACACTTTTAGAGAAATTAAAAGAAAAAAAAAAAAGGTAGTGATAATAATAAGGTAAATGACGTAAGGGGCGCCATCACCGTCAAAAGAAAATCGGACGGCTGATACCAGATTCTTCGTAAAATGGTAACAGTGAAAAAACGAGGGACCGTTTCGAAGAATCAGGAGGCTCACGCGATCTCAATCTCGTCTATCTTCATCTTCCCTGTAAATAATAACAGCTCACTTTGCAATATTTTTCTTCCTAGATTTTCTCTCACATCCTTTGCATTTTCCATTTAATTAACTGCTTGCTTTGTTAATCGTAAGTTCCCTTACAGGACGCCGTTTTCTTTCGTTTTCTTGTTGCAATTTTCAAGATTTTGTTATTTTTTTTCTCACTTTCTTGTGATTTTTAGTTATTTTATGCAAGAAGCTTGTTCATGTTGGTGACGATAACTTCGTAAAGGTATCTATTTTTTTTAATTATGCTTTTGATTTTTTTTTTCCTTTTGATATAGATGATTATTATTGCTCTGTTTGGTTGGTGAGATAATAAAAGAGAAAATTGAAACTCAATTGTGCGTAGGCAACTGATGGATTTATTCTAGGTGAGAGTTAATTGTGTGTTATAAATTTTTTCTGCAATCAAGCAGATGGTTAGGTTTTGGGATTGAATTTATTTATTTTAATTAATTATTTAAAGTATTTCCAGTTTATTTTAGATTTAGCTTAAATTTGATTACTCATAATTTTTGTTTTTTGTTTTGGGGGTTAATTAGAGTATTGGAGATGGTTCCTGTAAGTAACATTGACATGTTACAAGAACCTGATGGGAATTTGAATATAGAAGATAGCTTGCACACTGAGTTAGAATTGATATTGCAAGCGCAGTCCAACCAACAACAAATTCTTCAGAGAGAAAGGGATCTTAATATTTATCGAAGTGGCAGTGCACCACCCACTGTTGAGGGTTCACTAACTGCTGTGGGTAGTCTATTTAGGAATAATATAAGTAGTGGTAGTGGTGCTACTGGTGCTAATGCTAATCTTAGTGGGATTTTGTCTGAAGATGAGATTCGCTCACATCCTGCGTACCTGTCATATTATTATTCGCATGAGAACATAAACCCGAGGCTACCGCCACCATTGCTTTCAAAGGAGGATTGGCGTATTGCGCAAAGGTTTCAGGGTGGTGGGTCATCTTTTGGGGGTATAGGGGACTTGAGGAAGAAGGGTTTAGATGGTGGTGATAAATCATCATTGTTTTCGATGCAGCCAGGGTTTTCTGTGCAGCAGGCAGAGAATGAATTAATGGAATTGAGGAATGCTGGTAGGAGGAATGTGTCTAGGAACACTTCGACTGAGTGGCGTGAAAGAGACTCTCATGGGTTGATGGGATTGTCCACAGCTGGACTTGGTGTGAGGAGGAAGAGCTTTGCTGACATTCTTCAGGTAATTGCCATATTGTGTTTGTAATTTCTAGCACACTGGCAGCTTGTGATGATTCTTTGTTGTCTAATATGTTGATTGCATGATGTGAGGCTTATTGAAACTTTTATCTTCTTGTTAGTTTCTTACGTCCTTGTTGTATACTTTTGCTTCTTGATTTCTATCTAAAAAATGATGGTGGGTTTATTTTTTATTTTGAATTTCTTGAATGATTTAAGATCTTTATTATTATTATTATTATTTAAATAGGTTTGTATGCTTGGTGCTCAACTCTTAAAGATGTCGTGGTCTGATCATTTCATTGATTTTTGTAGTTTATTAACTTGTCTTAACTTGTCTTGCTTTGAGGATGGGTTGCAGATTTTCGTTTTCTCTAAACATATATCTGTCAATTTTGATTGATTTTCTATCTTAAGGATGATTGTAGGATGGGTGTCAAAGTTGATCCTGTGGCTTTTAGAGTCCATATTATTTTGTGATTATTTTATTCTTGAAATTTGGAAAATTTCTTCTGTCTTGCCTAATGCTATTCAACAAAATTTATTGAATGTGTGCAATTATCGAATTGAAATTATAGATAATGTGTTTGGTTCTTTACCTTACTTTGACAATTGTTATTGATGTGTTTTAGGAAGGACTTGAACAACCTGCCTCCTTGTCACGCCCAGCAAGTTGTAATACCTTTCGTGATGGTTCGGGTGCTGCTGGCATATCTAATGCCCATCCAGCTGCTTCATGTAATGCAGTAGAATCCTTAGAGGTCTTGCAATCTGCCGTAGCTCCCCCAGGACTGGTAGGAGTGAAGAGCCTTAATAGAACTGCTTCTCATTCTTTTACATCTGCAGTGGGTTCATCACTGTCAAGGAGTACAACCCCTGAAGCACAGCTAATTGGGAGGTCTCCTGGTTCTGGTCTTCTTCCTCCTGTGGGGAGCAGAGTTGGGCCTATTGAGAAGAAGGGTGCTGTCGGCTCAAATGTCCAAAATGATCGTTCTGCTGGTATGACTGAGCTTGCTGAAATTGCGGCTACATTATCGGGTTTAAGCTTGTCGAATATTAGACATGCAGATGAAGATAGTCATGCACGGTCTCAGCTTCAACTGGATCAAGATAATCAGTCCGAATTTCTTTACAATATGTCCAATGGTCATAACCAGAGTTTGCAGCAACAAGTCATAGACAAGTCCAATGCAGAGAATCTCTCATTTGCTGCAAACTATATTGATTTTTCTCGGAAAAATGGAATTGTACCTAGCCATAGTGGTTCTATTATAAATTCCAATGGGCAAGTAAATGTTCCCAGAAGAACAACTTCACTCAATGTTTACTCGAAAGTGAAGCCTACAGGGTTTGGAAGTTCAGAAGGATCCGTTATTAGACATCAAAATGCAAATATTTCAAGTGCAGACTTTGCTGGCAATGCACCTGGTAATTATTTTGCTCATAAAAAGCTGAATTTTATGGTTAAGAATAAATTTGATACTGGTTAATCCTGTCTTTTACTCTTGAAGTTTTTTAGTGGTATTATTTTTACATGTATTCTTTCAATAAATCTTTAGTATCTGGCTGGATTACTATTCATGTTAACACTTGTTTTTGTTTAGGTCCAGCTTTTACTGGTATTGGAGATAGACAAAGTTTGAGTGGATTGGTTAACCCTGTGGGGCTGGACCTCCATTCTCCATCAGTGGATCCACGTTATATCCGGTACCTCCAAAGAACATCTGATTATGCAACACATGGTGTGGCCAGCCCAAGTGATCCTTTAGATGTTAGAAATTACTTTGGCACTTCATATGGAGACTTCGATGGGTTGCAGAAAGCACAGCTTGAGGCATTGCTTGCTGAACAGAAGCAACAACATGAACTGCAACTTTTTGGCAAGTCTGGTGGTTTGAATCATGGGTACTATGGGGGTCAATCATATAGAGCTGGCATGCCATATTCTGGAAACCCATTTGCCAATATGGTGCTTCCTTCTGTTGGATCTGGAAATTTCTTGAATGAGCAAAACTCATGCTTTGCTTCAATGATGAGAAGTTCAATGGGAGGGCCAGTGTCATGGCATTCAGGTGCTGGCAGTAACCTGGAAGGAAGATTCACATCATCCTTATTAGATGAGTTCAAAACCAACAAGACTAGGTCATTTGAACTTTTAGACATTGTTGATCATGTTGTTGAATTCAGGTTTGCATTTACTGCCCACTTTGGTGTTTATTTTACATATTCATTGGTTAGAGTATATAGTTAATATTTCTTTTTATATATTTCAGTACAGATCAGTATGGGAGTCGGTTTATTCAGCAGAAACTAGAAACCGCTACTGTGGAAGAAAAGACCAAGATATTCCCCGAGATCATTCCTCATGCTCGTACCTTGATGACAGATGTTTTTGGAAATTATGTGATTCAGAAGGTATGTCCTCTATAATTTGAAATGCTCAAGCACACCCAACTTAGAAAACTTTAAATTATTACTCAATTTGTTGGCATGATTTGCAGTTTTTTGAGCATGGTACAGAAAGTCAAAGAGCACAGCTAGCCAGTCAACTTGCTGGTCATGTTTTGCGTCTAAGTCTTCAAATGTATGGTTGCAGAGTGATTCAGAAGGTGCTTTGCTTATCTTTTACCACTTGATCTCATTATGTGTTTATATGGTACATGCATATTCTAGACGATTTAAATTTTTTATCTGATTGCAGTTTTCAATCGTGATATGATTTTGTATATCTTTGATTTGATATTCTGATTTCAAGTAAATTCTTTGTCATTTCATCACTATTTCTGGGTTGAAAATCTCTTAATCCTCTAATTATGACCACAGGCCTTGGAGGTGGTTCATGTGGATCAGCAGACTCAGATGGTGGCGGAGCTTGATGGTTCAGTTATGAAGTGTGTCCATGATCAGAATGGTAATCATGTTATTCAGAAGTGTATAGAGTGTGTTCCTCAAGATCGAATTCAATTTATCATCTCAGCTTTCTATGGACAAGTAATGGTTCTTTCCACCCATCCTTATGGTTGCCGAGTTATTCAGGTTAGAAATTTGCAGTTTGGTTTTTTCTTTTCAAGTGAGGCTTGTGACATTTATTCATTTACTAACTTACTTTTGCCAGAGGGTCCTGGAACATTGTGATGATGTGAAAACGCAACAAATCATTATGGATGAAATTTTGCTACATGTATGCGATCTGGCACAAGATCAATATGGGAACTATGTTATTCAGGTACTAAAAAATTCCTTGTATCTGATCTCCATATGTGTAGAATGGAAACCAAATATATCTGCTAGTTGGCTGCTCGAGTAGTACAGTGTTAATTTTTTTCTCCAGAATTAGAATTTTGATGTTTCAGACATGAACAACGCTTTCCAAATATTGTTCAGTTGAAATGATTCTATGAAAACTGGGCTGGTTATATGGCCCTTGACTAGAATAAAAAGATGTACTAAATATTCATCCATGGTATGAGCAAATACCTATATACTTACAAAATCTAGAATTTCCAGTAACCTTTAAATGATAAATCATGTTTTTTGCCTGTTATTTTACTTTCACAGTTTCACTTGTGTTTTTTTATTACTTTTCTGGTGTTGTATTGCCTGTTCAATTTTACACCTTTCACACTGCAATGGTGTGAGACTATACAAACATGATCATGTGTAGAGAGCAGTGTTATTTTGAGTGTTTTGTGTTAAGATATAAATATAATGAAGGTAGATGAATTCCTTAATTAAAGGAGGGAAATGGAGTACTTTGATAATAAGATGGATGAACTGAACAAAGGTAGCATGCCCGATGCCAAGATATTTTCTATCACAGGAACTTGGTGGTTTTTAAAAGCATCTAGTTTTGAATAATAAAATTTGGAGCTCAAGAGAAAATAAGTTGTATATGATGGAAGTGTGCATGAACATGTTTGAAATATGTGATGTACTCATTTGACATGATTGTGGTCTGTGTTGTTTGGCATGCCTACTGCTAAAGGCATTACGATGGAGGCCTATCAAATATCAAAGTTAGCATAGTTCATTGCATCTTAATTTGTTCAGTTTGAATGAAATCCTGAGTTTGGCATGCATGCATGTCACGCATGTAATTCACTTTGCCTTTGGTAGTAATGAAAAGGTTGGAGCTTTATTGATTGTGGAATGTCCCTCTGCCAAACCTGATTGGAATTCACAATTTATAACTAGTCTGATTTGATACCCATACATACATTCTTATTCAATCTTATTTACTGCTCCACCTTATTACGCATTTTAAATGTTGTGTTAATAGTTAAGACTTCTGAAATTTTTGCTTTATTTAAAATGATACCTTTCCATGTTTATTTTTCACTTATCTTCTTATTGTTGTTTGTGATTTTTGTCCTTCTCTTTGTTAGCATGTCCTTGAACATGGTAAACCGCATGAACGATCTTCTATTATAAGCCAGCTTGCTGGAGAAATTGTGAAGATGAGTCAGCAGAAATTTGCTTCTAATGTGGTGGAGAAATGTTTAACATTTGGGAGCCCTGAGGAACGTCAACTTCTGGTGAATGAGATGCTTGGTTCAACTGATGAAAACGAACCTTTGCAGGTATGCGGTAGTGTGTTTTTACAGTGTGCAAACTTATTATTCCCATATAAGTTATAGAACCCATTAATGTGTGCATGTTATCTTCTTTCCAAGAAAAAAAATTTTGAAATTGAATACTCAAATTATTTGTGTGTTTCTCTATAGCATGAGACGCATTTAATGGTGCTGTTATGTTTCAACTCATTGTTTAATCAGGAGCTTATGAACTAATAAACTTCCTTGTTATTTTCTATGTTTTCTTGGTTATTTTATTTTGTAAAGAAGAGAGATTCTATTCCAATCTTGCTTGGAGCATAACGTTTCAAATTTCCACTGATGTTTATGCTTTTTATGTTGCTAAAATTGAAAAACTGCAGGCCATGATGAAAGATCCATTTGGAAACTATGTTGTGCAAAAGGTTCTTGAAACCTGTGATGATCGGAGCCTAGAATTACTAATTTCTCGCATCAAGGTTCATCTAAATGTGCTGAAGAAGTACACTTATGGTAAACATATTGTTTCTCGCATTGAGAAACTTGTTGCAACTGGAGGTGAGGAACAGTTGACTCTATTTGTTATGTTTACTTAACTTCTCATGACTACAACTAAATCTTAACTACTCAATGGCAGAGCGGCGCATAGGAATGTCAATCTCAGTCTCTTCCTGAGATCTCCTAACCTGGAATCTCAGAGTCAGTCTCCTTTGCTGTCAAGAAAGCTTGACTATGACGGTAAAAAAAGACGATCCTTCTGTATAGCTAACAGGGATGGTGATTTTAGCATCTAAGTCTCATTTTCTACCTAGACTAGTAGTTGTAGATAAACATAAAAACTAGCCTCCTGAATAAGTTGTTTTGTCAAATATTTTAATTGTAAATTTGGCCCGCTATTAATCGACGATGAAAATTCTGGTGGGAGGGTCAATTAGGTATTAGATTAGATGGTTGGTGGAGTTACATATTTTCTGACTGTTTATTGGAGTATATAATTGTAAAGCGGAACCGAGTGTAAATGCATAATCAGAGTGATATGATATAGGAGAATAATTCATATCAAGCAGAGACTTGAATATGCAGGAACTAAAACTTATATGTAAATAACTTTTTAATATTTTTGAAGCAGATATATTTCTATATGTTATTTGATTTTGATATTGTTGTTGTGTTTTTGCAACTTCAAAAATTTACATGTATGATAAATTTGAATGATTTTAAACGATGAAGCTAAAATGTTGATTTCATAGCATTTCTAATATTTGATTAAGCATGTAGAGACTAAAAAAATAACCCTTTAATAAGTTGTATTGTTATATAAAATGATACATTTAGGTTNAGCCCTGAGGAACGTCAACTTCTGGTGAATGAGATGCTTGGTTCAACTGATGAAAACGAACCTTTGCAGGTATGCGGTAGTGTGTTTTTACAGTGTGCAAACTTATTATTCCCATATAAGTTATAGAACCTATTAATGTGTGCATGTTATCTTCTGTCCAAGAAAAATAATTTTGAAATTGAATACTCAAATTATTTGTGTGTTTCTCTATAGCATGAGACGCATTTAATGGTGCTGTTATGTTTCAACACATTGTTTAATCAGGAGCTTATGAACTAATAATCTTCCTTGTTATTTTCTATGTTTTCTTGTTTATTTTATTTTGTAAAGAGGAGAGATTCTATTCCAATCTTGCTTGGAGCATAACGTTTCAAATTTCCACTGATTTTTATGTTGCTAAAATTGAAAAACTGCAGGCCATGATGAAAGATCCATTTGGAAACTATGTTGTGCAAAAGGTTCTTGAAACCTGTGATGATCGGAGCCTAGAATTACTAATTTCTCGCATCAAGGTTCATCTAAATGTGCTGAAGAAGTACACTTATGGTAAACATATTGTTTCTCGCATTGAGAAACTTGTTGCAACTGGAGGTGAGGAACAGTTGACTCTATTTGTTATGTTTACTTAACTTCTCATGACTACAACTAAATCTTAACTACTCAATGGCAGAGCGGCGCATAGGAATGTCAATCTCAGTCTCTTCCTGAGATCTCCTAACCTGGAATCTCAGAGTCAGTCTCCTTTGCTGTCAAGAAAACTTGAATATGACGGTAAAAAAAGACGATCCTTCTGTATAGCTAACAGGGATGGTGATTTTAGCATCTAAGTCTCATTTTCTACCTAGACTAGTAGTTGTAGATAAACATAAAAGCTAGCCTCCTGAATAAGTTGTTTTGTCAAATATTTTCATTGTAAATTTGGCCCGCTATTAATCGACGATGAAAATTCTGGTGGGAGGGTCAATTAGATATTAGATTAGATGGTTGGTGGAGTTACATGTTTTCTGACTGTTTATTGGAGTATATAATTGTAAAGCGGAACCGAGTGTAAATGCATAATCAGAGTGATATGATATAGGAGAATAATTCATATCAAGCAGAGACTTGAATATGCAGGAACTAAAACTTATATGTAAATAACTTTTTAATATTTTTGAAGCAGATATATTTCTATATGTTATTTGATTTTGATATTGTTGTTGTGTTTTTGCAACTTCAAAAATTTACATGTATGATAAATTTGAATGATTTTAAACGATGAAGCTAAAATGTTGATTTCATAGCATTTCTAATATTTGATTAAGCATGTAGAGACTAAAAAAATAACCCTTTAATAAGTTGTATTGTTATATAAAATGATACATTTAGGTTACGTTGGTTCAGAGAATATTGTATTATGGATTACTTTAAAGATTATTGAAAATGTTTAGGGAGATGTGTTTGTCTAGATTGGAATATTGGAATAAATTGATGAGTATGTTATATTGATTATTGAATTGCTTTTCTATTTTAATATTATTATTATTATTTTTTTAACCACTACATTAATTAATTTAGTTAAACATTTTCACATTAAAAGTTTAAAAGTTAACTAAAGCATCCTAGCAATCCAAGAGGATAGTTGGTTGTTGGTCACAACCGTTGGACGACAATCGACAGTTGTCGAAATGGTGCACGATTGGTTGAATCTGGCTGGTTGTACGTTGATATGATTGAAAACGGCTAGATCCACAATGATCAGATTCTGGTCGTTTTAGTGGTGGTTGTTGGCAGATGGTGGTGGTTTGCAATTTATTTTAAATACAAGGGTAGCACTGTCCAAAAACTTAATTAAATAGTGGTAAAATTGTAATGGCAATTCTGTTAACCTCTCCTCCTTTTCTTTGTGTGGTATTCCTGATTCATTTATTGAGATAGATGTGTTCTCTCTGCTTTCCTCCGGCTTTTTTTTTTTTTTTTTTTGACAAATTGATGTCTGGGGACTTCCCGCGTTTTGTCTGTCGAGATGGTGTGCGTTTTGTATGGATTATTAATATTAATTGGTAAATTAAGAAGAAAGATAGAGATGTATCTCCTCTGACTAATGAAAAGAAAATTAGTAAGGAAGCAAACTGTTGTTCTGGTGCGGGAGACCCCAAAGTCCAACCTATTCAGGAGTCTCCGTTTGAAGTTCCGTTTTAGCCATACTACAAAACACTGAAAGAAATCCCAAATGATATTCTTTCGGCTTACTTGTGACAGAAGAAACATAGCATCGTAGTCTATGTACAGTGATTTATTTTAAGCTCTAAACAATCTGTTTATAAAGTAGTTTGATTAAGTATATTATCACGTTATCTCTATTTAATTTTAAAATTTTATCATATAACTTTATTTTTATATTTCAGACAACTCACGCTTCTAATGTTATTCATTGCAAAAATTATTTATATCAATTTTTAATAAAATATTTATCTATAAAGTATTTGTTTATTTAATTTTAAAATTAAATTATATTGTCATATGATCAAAATATATTTTGATAATATTATAGTAAAAAACTGAGTTAATATAATCTATTATTTGATAAAATAATATAATACCATTTTTAGACATTTTAATAATAAAATGTACTTATAAGCCACATTTCACCAAATGCGTCAATTACTTATAAGTACTTTAACTAAACACGTAATTGTTTAAATTTCAAATGTTTATAAATTCAAATTACCTTATAAACAGTATTATTGATACTCATAAACTCGGCCAAACAGGCTTATAATTTCTAGGGTGTTAATAATTTTGGAGCAGCTAGGGATTTAGTTATCAAGTGATGATTTGTTAGTTGAATTTGAAGAAGGATTTAGTCAACCGCTAAGCAAATATGATATCAGCAATTCTCGTTCAAGAGATTGTGTTTGCAGCTAGCTTGAAGGATTAATGGTTTTCAAGGGTTCTTTTATGTCTGCTTAATTGAGATGAACTAGAGAGGAATGAAAAAGACAAGGTCAAATTAAATGGTCATTTATCATTGTATAAGAGTTTGGCATAATCTTTGCACATAAAAACTTCATTCAGATGATCATTCACTTCTCAGAAACGGAATCTTATTACATTTTGAACACAATGGCTATAATTTCACACTAATAACTCATCCACCCATTAAACATTGCTTATGAAATTATAGCAATGAACTTTTCTTCAAGGCCTTGATCATTTTCCCCACCAGCTTCCCGGTATCATTAACACTCTGTCACCCCAACTCTAAACTAATTCTTTCACATGAATCTCATATTGGGTGGATAGTCCAGTAGAATATTACAGACTCATACATCAAAGAAGATCCCACTTTATCTGAGGTAAACCACAGCTTTCATTGCAGCTACAAGAAGAATCCTCAACAGTAATTTAACATCAAGTTTCCTAGTGTCATCCTTGGCGAATTCTTAAGAATGGTCTATACCTCTCTCAGACTGAATGATAATCGGAAAACATTCAATATTGCAGGGAACTTTCAGACAGTTGCCTGGTTTTTGCACCCTCAAAATGCAACACTACTTCCTCTGTAATTTAGATGATTTACAGATACAGAACTTGTTTCCAACAGTAAAGTCCCGGCAGCTGCGAAAATTGGAAAAATGACAGGATTATAGTAAAAAATTTAACTAGCACTCAAGTTCAAAACATCAATCCAGAAAAGGCAACTAGATGCAACATGAAGTTAAACTTGCAATGGAAATGGCAAGAATTGAGAATCAAAACAGCAAGTATCGAAAGCTCATGGCAGCTTAATAGCCATGGTAATACCTGATATTCTAAATTCATAGAAAATACTTGACCACAGAACATTTCTACTGCAAGTATATGCTGTAACCCATCTAAATATTTTAATCCCTCATAAATTTAAAACATACCTCTAGCACCAAAGATGTGCCCAAATGAAGCAATGGCTGTCATTTGCCACCATCACCTCAGGCAAAACCAGCCACTGAAAAGCTTATCAATCAACTTTCAGCCCTGATTAGTCCTATTTGAGAAGTTCTGACACACTTCTATTAGGCCATCGCTCCTCCGTCTTCATCCTCGTAATTCGAATCCAATTCCTTCTCCTTCTCCAGATCCCCCCTATCAACAAACCGATTGTTCGACCTCCTATTCCTCAGAATCACATCCGACTTCTTCATCAACTTAATATACTTTTTCCTCACCTTCAACAGCGGATGTTCTTCTATAGCATACTTGTCCCGGAAAGCCTCTTTAAGAATAGCAGTACAAGTTTTGTTCCTAAATGACAAACAAAAAATGTGGGGATGCCTCTCAAACGCCCTGTGAACCTTTTGTGGCAAACCAAAATACTTCTTAAGACACAAAAGTTTCCTCCTCTCTGCAGAATGCTCTACAAAGAGACTAAGCAGTTCATGAAGGAAGCCCACAACTCTTTTCTCTGCTACATCACTAGTAGGATCCAAATGTGAATAATCCTCATATGGTGATACATAAGGAACATTTTGAAACTCCTTAATCCAATCCTCAACCTTTCTCCTCAACCTCAAACCCTTTGAAGGAAAAAGAGGAAACTCAATAGCCTCCATTGGTTCTCCAAAAGAAACTCCTTGCTTCATAGCATTTCTTTGCAACACAGACAACACTTTTCTACCCTCACTCTCAACAGCTAACCCCTTTAATCCATCTTCCATATCAACAAACCTAAAAGACCCATCAAGATTCACTTCTGGCTGCTCCAAAAAGTCACTAGGCAACCCCAAATACCACTCCATTCCTTTAACAATCTTCAAAGGCAAAACTTTATCTTTACTCATCAAAACAAACCTCCTCAACCTCTCTCTCAACTCCTCTCTACATTCCTCATAAACAATTCTCTCCTCTCTATCAGTCTCAACAGCTTCTTGGGTCAACCTAAACCAAGGCAAATTATGCATAGGCCCAGTGAACTCTTCAAAAATTGATGGGTATTGTCTCAAAAACCTCGCAACTTTAACATGTATATCAAACTCAAGTCCTCTCTTTGATATAGCAGAGATTGGGATAGAAGCAGAGGGCTCTTGGACGACAACATTCTTCAAAGCAATGATGGGTTTGAGGTGCATGGAGTTGTGGATGTGGTCGATTGAATCAAAGTAGAAGTCTTGCTTCCATTTCATGTAGACATTTACATAGTTGTGGGTTTGGGTGTATGTGAAAGGTGGAGGCTTTATTTCGAGCTGTTTCAGAAAGGTTTTAAAGATTGGATTTTTGGAATTGATTAGTAAGATTTTTAGGGTTTTAGCGTAGTGGTTGCTGAATATCATGTATAGGGTTTTGGTTGAGGAGATTAGATGAACAGATTTCAGACAAGTGCAGAGGTTTTAGTTTGAGGTAAATCAAAGCGTTTTTCTGAGGAAAGTTCCTTTCAAAAATACGGTGCCAAATGTTTTCATATTTCACTCTGAATAATCGCGCAATAGTACGGTGCCAAAGTTCCATTTCATGTATAGGGTGGTGGTGGTGGTGATGGTGGTTTTTTTTGTTTTTATTTTTTATAATAAGAACAAAGTTAAAAAAAAAAAAAATGAAATTACACATGAACACTTACGAAAGAAACTTCTTAGCAGGGCTTTAACTTTTAAGAGTAATCTTAGCCTTACTCACTACCTTTACTCACTTCTCTTACTCACCTTTATTAAAATATTAGCTTTATTCACTTATTCATTTTTTTTAATAAAAGTGAATAAAAGAAGTGAATAGGGGAGTGAATAAGGCTAGCATTATTCAACTTTTAATACCAGGCCCGGCCTGGCCGGTTAAACCACTCTAACCGAGACCTGGGGCCTTGGCCGAGTTTCCAATTTCAATTATTCATAACTTATCAAAGCAAACCTTGTGATCGATGAGCAATTGATGGTTGAGATGTTGGAGCTTTTGAAGAGAATGGTTGAGTCGAAAGGTGGTGGCAAAGGTGATTTTTAGTGAGTGAAACGATTGAAAATCGCAAAAATAGCATGGGGGCAAACAACAAGTTATTGCCAATGATTGGCAAGACGAATTAGGGTGAGGTATGATGGGTTTTGATAAGGAGGTTGAGGGGAGTGTTTTCGTAGTAATGAAGAGTGTTGTTAACATCGATGGCTGCATTTGGGGTGTGTTTGTTAGATTTTAAATCTATAGGGACTTATGGGTATTTTTTAAGGGTATGTTTGTGAATTTCGAACCTTCAGACATGATGACATCACCGATTTGACCGGACAATCAAACTAGTTCAACCGGTCAATTCGAGACCTAACCACTTTGCCAAGTTTCACCTCGAACTGAATTTTAAAACCTTGCTTCTTAATATTTCTTTTCTATCTCTACAACCATAATAATAATCGTGATTTTTCATATTTATACGTTCATTTAATTAGAAATGTTAATAATTTTGGAGCAGCTAGGGATTTAGTTATCAAGTGATGAATTGTTAGTTGAATTTGAAGAAGAATTTAGTCAAACGCTAAGCAAATATGATATCAGCAATTCTCGTTCAAGAGATTGTGTTTGCAGCTAGCTTGAAGGATTAATGGTTTTCAAGGGTTCTTTTATGTCTGCTTAATTGAGATGAACTAGAGAGGAATGAAAAAGACAAGGTCAAATTAAATGGTCATTTATCATTGTATAAGAGTTTGGCATAATCTTTGCACATAAAAACTTCATTCAGATGATCATTCACTTCTCAGAAACGGAATCTTATTACATTTTGAACACAATGGCTATAATTTCACACTAATAACTCATCCACCCATTAAACATTGCTTATGAAATTATAGCAATGAACTTTTCTTCAAGGCCTTGATCATTTTCCCCACCAGCTTCCCGGTATCATTAACACTCTGTCACCCCAACTCTAAACTAATTCTTTCACATGAATCTCATATTGGGTGGATAGTCCAGTAGAATATTACAGACTCATACATCAAAGAAGATCCCACTTTATCTGAGGTAAACCACAGCTTTCATTGCAGCTACAAGAAGAATCCTCAACAGTAATTTAACATCAAGTTTCCTAGTGTCATCCTTGGCGAATTCTTAAGAATGGTCTATACCTCTCTCAGACTGAATGATAATCGGAAAACATTCAATATTGCAGGGAACTTTCAGACAGTTGCCTGGTTTTTGCACCCTCAAAATGCAACACTACTTCCTCTGTAATTTAGATGATTTACAGATACAGAACTTGTTTCCAACAGTAAAGTCCCGGCAGCTGCGAAAATTGGAAAAATGACAGGATTATAGTAAAAAATTTAACTAGCACTCAAGTTCAAAACATCAATCCAGAAAAGGCAACTAGATGCAACATGAAGTTAAACTTGCAATGGAAATGGCAAGAATTGAGAATCAAAACAGCAAGTATCGAAAGCTCATGGCAGCTTAATAGCCATGGTAATACCTGATATTCTAAATTCATAGAAAATACTTGACCACAGAACATTTCTACTGCAAGTATATGCTGTAACCCATCTAAATATTTTAATCCCTCATAAATTTAAAACATACCTCTAGCACCAAAGATGTGCCCAAATGAAGCAATGGCTGTCATTTGCCACCATCACCTCAGGCAAAACCAGCCACTGAAAAGCTTATCAATCAACTTTCAGCCCTGATTAGTCCTATTTGAGAAGTTCTGACACACTTCTATTAGGCCATCGCTCCTCCGTCTTCATCCTCGTAATTCGAATCCAATTCCTTCTCCTTCTCCAGATCCCCCCTATCAACAAACCGATTGTTCGACCTCCTATTCCTCAGAATCACATCCGACTTCTTCATCAACTTAATATACTTTTTCCTCACCTTCAACAGCGGATGTTCTTCTATAGCATACTTGTCCCGGAAAGCCTCTTTAAGAATAGCAGTACAAGTTTTGTTCCTAAATGACAAACAAAAAATGTGGGGATGCCTCTCAAACGCCCTGTGAACCTTTTGTGGCAAACCAAAATACTTCTTAAGACACAAAAGTTTCCTCCTCTCTGCAGAATGCTCTACAAAGAGACTAAGCAGTTCATGAAGGAAGCCCACAACTCTTTTCTCTGCTACATCACTAGTAGGATCCAAATGTGAATAATCCTCATATGGTGATACATAAGGAACATTTTGAAACTCCTTAATCCAATCCTCAACCTTTCTCCTCAACCTCAAACCCTTTGAAGGAAAAAGAGGAAACTCAATAGCCTCCATTGGTTCTCCAAAAGAAACTCCTTGCTTCATAGCATTTCTTTGCAACACAGACAACACTTTTCTACCCTCACTCTCAACAGCTAACCCCTTTAATCCATCTTCCATATCAACAAACCTAAAAGAACCATCAAGATTCACTTCTGGCTGCTCCAAAAAGTCACTAGGCAACCCCAAATACCACTCCATTCCTTTAACAATCTTCAAAGGCAAAACTTTATCTTTACTCATCAAAACAAACCTCCTCAACCTCTCTCTCAACTCCTCTCTACATTCCTCATAAACAATTCTCTCCTCTCTATCAGTCTCAACAGCTTCTTGGGTCAACCTAAACCAAGGCAAATTATGCATAGGCCCAGTGAACTCTTCAAAAATTGATGGGTATTGTCTCAAAAACCTCGCAACTTTAACATGTATATCAAACTCAAGTCCTCTCTTTGATATAGCAGAGATTGGGATAGAAGCAGAGGGCTCTTGGACGACAACATTCTTCAAAGCAATGATGGGTTTGAGGTGCATGGAGTTGTGGATGTGGTCGATTGAATCAAAGTAGAAGTCTTGCTTCCATTTCATGTAGACATTTACATAGTTGTGGGTTTGGGTGTATGTGAAAGGTGGAGGCTTTATTTCGAGCTGTTTCAGAAAGGTTTTAAAGATTGGATTTTTGGAATTGATTAGTAAGATTTTTAGGGTTTTAGCGTAGTGCTTGCTGAATAACATGTATAGGGTTTTGGTTGAGGAGATTAGATGAACAGATTTCAGATCTGTGCAGAGGTTTTAGTTTGCGGGGAATCAAAGAGCTTTTCTGAGGAAAGTTCCTTTCAAAAATACGGTGCCAAATGTTTTCATATTTCACTCTGAATAATCGCGCAATAGTACGGTGCCAAAGTTCCATTTCATGTATAGGGTGGTGGTGGTGGTGATGGTGGTTTTTTTTGTTTTTATTTTTTATAATAAGAACAAAGTTAAAAAAAAAAAAAATGAAATTACACATGAACACTTACGAAAGAAACTTCTTAGCAGGGCTTTAACTTTTAAGAGTAATCTTAGCCTTACTCACTACCTTTACTCACTTCTCTTACTCACCTTTATTAAAATATTAGCTTTATTCACTTATTCATTTTTTTTAATAAAAGTGAATAAAAGAAGTGAATAGGGGAGTGAATAAGGCTAGCATTATTCAACTTTTAATACCAGGCCCGGCCTGGCCGGTTAAACCACTCTAACCGAGACCTGGGGCCTTGGCCGAGTTTCCAATTTCAATTATTCATAACTTATCAAAGCAAACCTTGTGATCGATGAGCAATTGATGGTTGAGATGTTGGAGCTTTTGAAGAGAATGGTTGAGTCGAAAGGTGGTGGCAAAGGTGATTTTTAGTGAGTGAAACGATTGAAAATCGCAAAAATAGCATGGGGGCAAACAACAAGTTATTGCCAATGATTGGCAAGACGAATTAGGGTGAGGTATGATGGGTTTTGATAAGGAGGTTGAGGGGAGTGTTTTCGTAGTAATGAAGAGTGTTGTTAACATCGATGGCTGCATTTGGGGTGTGTTTGTTAGATTTTAAATCTATAGGGACTTATGGGTATTTTTTAAGGGTATGTTTGTGAATTTCGAACCTTCAGACATGATGACATCACCGATTTGACCGGACAATCAAACTAGTTCAACCGGTCAATTCGAGACCTAACCACTTTGCCAAGTTTCACCTCGAACTGAATTTTAAAACCTTGCTTCTTAATATTTCTTTTCTATCTCTACAACCATAATAATAATCGTGATTTTTCATATTTATACGTTCATTTAATTAGAAACAGATTAAAATTTATATCCAACAAAATTCCTTACCCATTTATTTCTTTGACTTAAATATGTAATTTAGAAAGATAAATAAAATTATATTATCGCAGAATTTGGAGAGCTATAATGCATTTTCAAGTCCAAAGATCAATACAATGGAATGAACAACGGAGCATCATATAAATACGTATATATAATTACAAAAGCTTCATCTACTATGAGAGAAGGAAATGAAAAAAAAAATATTGTTATATAAAAGTGTAAAAGAAATGACTAAAGGTCTATATACAATAACAAAAAGGCTAGAATGAATCAATGAAATAATATTAAGAAACTTTCCTACTCTACAAACTCTAAGATGTGTAAAGATGTATGCAAAATGGAATGAATCGGCTCCCCGCCCCACCACCATCAGAGAAAATTATTATGTACAAAACAAGTGAAAACTGGTGTGCAGTAACAGCAAGCTTCCATTTTCTCTATTCTATATACACCAAAACCAATAATCAAGCCAATGGCTAGAAGCCATGAACGAATCCATGCAGATCTTAGAAGTAAATCCACGATATGACCACCATGCGATGCAGCCATTCAGCTTCAAAATATCCACCATTTCTTCTTTTTCTTATCTTCAAACGCAGGCCCTTCTGAATTTATATAAAAGCAAAAACGAATGAGATAAGATTCATTGCACAAATGTCCAACAACAAGAACAGAGAAAGAACAAATTGCGAATTCAAATTATCGTTCAAACATGTATAGTAGAAAGCCACACAATTTCAAATAAACAACTTGAGTTTCCTATTCTAATATTTCTAGCCAAACTAGTAGTGTCAAGGTAACGAGTGAAGTTCCAGAGTTAACCATTTGAAAAAGGCACCATCGGCGGATAAAAGATCAGTCACAGCAGAAGTGCTGCGCTGGGGAAAATGGAGTTAAGTAGAATCTTAAATTCATAATACATACAATCGACAAAAGCATTCTTACCTCCTTCAGGATAGATCGAATTATAGTGAACCTCTGCCCAAAAACTCAAAAAGATAACTGAAAAATGACAAATGGTATGATTCATGATTAGCATTTTAAAAGGGTGTCATGACATAACAATGCCAGAAAAATAAACCACAAAAGGTATTTTCGTCAAAATCTGTACAATCAGAGATAGATCATCAAGTTTCACCAAAGAAATGACAGCCTTGTAAAATACTTACTTCGTGCGGATTTTGGAACATGTGGAAGGATCTCAATATAACATGTGTCCTTAAACGAAGTTATCACAAATATCTTGACACCATACTGCAATTATATGGTAAAAGGGAGTTAGTTATCAAAATCAGAATCCTATTTACAGTGCACAGTTGATGTTGATGATAGTTATGAGCAGTCAATAACCTCAAGTAGCTATACTTAAAATTGTATTATGAATTATCATTACAAATTGAAGGTTTCTATGATCACACAACAATTTAAAGTAGACTCATTTCATCCACAATATCAGTTACTTACGAAACCAGGCTTTTAAAAATATATTAATTCAAGGCAAGTATGATTGAAAATGTCAACGTTCACAAGAGGTCATCCCGTACAGAGCAAAAGAAGTCGACCAAACACTAAAGCCTAACTTCTTTTGCAAGACTAATTAAAGCCGAAATTCTGATTGCAAAATTAACATGAATTTCATACACCACAAGTTATTCTAATGTTGCAAGAAACTGGTAACTTCCATACTTCTCCAATCACAAAAACAACTGAAGGAGACACAAGGAACTATAAATTATGAAGAATCCATAAAAGGAAATTAATTCAAGGTGATAAAATTATATCTGAGCAATTACGTAATATAGAAGAGAAGGACCCGACATTCAAACTCCTAATATATTCCCAGAATCTTGAAAAGGAAAAGCCAAAAAAAGAAGCATAGGAACTAGAAGATCCAGTAATCAAACATACCAAATCAGCAGCAGCCTGCAAAGTGACATGATCACCCCATTCACCACTCCTATTTCATCCACCATAGAAAATATAAGCAGAGAACTAACTTAATCAAGCCTTTAAGGTAGAAAAAAACAGAAATTGGTACAAGTAATTTACTTGCTCATTCTCTTCAAATACTCCCCATAAGCCATTGGAACATAACCCTCATAAATTTCTGGGTAAGACTTTAGCTGATGACATCAAAATTGGAAAAAAGACCACACTTAGTATAAGTGATATGTGCAATCACAGCATCAAGTATACTCAAGTTCATTAACTAAACCAGACATTAAACTGACCTGATTAATGACTTGTTCCCTCACAAACTTGTGGTGCGCTGGAGATCGATAGAGCTGATCTGATAACGACCGAAACTGAGAAAATAAGAAACTAGTAAGACATCTCCAAAGCTAATGGAGGAGCAGCTACAATTACTTCCCATATAGATTGGAGAAGTCCCAGAAAACAAATAATTGATAGTTTCAGGAATATTTTTTAGTATCCTCAATAGCCAGAAAGAAAAGAAAAAAACACCTTAAGACCGCTCAATAGTATAACTTCAAATTATATCATCCATAGAAGTTTAAAGAACCAACCTGACAGTTACCATCTCCTTGCACCTTATTTTCTACCAGATCATACAACTGCAACCTGAAAAAAGAGAAAAAAGAATGTACAGTTCAAACCAACTTATAACAGCAGAATTTTCCCAAAAGAAAAGGGGGTAAATTTCCTGTCACTTGAAAGAGCAAGACACTAGAAAGGGGTATTTATATGGCAGCACAGCAACAGGGATCCCATGGATATGCATACATGAAGTGAACATAAAATAACTATCTAGGAGAAAACGATGAAAGTTTGATTAATTTTAAGTTACAACACGTGCAACGTCCATCAATGATGGTTCATTAATGTCCATTGATATAGACTCCTTCCCCCTTCCAAACTACGAATAAGATCGAGAGGATCCGGAAAGCCACCAAACCAAGAACAGAAACGGAAGCCTTCCTAAATATTTTGCAAACATACTGCATAAACAAATCAATAGGCCATGAGATTTAAGTATTAAGAAGTTCAACCCAAAAGCTTAAGTTTATAAATTCAACTGAGAACGATCTAGTTATCTTACATTTGATCGATATTGGACTCTATTATCTCCCTTACGGGTGGCCCTTATTATAAGGACCATACATTATAAAAGTACCTACAAGTGATGGAAGCGTTGCTAGAAGAGCATGTCTCTCCTTACTCTTTAATTTGTAAACAATCGATTTAATGTGATAATTATCATAAAGTGAATCAGGATTTTCTTTGCCACACATCAAGCTCCATAATTGCATGAATGCAACAAATTCGAACTGTCGATACATCCATTAACAGAGACACCACAATCAATTTCATGACACTACCTAGACAGAGCTTCAAAAATTTCTAGGCCAGTTTGCATTGCATATAAACAAGACTTAAACTCCATAAACTCATTAAAAACTAATTAATAATTATTAGATGATCTAAGAGACAATAATTAGTAGACAAACAGATGGACCCAACACCTATCTAGCAGCCTTTGATGATCTGATATCTCATCATCAGATGAAGGTATTTCACCATTAATTTTGGGAACATGCTGCAAAAAACAAATAAGGGAAAGAAGATGTGTCAATTACTCCAGCAATAAAGAGAAAGAAGCACTGGGTAACAATAAACAGAATGAATCTAACACATTCATACCCTAAGGGTCAACATAATCACAATCTTATTTTGAACAAATAATTCATAAATCCCCATCCAATTAAGCTAATGACCAAAAGAAAATATGATGCAATACCTAAAATGAAAAGTATCTAACAGTGTGCAAAAGAATGTATTTCAGAGACCATTGCTAAAAGAATATCATTCTGACACTGAAATGAAAAATAAAGCAACAATATAGAAACCATACTTACAGGAACAGGGACCATCTGATTCAATCTCTTGCCCACTTCACCATCAAGAATAGAAGACTCGTCAGTTATGTCTAATAAATACTGCAGATTCTCCCCCTGGCCCTCATCATCAGCAGTCTCCACCTTCACCTCCCTACTTTGATCATCTGCCTCCACCTGTTTACTAGAACCATATGTCTCTTTTCTATTTTGTCCAGAAAAATCTGCTGCTTCCTGATCATTCTCAGACCCTACACATAATAATTGACGGTATCCCATTAAACCCTAAAGTAGTGACAAAACAGCATAATAAATTAATCAAATTGGCAGGCAAAGAATTTCCCACTACCAGAACTGTAGTGTCTTCTTGAAGGACCAAGCCAATCCTGTGCAACTATCGATTCTTGAGAGGAATTAACAGACCCAGATGCTTCAGCAGCAGCAACTCGCGACAGTTCTTCTTGAAGGGAATATGCAATAACCTCATCATTCTCCACATTCGCCTGTTCTGTTTGACAATAACCTTCTCTGACATACGCAACTTGACTCAAATCTCTATCATACCCTGTAACCGTACTTTGTGAACCAGCATTTGAAAGAGTACAGACATCTAAAAGTTGATGAAGACCCCAGCGAACAACATCAGGATCTTGCTCACAACTTATCATCTTGCTCTTATAGTTTCTGACAAGGAACCGTCCAAGCCTATAAATTCCTTAATTTGTGTAATTCTTCCCCATAAAGTTTCAAAAACTGGAACAGACATGAGAAAACAACAAGCACCACTCAATGCATCATCAAATAAAACATAACACTTCAAGAATATATAAACTTGTAGACGACCTCGACACACACACATAGTCAGGTGTTTACACTGCAAAAACACAAAATTGACCCAAAAAAATGCCAAATAATATATGCATCAGAAAAGGTTCATCCAAAAAACATCCTACAAGGGCTATTCTTGATATAGCCTACCCTTTAGAACTTGACATACAATTGCCACTTTCAACACTTAAGACTCAATGTGCAATCTTATTCTTTCCAGGCAAAGATTTTAACATAAAGCTAGGTAACAATCCCTAAAACCAAACTATAATTTCCCAATGAACATAATACCCAAAATAAAATAGATATAACATAACAATATAAACATCACAAAAACTTCCAGAGGAATCATACTTTTAATTCAATCATCAAGTAAATTTCCGTTCTTTATCTAATTTCAATAACGAAGGAGCGAATCTTTTTCAAAAAAATAAGTAAATACGCAAAACTTAACATATGAATGAAAAATAGCAAAAAAAATATCAGCAAAACAAAACCCAAATCCTCCAATCAGAAACCCAAAAAAAATTAAAAATAAAAAGAGCCTACCAAAAGCAAACAAACGTAATTACAATTACAAATACCGTAAATAAATAAATAACTAATTGAAAATTTAAATAAATTAAAAATTACCTGAGATTTTAAAAAGAAAATGGTGAGATAGGAAGATAAACAGAAAGAGAAAAGCGAGGGAAGAAGACGGTTTAGGAAGTTAAAGATCGAGCAAGTTTGATAGAGATAATAGTTGAATTTGCCCTCTATTTCGGCGTCTTTTCTTGAAATTCCTTCCTTCTGGCCAGTGGTAGATATGCCACGCGTGTGAAAATCGCTAAATCCCGCCGTACCACTACGTGGCCCCCAATGCTCGCGACACGTTGTCGTTTTTTGAATTTGTGGGTCGGTTACAGTTCGTACTAGGTTAGTGGGATAACAGATTTTTTAAGGAGTAATATCACAGTTACAAAGAAATTTTACAAAGATCTTCATACAAAGTGATGTGGCAAAAAATGAATAGAAGAGTGAATTTAATGAGTTTGACTTTTTGTTTCACTCTTCTATTTATTTTTTGCCACCTCACTTTGTATAAAAATCTTTGTAAGATTTCTTTGTAACTATAGTATTATTGTTTTTTAAATTGTGTGATTAACGAGAATAAACACCCGAGGTTTAGCAAACTACCAAAGTGGTACCCTTTGTTTCATTTATTCTATATTATTACCCTTATAATAACAGTATTAATCACTATTAGTTCTGACGCATGTGCATAGATTACAATTATTAAACTGCCCTTGAACTTTTAACTTTTGATTATTTAGCCATAAAAAATTGAGTGAACATATAAAACCCAAGAATTAATGCCCCCATAATTTATTATATATACCCATAATAAATTTATGAAATCACAATAAGGCCCTTTATTTTATCTGTAAAATGCCAATCTAATAAAAAATCAAAAACCATAAAAAAAACCCATAAAATCACCATAATGCCATCGGGAATGGGGTTTCCCTGATGTTGCGCAAGCAAATGTGAGATTTGGTTGGAGCCGGAGGTGGTGGAGGTGGAGGCTTTGGTGGTGGTGGAGAAGGAGAGGAGGAGATGTTGGAGGTGATTTAGATGAAGGTGGAGGCTTTGCAGTTGGTGGCAGGATGGAGGGGCATTGATGGTGATGGGGAGTAAAGGGAAGTGGAGCTGGTTGTTCTTCGGCCACGATGGAGGCTGGTGCTGGGGAGGGGTGGAGGTGGAGGTGGAGTAAATAACCATTTAACCTTTCACTATTAAATAAATGAAACGGTATACTTGAGGTCGGGATCTGAGTAAATAAAATTAGGGGTTTACCGATTGTCCATTTTATTAAACCACGGGTGGGAACATGTCGTTTACTCGATTAAAGAATATCATATTGTTCTTCATTCTCCCAATGCAAAAGTATATGAATTTATATTATAATTATTTTTTCTCATAATTACAAGATTATACAATATCAGTAATTGTTTCTTGTTTAAAAAGCTTTCATTTCATCACCATTTTATTGACCATTATCAAAACTTAATATAATATGTTATCTATTGGTTATGGTTGCAATATGTTGATAGATTTTGGAGTCAAACAATTAATTTTATAACTCAAGATTGTGCTTGAAACTCCATTAGAGCAGGTAACCAAGCTGAGCCGCAGTGTTATTTTCTGTCACTTTCATGGGAAAATGGAAGAAGTGGAGTTTTGTGTTTAATGTCCATGTTCATGTAATCATCTTAATCTCAATCAAAAGGGGTTGCTCTTAATGTCAAAGAAGTTATGACTTTAGATATTTATGGCTGTGTTTGTTTCCTATTCCTACCATATCTTATTTCTATCATACCCAAAATACGTATATTTATTTTAATATTTTCAAAATTTAATCTTATTATATTTAACTATTTTAAACCCTCTATGTTTGTTAATTTATTCAGATCTTTGGCCATAGATCTGACCTGAAAAGGTCAGACCGACGCACCACTAGTCAGGTCCAACCGATCGTGCACTATTACAGTGACTTTTGACCACCCTCTAGCGATGGTGGCCAACTGCGACATTTAATGGGTGGATGATGATGTATTTGTTAATTTTCAATGTTTTATTGTATGAGTTGTTTAGCTAAATTAATAAATCTAGAGAGGGTTTTTGTTAATTTTCAAATACTATTTTTGTAATAACAATATAACTCAACTTTTTGAAAAATAATAAAACAAATAGAGCCGTTGAGTCTTTTAAAACTTCAATGGGAAACAAAACATGTATATGCCATGCAAACTCATTTGCTTTGATAAAAAGCTTTACAAACTTAATTTACACATTCAGCAAAAAGGGCAGCCCTGTTACATGCATTAATTCATGGGAATAACAAGAACAGTTTGCGCGAATGTTTTTTTTTAACATGGTCTCACAATCTTAGGCTTCCTCGTCAGCCAAATGAAGCGCCCTTTCCCTTCGTTGATCAAATTCATTAACCTTCTTTTTAGACGTTCTCTTCTTGACATTTCAGAAGAATCTTTTGGAGCCAAGCTCTTCATGGGTGTTAGGGGGGCTCCATCTTCAGCTGACTCTACAATTTGAGTCACCATTTCCAACACTTCACTCATTTTGGGACGTACTTTGGCTTGTCGTGCCAAGCATCGGTTGGCTACAGCTGCAAGTTTTTGGGCAGACTTGAGGGAATACTTCCCTTCGAGCCTTGGGTCTAAAATCAACGTGAACTTTTTCACATCAGTGAGGTGCGGCCTGACCCAATCAAGGAGTTTTTGCTCGCTCTTGGGGCGACTTCTATCAAGAGGACGCCTACCAGTGATGAGTTCATAGAGGAAAACTCCATAGCTCCACACATCACTTTTAGCTGTGAGACGGCCGGTTAGAATGTATTCAGGAGCTGCATATCCAATTGTTCCTACAACCTATTTGGATATCAGATAAATTGCTCTCTCTCTTCCTACAAACTAATAAAGAACATCTAATTATGGACAGTATGCATATTACAACAATGCACAAATAAAGAACTAGAGAAAAGTGTAAGTATTAAATGAATAAACAAGTTCAACAAATGACACACAAGCCAAACCAATCTTAAACTAGACATACGCCATATGATTTCAATAAAAAATATCTTCAACTCATTGCAGAAAATTTACCCAAAGAATATAGTTTTAGTTGCAGATTCAATGAGTTTTACCTTATGAGTTAGATTTCGCATACTAAACGAAGTCATATCAAGATGAAAACACATATTAAGTTTACTATAAACATACCGCAGTTGAGACATGACTTATTCCATCTGAAGGTCCCAATCTAGCCAACCCAAAGTCTGAAAGCTTTGCATTCCATTGCTCATCCAAAAGTATGTTTGAGGACTTGAAATCTCTAAAGATAATCTGTGCCAAAATAAAAAAAATAAAAAATTGTATTCAATGACAGTAAGACACTTAACACAGTTTGAGAGTAGATCAAGCCCCTCATTATATATGGTTAAGTAGTTGCCATTAAAATTCAAGCAAAACCTATTTTTAGATCCTAAACAAACACATAGAAAAGGAGAGACTGAGAGCGAAGGTTTGCAAAACTTGGTACTATCAAGATTGATAAGTCCAGCACTTTAAGGTTAATACCCATCAAAGTTGTGAATATTGACAACCAGCCTAAGCTATCTCAAGAAAAGGATATGTATGAAAAAATCCAAGCCACTCTTCTGAAAAGCAACCTAACTTTAGAGCAGTAATGCCAATCTCTGGATAACTCCGGTTCATATAAATATTAAATAATAAGAATAAGCTATCTTAGCTGATATGACAGAGTTTTATTGGCTTGTATGGTTATCGTATAGTCTCCTAAAACTTCTAGATAGATTTTGATCCTTCTACACAATGGTTGTAGGAGTATTTTGTTAGGCATAAGACACATCGTGTTAATTATTCTTAGTGTCTTCCATTTTGCAAACCATCACCTTTTGTTCTTACAAGCTCTGCCAGTTGAATGAAACAACTTGGTACTAATTTTGCAGCAACTGGTACTAAACTACTGACATTTAATCTTACGAAGAAGTAAACAAGAAATAAAAATTACCTGAAACTCCATTCCTTCATGGAGGTATGCTAGGCCTCGGGCAGCATCCTGGGCAATTTTCAGTCTTGTGGCCCAAGGAATTGTTGTCTGCGATCGACTTGATAAGTGATCTTGTACACTTCTGTTTGGCATATATTCATATATCAGAAGCCGTTGAATTCCTCTTTCATCATCCTCTGCACAGTAACCCACCAGTTTGACAAGATTTTGATGTTCAACAACCCCTAAAACATTTACTTCTGTCACCCATTCTTTGTGACCCTGCAAAAAAGATTTAGGAGCAACTTTATCATGTATCTCCATAGAGAAGCTAACTTTGAAATGCCGTGAAGGAAAACAGTAAAAAATGAGAACATGTAATTATAAGAGCGTTTGCCTTTCTAGTTATCCTAATGGTTTTTACCTTATTAAATTTCATCACTTTAGAAGAAATCGTAAACAGGTTTTGCAAACTTCAAGTGAAGTATCAAGAACAATGTCATAGAAGCCAGCAACAACATGCATCAATTTTGACATGATAAATTCATCTTAAATGCCATTTTCTACCATAAATCAGGCTCTATAATTCGCTCAAGTTATATAAAGTTCATCACCTAATATTCCCTNCGCATACTAAACGAAGTCATATCAAGATGAAAACACATATTAAGTTTACTATAAACATACCGCAGTTGAGACATGACTTATTCCATCTGAAGGTCCCAATCTAGCCAACCCAAAGTCTGAAAGCTTTGCATTCCATTGCTCATCCAAAAGTATGTTTGAGGACTTGAAATCTCTAAAGATAATCTGTGCCAATAATTAAAAAAATAAAAAATTGTATTCAATGAAAGTAAGACACTTAACACAGTTTGAGAGTAGATCAAGCCCCTCATTATATATGGTTAAGTAGTTGCCATTAAAATTCAAGCAAAACCTATTTTTAGATCCTAAACAAACACATAGAAAAGGAGAGACTGAGAGCGAAGGTTTGCAAAACTTGGTACTATCAAGATTGATAAGTCCAGCACTTTAAGGTTAATACCCATCAAAGTTCTGAATATTGACAACCAGCCTAAGCTATCTCAAGAAAAGGATATGTATGAAAAAATCCAAGCCACTCTTCTGAAAAGCAACCTAACTTTAGAGCAGTAATGCCAATCTCTGGATAACTCCGGTTCATATAAATATTAAATAATAAGAATAAGCTATCTTAGCTGATATGACAGAGTTTTATTGGCTTGTATGGTTATCGTATAGTCTCCTAAAACTTCTAGATAGATTTTGATCCTTCTACACAATGGTTGTAGGAGTATTTTGTTAGGCATAAGACACATCGTGTTAATTATTCTTAGTGTCTTCCATTTTGCAAACCATCACCTTTTGTTCTTACAAGCTCTGCCAGTTGAATGAAACAACTTGGTACTAATTTTGCAGCAACTGGTACTAAACTACTGACATTTAATCTTACGAAGAAGTAAACAAGAAATAAAAATTACCTGAAACTCCATTCCTTCATGGAGGTATGCTAGGCCTCGGGCAGCATCCTGGGCAATTTTCAGTCTTGTGGCCCAAGGAATTGTTGTCTGCGATCGACTTGATAAGTGATCTTGTACACTTCTGTTTGGCATATATTCATATATCAGAAGCCGTTGAATTCCTCTTTCATCATCCTCTGCACAGTAACCCACCAGTTTGACAAGATTTTGATGTTCAACAACCCCTAAAACATTTACTTCTGTCACCCATTCTTTGTGACCCTGCAAAAAAGATTTAGGAGCAACTTTATCATGTATCTCCATAGAGAAGCTAACTTTGAAATGCCGTGAAGGAAAACAGTAAAAAATGAGAACATGTAATTATAAGAGCGTTTGCCTTTCTAGTTATCCTAATGGTTTTTACCTTATTAAATTTCATCACTTTAGAAGAAATCGTAAACAGGTTTTGCAAACTTCAAGTGAAGTATCAAGAACAATGTCATAGAAGCCAGCAACAACATGCATCAATTTTGACATGATAAATTCATCTTAAATGCCATTTTCTACCATAAATCAGGCTCTATAATTCACTCAAGTTATATAAAGTTCATCACCTAATATTCCCTAAGCTAAATAAGATTTATCCAAGATATACAGGAATACAGATGATATGCGTTGACAGAATCTAGAAAACAATAGAAGAATGGTAAATCCAAATACAAGCATTATACACATTTTCTGGATCATTTTTATTTGAAAAACAAAACATAATTACTTCTTCTCATCGACTATATCCTCAAGAAATATAGAAAAACCATCTAATTTCTAGCTTTGAAAGAGAATTACTGGTAGTTATCTCCAATGAACATTTCATATAAAACAAAACAAAGATGTTGGCTTGAAAAGAGATATAATCAAAATTATTGGTTCTCTCTAAAATAATGAGAAGAGATACAGAGGCAGCCAATTCTTAATCAAATTTAAAAAAAAAAAAAACACACTGCTGTCTGAGCATCTTCAAATATGTTCCAAGTAAAATTTTAACTTCACCAGAAAGAGGGGAGTTTGCCTGATTTCTGGATCTAACATGTTCAAAACAAAATTTCACACCAAATTAGATGTATTTTATTGACCAAAAAGAAAATTATAAAAAATCTTCAAAAATATTATGGTACTAAACTTGCTAAAATTCATATTTAAAGGCAAGTGTAAGAAAAGGAAAACAGAGAAGAAAAAAAAGCTTGCCTGCAAGCCTCTTCTACTTAGTTGTTTCACAGCAATATCTATCTTCTTACTTGAATCTTCCATGCTCCGGATCACACCCTTGTAAACACCACCAAATCCACCTTCACCAATCATGAGGGAGCGGCTGAAATTCTTTGTGGCTGTCTTCAACTCCGAGAATGTGAAGATTCTGAGATTACATTGTCTTTGGGACAGTTGAGACAGGACAGCAAATGAGTTCCTTGTGGAGGATGCTGTGCTTAAATCTGAGACATTTTGAGAATTTAACTCGGATCCAGATCTCCTCATGTCACGATCGGTTGACATTGAAGTACTGGTATTGGAGGAGCGGACCGAAATGGATTTTGTTGTCTTTGGATCATCATTTTTATCTCCTTTGGAGAAATTGAAACACTTCATAGCCTACTCCTAAAACCACTTGCCGCACTGCACATTTACAACTGAATATGATTAAAAAAAGGCCTGAAAATTTAACACCTTCAACAACATTACCCAAAAGAATTCCATAGTTTTTGCATTTGGAATGAAAGTACAGCAACCAAAAACATCCACAAAAGCTGTACCTACTTCTCTTCTTATGAATTCAACAAGCAAAAGTCCCTATCACATAAAACTTTGAATATGTAATTGAGATACTATGAACTGAAAAAATAAAAAGTACATAAACTTCAACTCTTTAAGCTCCAAATTCACTAAGGGCGGGCCAGCTTCAATCTCAAAACAATCAGCAATTGTTTTAAAAACCCTTTTCCTTAAACAATGCATATCCAAACTGAACTTTTAAAACAACCCAAGATGCCATCTCTAAAACCGCCATCCATGCTTAAGTTTCCTCCCAGAAAACCACAAATTTCAACTAACCTCTCACATAAGCTAGCCTCAACAAGTTCTCATTTTGAACCAACAATTCAAGTAAAATCATGAAATGAAGAAATGAGTTAGTTACCTGTTATGTGAATTACAAGGAATGCATTAATGGAGAGGCAATAAGGTAGGCAATAAGGTAGGCTTTACAGGCTATAGTCATAGGAAGACACGTAAACAAGAACTCAAAATCCAAAAAGGAGAGATGAGATTGATGGTATCCAAGGACACAACGAGCTCTCCATGATCTAAAGCAAGTCAATACAAGGCAGCTGGTTTCTAGCTCACCAACCAAGAACCCCATCATTTAGTTTATAATAAAAGAGACAGATTTGAGTGAGTAAACACAACCCAAAAAGATTTGACGATGAATCCAAATAATTAAGTTAAAAAGTGTGAAAAGGGTTTATTCAATCTCTGATTGTGAAAGCGATTGCCCACTGAAAAAGTTTGCTTTTTGCTTATTCCTTTCTTTCAAACACAAACAAACAAACACTCTCTCTCTCTCTTGCAACTTCAATGCTAAGAGCAATTAAATAAATATTTATTAACTTATCATATTATAAATTATAACAATACGTTAATAACTGCTTAACAATTAGGAATTTATATTATTTTCTGAAATATTAAGGAAAATTTGTGTTATATTCTTAAACTTACAAAATTAACAGGGTTGTTTTAGAATTTATATATAAAATTAATTTTTGATAATTAAAGGAAACCAAAAATCATTTCAAGAATATATATTTGGTTGAAATGTTTTTAAAAAAAAAATTGACTATATAGCTATTATATTTAAAAAAAAAAAAAAATGAACCCATGATATGAACTAATAATTTAACCGATTCATTGATTCAATCTATCGAAACAATCTTCATTGTTTGAACTATTATCACGAGGATTTTAAATAATATCTCTTTAGATGCTATTTAATATTTATATTATAACAACTCCAAGAGGTTGGTCTGACAGTTAAGAAGATTTGTTCCATTTCATAGGCTTCTTAGGTTCAAACATTAAAATCATCTACTACAAATTTAATATTATATTTATCTTGTAGGATGTTCAATGAATCCCGAGGATTAGTCGAGGTGTCAGACACCTCGATGATAAAAAATAGTAATTATAATAATAATAACAACAACAACATTAATCTTTTTTTTAAGGTAACTGTTGAATTGAATCTGGATTATTCAAAATTTGTTAATTAAAAACGTGGAAATAATTTTAAAAATTTTGTTAAAGAAATGAAGAATTTATCACATAAAGCTAACGTGGTACACCTAAATGAATAAGTAAATTTCAAAGTGTTACAAATGTACATGTAAGTGTGTGTACAGGTGTGACAGGTAGTTAAATGTTGGAAGGCATTTACATGATTTGAATAAATGGGTCGGTGCGGTTGCTTTCGGTGTTTTAGTCTTTTGACATTAAACAAACAAATTACAAGTCAACGATAGAGAATTAATCAAAGTCAAATTTTTAGAAATTATTGGGATATTTCATGTTAAGTTGAATGGATTTGATTAATAAAAATCTACATACTTATCCATATATTAATTCTACCAAATTATTTGATTTAATAAATTCATGAATTTTTATAATATATAATCTCCATGATGGTATTTAAATATATATTTTTATTTTGATGTGATTATTATTGGAATGGTACTACTAATATTATAATAAATCAAATTGATTTATCTTGGCATATTTCCTTTGACCAAATCCTTTTCAGTTTAATTCTTTATATTACGAGTGGGTTTATTTTATTTGTCTCTGTGAAAATAGTTAAGTCTTAAACGTTATAACGAAATTTTGAAAAGTATTAAAAATACTTTGATTATAATTTCTTTATATATATATATATATATATAATATTTTTCGAAAATGGTTAGGAAGTTTGAAACTTAACTATCTCATGGGTGAATGGAATTTATCTTAAGAGATTGGTTCGACGATTAAAAATATTTGTTTCCTTCATTGACTTTTATGAGTTCGAATCACTTTGAGATCACCTATCATATTTATGACTTGTCTTGAAATATTGAGCTTGTAGGATATTCAATAGGCTTCGGGATTAGTTAAGATGCATGCAAGTTAACTCGAACACTCCAGTCACCAGGGTTATAAATAAAAAATAAAAAATAAAATCAACCATATTAAAGAGTTAACAATTATTCGATCTTATAATTATAATCTTGCATTGAAAAATCATTGCAATCCATGGATTTTAGATGACAATTTTAACCTAATATGCCAAAACACCTCTATTCTTAGAAACTTATCCACAATGTGAATATTTGAATTTTCCAGTTTAATGTCAGCTTCAATACGAAAAGTAAGACAATGGTACTTAATTGGAAGCTTCAAAAAGTAGTGTTAAAGGGTACAATATGGGCCTTATGTTTATGAAAAAGGCCCAATTAGAATCTTCAATTATCATTCTACTTCTAGTTCTACATCCTATTCCTCCACTGGGATACCGTTGGCCTTCAGCTTCACAAAGATTTGAGATATCCAATGGTTATCCAGGTGGCGGGTAACTTTACTCGATTTCTATAAACAAAATTCTCAGGAGGTCTATCTACACCATAGGAATCATTCAGAGTACGTAGATTGGATTTAGATTTAATAAATTTAGAATAAAATCATCTTCAATAAACAATAAATAATACAAGATTTTATATAAAACGTTAAACATTAATAATATATAATAAATGAACAAATTTAATATTACAAGTTTCATGCTCAACGGATCAACATCGATTATCAACCTCTGTCATAAACCGCATTATAATATTTTTAACTTTTTTTTTCCTTTTGCCTTCTTTCAAGTCAAAATGGAGAGTATAATAATGAAAATTGCATAATCTTCAACCCACAAAAAAAAAAAAAAAAGGGAAATTTCACTTTGTGAGTTTCATTTATTCACGTTACTGCATTTGCTGCGAAATTTCACTCTTTAATTCGCAGACCAGACAGCAGAACCAGACATGTTCGTTTTGTTTAGTTTAAGTTGGGTTTGGTCTGGTCCTGAAAGCCGGCTTTTGGAAGTCGCCTGGACGTGGTCCTTTATACGGGTCCCACAACAACCCTACAAATCATAACACGTAAAAAATATTTAGCTTTGACCTTCAAAACGACATATGCGTTTTGATTCCTTAAACTCTTGTTTTTTACAGACGCCATTGACGAAGTGTTTGAGCTACTTCATTTAAATTTTTTCCCATCTGGGTTTCATTTCAAATTTGTATTTTTTCATTCTTTCTAGCTCCAAGTTTGCATCTTCTTCTGTCAAAGCTAAAAGTTTTGAGCTTGAAGAAGCTCAAAATGTTGAAATCGTGCTCAATTCTCAAATGGGTCGTTGTAGTTTTGAGCTTTTCATATGTGGTGCATTGTCAAGATGTGAGTGACTACGATCAAATTGACAACCCTGCAGTTCTTCCACTTATCACACAGGTTGTTTATGGCAGAATTTCCAATCTTACCAGGAATCTTAGCAAGAATTTGGCCAGCCGGTCAAGTGCTTGCGTTAAGGACCCGTGAGTTATTTCTTTATAAATTTAGCTTCATTTGTTTACTCTGAAAATTGAAGAAAACAAAATCATAATGTGAATTTGTCATGCTTTGTGTTATTCTTGATTTATTTTAAAAAAAAAAAAAGGTCAACTTAATTACTGTTGAAAGTTTGCGTTTAATGTTCTTGCTTCTGGGTTCTTGAGAATCAACATAATTTTTATTAAGTGATAGGATTAGGGTCAGTTGTGCTGTATTTTCTGCTTTCTTAGAGTTACTAGTGATGTAAATTTAAAACATTTTGGTTTATTTTCTTGGTCTGAATTTTCTTGAGTTAGATCCGTTTTAAACGTTGATATGTTTGTGTGCAGATTGTATTTGAATTTGGTTTAAATTTGAAGCTTATTTGATTGTTACAGGGAAGCTGATTGGAATAAAGCATTTAATTATTCGTCCAATTTGGACTTCTTGGCTTCTTGCATTCAAAAAACTAGAGGTACAAGTATCTCAGAGGAACGTGTTTTTTTTTTTTTTTTTCTTTTTTTTTTTTTTCCTGTTTGATTGATTGGCAATGTAGGAAGTAGAACCAACATTTTGAAGCTCGGAATTGCCCGTCTTCTATTGATTTGTCGAAGGCTTAGTAGTCACTAGTGTTCTGGCCTTAGTGAGCTATTGAACCCCAGATAGAGCATCTTGGCCTAGAAGGATTCATGTTGTAACCCCACTCTGTCTTGGAGGTTTGCCGAAGCATTAGTGATTGATAAAATATTGTATTCTGTCTAGTTATGTTGATTTTCACATAGTGAAGCTACCGTTGGAATCCTTAAACAAATTACATTCATAGTAGTTGGATAATTTTAAATAATCTCATTATTAGGTTTAGATCATCTAGCCTCACAGTGTTGATAACATCCAATTCTGAATCACTATCTTTTGAACTTGGCATAGAAAGATGTTGGCTTTTTGTTGGAGCTTTAAAAGAGGGTAATATATTGTAATCTTAGTAAAGCCGTCCCTTATACTTGAATGGGTTACAACAGATAAGTTGCTAAATGGACCAGTGGATCTCCAGCCATGGGTTTGAGTTCATGCCACTAGTCAATTGTTTGCACCATTTTCTTTTTGGTTCTCTCTTTACAGTTCACTTGATTAAGCTCAAACCGTTATGAATGTAATCAATCTCACTCACTTCGAATGCTTTTAATAATCTTCAGCTTTCCTAGAATCAAATTGATAAACATATCCTGTAATTTATGATTATTTTCAGTTTTTCTGTGCTCTTTTATAATCATGCTTTTGGGAACATCTTTCCTCACTGAATGTGGAGCATGGGGAAAGCTTTCATTCCCTATGGGGGTGCTCAAGAGCCTTGCAATGGGGGGGATGGTATCTTAAGAGATTTTGGGGAGTTCAGGGACCATTATCCACTTTTGACTCCCTTGCCCACACGTATTGGACCTTGGATGGGTGACATTATGGCTGAGTTGAGTTACAGGTCAATATGTCAAATTGTATTATCTGTTCTAACATGCTATCTTGGTACTAATTGGTTTTACAGGAGATATCACCAGGCGGTTGTGCTCTGCTGCAGAAATGAAGTTCTACGTCAACAGTTTCTTTGAAACATCAGGGGATTCCAGTTTTTTGAAACCTAACAAGAATTGTAATTTAACCACATGGGTTTCTGGTTGTGAGCCAGGATGGGCTTGTAGTGTTGGCCAAGATCAGCAGGTTGACCTTGATAATTCACAGGACATTCCGGCAAGAACTCAGAACTGTCAGTCTTGTTGTGAGGGTTTCTTCTGTCCACATGGTCTTACGTGCATGATACGTGAGTTTCTAAGAATCCTTTAAATGCTTTGTTTCTTGATAATTGGAAGTGGAATTTATCAAATCCTCCGAATGCCACTTCATAATTAGTCTTTTTATCCAGAAATCATTACCTGCAAAGGTCCATGTATTCTTCTTTTTTTGAACTACTTCCTAGAGATAAAAATGTCTCTCATGGTGCTTCACCATCAATCATTTTCTTATTTACACTCCTGTTGTTGCTTTTCATATTTGTTCTTGAAGCTTGCCCGCTTGGTTCCTATTGTCCTCTTGCAACACTCAATACCACAACTGGCATATGTGAACCGTAAGTTCAGATTCTAATTTTAAGTGTTGCTTTACTATATGTTTTACTGCAACATCCTAAAATTTGAATCAACATGTATTTCTATCATCTGCAGATATGATTACCAAATACCTGCAGAAAGGAACCATACCTGTGGAGGGGCAAATATATGGGCTGATGTTACTACTAGTAAAGAGATATTCTGTTCAGCAGGATCATATTGCCCAACAACTATACATAGAAATTCTTGCAGTAGTGGGTATTAATTTTTTTCTCAACACTTGTTACTCCACAGCTTGTCTAATATTAGCTAGCAGCAATTTTTTTTTTTTTTTTAAATCAGGTTTTATAAGAAAATTGGGATATTTGTGAATCAGATTTGTATTTTGTTTGAATTATAGTTCGATGAAAGTTTAGGTGCTTATTACTTCTTTCACAATCATTTTCTAATCCTATTAAACCCTTTTTGCAATTTCAGACATTACTGCAGGTTGGGTTCTACATCTGAGAAACGTAAGTTCAATTTTTCTAAAATCTGTTATTATAACTTAATAAAAACAGCTGCTAACTGATTCATGGTGGGTGTAAAATTGTTTTCTTAGTTTTCACTATAAACCAGTCAACTCTCAGAATTTCTATGGTCAAAACTTGGTGATATGTTCCTATTTCTCGATTTTTGACCTTTATCAACCATTGCAGCCTGCTTCAAGTTGACTTCATGTGATGCAAATGCTTCACATCAAAATCTGCGTGCGTATGGAATTATGCTTATAGTAAGTTTTTCTCTTCACTTCTAGAAATAAACTTTAATTGATCTCAGCTGGCTTGGCGCCAAGACAATAAATGCTCATGTAAAAACTTTGCCACTCACATGCCATTGTTCCTCAAATATCTTAAAATATTTCATGATTTCAAATTTTGCAATCTAATGACTTATCAATTTTTAATGTCTCACTTTATGATCTGACAAACTATGAATATGCATGCCTATATCTCCTTGCGTAACCATGCTGATCCAGATAGATACCCTTCTTTACTTGTGCAGGCTGCTCTGAGTACTTTACTACTCATTATTTACAACTGTTTTGACCAAGTTCTCTCCACTCGGGACAGGAGACTGGCCAAATCCAGGGAAGCAGCAGCGAGGAGTGCAAGAGAGACAGCAAAAGCACGTCAAAGGTGGCAATCTGCAAAAGACGCTGCTAAAAAACATGCAACTGGATTGCAAAGTCAGATATCACGTACATTTTCTCGTAAGAAAGCCATCCAACCTCCTGAGAAGCTTAGAATTTTGGACCAAGCTAGATCAGACATAGATGACGATTTGTACCCAAATTCGCATTCAAGTACCTCGAGTGCTACTCTGCCAATATCTGCACCATCAAAAGGAAAGAAAAAAGAACCTGGTCAAATGCATAAGATCCATGAGATAGAAAATCACCATAGTAGTTATGAGAGCCTCAGTCTTGAAATTGAAGATGGAAAAAGAAAAGAGCATATGTCAAAAGGGAAAGATAAAGAAATTACTACTGACAGCCAAATTTTTAGGTATGCTTATAATCAACTTGAAAAAGAGAAAGCTCAACAGCAAGAAAACAAGAATCTTACCTTCTCAGGAGTAATTTCAATGGCTACCAACACTGAAGTCAGAAAAAGGCCACTAATTGAGGTTTCTTTCAAAGACCTGACCCTTACTTTGAAAACAAAAAATAAACATCTATTGAGGTGTGTAACTGGAAAAATTAAGCCTGGCCGCATCACTGCTGTCATGGGTCCTTCGGGGGCTGGGAAGACAACATTTCTTTCTGCTCTGGCAGGAAAAGCAATTGCATGCAAGGCAACTGGTTCAATTCTTATAAATGATAAGCATGAATCGATCCACTCATATAAGAAAATTATAGGTTTTGTGCCACAAGACGATATTGTACATGGAGATTTGACAGTGGAAGAGAATTTCTGGTTCAATGCACACTGCAGGTAGGCTATATGTAGCTCCTTCAACATTCTGGCCACAAATTTATATATTCAACTCATTTTCATCCTTTCTTTTTATTTTTTATAATTTGGGATTCTATAAAATTTAGTATCTTTAGATAATCTTCAATTTCTGGTAAATAATATATAGCTATCTATCAGTAATGAGAAGATGAGTAGGGAACTAAAATCAAAATAAATTAAAACTAACATTAGTGCTTGAGTTGCTCTGCTCTGCCATGTGTATTCTCAACTTTCTGTTTTTTATGATGACTTTCCTATATTTCCTTCTGTGCTGCTGCTGCCATTTTTTCTTACCTTACGAACTTCTGATTGATGAAGATTATCTGCTGACTTGGCAAAAGCGGACAAGGTTTTAGTTGTTGAAAGAGTTATTGAGTGCTTGGGGCTTCAATCTGTGAGGGATTCCTTGGTTGGAACAGTAGAAAAGCGAGGCATCTCTGGAGGGCAGAGGAAGCGAGTAAATGTTGGATTGGAAATGGTTATGGAACCTTCACTTTTGCTCTTAGATGAACCTACGTCTGGTTTGGACAGTGCATCCTCTCAGCTGCTTCTCAGAGCACTTCGACGTGAAGCTCTTGAAGGGGTAAACATCTGCATGGTGGTTCACCAACCAAGGTAACATTTTCCAATGACAAGTTAGCATTTTTTTAACAACTGTATAAATCTTTCATTTTCTTTAAAGTTTCTTGCTTTATGATATCTAAATACTTTCTGGATAGGTGGATTACCTATTCAACATGTTAAGAAGCACTATAAGTTATTTCCCACTACTAGTACTTGACATTTAAAATCATTGGAAACATCATAAATGAAACTGTGAGGAAATTGGTGTCAGTAAGAAGTAAAGAATTTTAATGTCGAAATGGCATCTTAACATGTTCTCTATGTGTTAAGTGTACAAGGTAGAACATATCAGCAGCTATAAAACAAAAATTTCCCTGCAGTTTGCATATGGATATTTTAAGGGTGACCCAATATTCATAGTTCACAATTTTGAGAGTATCAGAAGTTGATAAATAGATTTTAGTAGTAGCTTCTGCAATTAGTTGTGTCATAAACCGTTTCACATTGTAACTTTCTGGTATCAAACTATCAATCAAGTTACTTTCCAATATTAACTGTTGCATCCTTCATCGATTGAACAGGATTGGAAAATTTTCAATATTTATAACCTTGATTTACAGAATCATCTCAGAATTTATTATATATTATGACTAATTTGATAGCAATCATTCTCAGCCTTCATTTCCTTTCTTATTAGCTAACGGCTAAAATTTCTGGTTCAGCTATGCCTTGTTCAGAATGTTTGATGATTTAGTACTTCTGGCGAAAGGTGGCCTTACTGTTTATCACGGTTCAGTGAAGAAAGTTGAAGAATACTTTTCGGGCCTTGGTATCAAGGTTCCAGAGCGCATTAACCCTCCTGACTATTACATTGACATTTTGGAGGGTATAGTGGTACCAAGTGCAAGCTCAAATCTGAATTATAAGGAGCTTCCTGTCAGATGGATGCTTCATAATGGGTACCGAGTGCCCCCTGATTTGCAGCAGAATGCTGCTGGAATTGTTATGCCCCCAATGGGTATGGATCTAGCTAATGGAGCAAATCATGCTGATGCTGGAATGGAGGACAGTTCTTTTGTTGGAGAATTATGGCAAGATGTGAAGAGTAGTGTGGAGTTGCATCATGATAAGATACGATTCAATTTCCTAAAGTCCAAGGATTTGTCATACAGGAGAACTCCAGGTGTATTCCAGCAATACAGATACTTCCTTGGGAGGTAAAAAACCAATTATTTTTGTTACATATCTGGTAATTTCAATTATAATACATATTTAAATGTTAAAAATTCCATGTGTTCCATATTATTTCAAAACTTATCTTGTCAATTATAGACCAAAAAGAGTAAAATTGACATGCACATCCTACAGATATAGTTACTGGCTTACTGCTACGATTTTCCTAAAAGTTCTCATGGTGTCTGTTGGTCATTCACTTAGAATCGAAAAGTGGATTACCTGAGTTAATCAAGAACCTTATGTAATCAAGTTTGAAATCACCTTGAATCAGAAGCTGAAGCCAATGAGTATGGACCAACTCTTTGTATACAAGTTATCGCTTGTCTTATTCTCTTTTCATGTGGGATTTACTTCACACCCTCACATGTGCTTATCCAACACATCCCCAATGAGTTGACATATCAGAAAGAATAGTGGGCTTTGACTTACTAGCTTTGAGAGGAAAGTATAGCTAAGTGATATATATAGAATATGATAGTCGATTGTTTTTGCTTGCCATTGTGCAGAATAAGTTATGTACTACCATTTACTTGATAACTGCTGTAACTTAGCCCCAGATCAGAATTTCAGTCTTTCCATTTGGCTTATCCATCCAGAAATATTTTGCGTCGATTACTCCACTCTATTTAAATGATACTTAATTCTTGACACTCATAATGTACTTGCCAATTTCAGGGTTAGCAAGCAGCGACTAAGGGAAGCTAGATTACAAGCAGTCGATTATCTGATCTTATTGCTTGCTGGAGCCTGCTTAGGATCACTGAGTAAAGCAAGTGATGATCAAACCTTTGGGGCAGCTGGTTATACATATACCATTATTGCAGTTTGTAAGTTCAACAAACTCAGTTTTCTTCAATTTATACACACAAAAGTTTCATAATATTGGAAGAACTTTTTCACTTTTGCCTTACTTTTGAAGAATAAAGAAGGGTAGATTTAGTTATTTGTCCTAAAATTCAGAGAGCAAGAACCAATAGTTATTTCAAATTTGGATTAGATGGGTCAATCGATTGCTAGAACAAATAATTGAATAGAATATAAGATTACAATTTTCTCTGCCTTACCATAATATATTGCTGTTTTCAGCTCTTCTATGCAAAATAGCAGCTTTGCGAACATTTTCTCTGGACAAATTACAGTACTGGAGAGAGAGTGCCTCCGGCATGAGCAGCTTGGCCTATTTTCTTGCCAAGGATACAATTGACCATTTCAATACAGTGGTCAAACCTGTTGTGTATCTCTCTATGTTCTATTTCTTCACCAACCCAAGATCTACCTTTGCGGAAAATTACACTGTTTTGCTATGCCTTGTTTATTGTGCAACTGGTATAGCCTATGCACTGGCTATCTTCTTTCAACCAGGTTCAGCACAGCTGGTGAGTAATGGGAGTAACCAATGGAACATTGTCTTTCTACCAATTTGAAGTTCCACATGTCATTCAGTTTGTACTGACAAGCTATTGATCTTGCAGTGGTCAGTTCTTCTTCCCGTGGTTTTGACTCTCATTGCAACGCGAACAAATGGTAGTCAAGCTTTGAAGTATATTGCTGACTTGTGCTACCCCAAGTGGGCTTTGGAAGCATTTGTGATTGCAAATGCTGAGAGGTATGAGTATGAGTATATGACAACATTGCCTTTTTCTCTTCATCGTATTGCACAAATCTATGTAACATGTTGCACCTTGGAGACTCTCATAAAATTTGTTATATCCATATCAAGCCAGGAAATTATTCAGTATTTGAGTTTGGGATGAACTAGTGTGACAAGTCGTACTTGTGTCAACTGTACTATCTAAAACCAACCTGTTAAATGACGTAGCCCATCGATCCTTATAAGTCGAAGATTATCTCCACCACTAATCTGATCTGAGATCACAACATGAGAATCTAAATATAGGAATGTGAACTTATACGCTGTATAGTGGAAATTGATTTAACAGTTACTAAATCCTGATGTGTAACCATCCATTAGTTAGGAAATCATGGAAAATGATAGGGAAAATGTTTTGTCTTATTTAACTGCAGAGTAAAAGACATCATCATTTTCATTTCAGGTACTCTGGAGTGTGGTTGATTACTCGATGCGGTGCACTGCTGAAGAGTGGATACAGTCTTAATGAATGGATTCTTTGTATAGTCATCCTTCTCCTCATCGGAGTAGTTAGCCGTGCCATAGCATTCTTTGGTATGTTGATCTTCCAAAAGAGATGAGTTTCAACTTTCCATTCTTTTTCCTCTCAATTCTTTATGTACAAAAGCAGTATTTCAGAATTTGAAGCGATCATTCAGGCCTTCCAAAAACATTCAGCAAGAAGACTGCTTGCTGTTAAGTATTGAGTTGTAGCTGCTCAGTAGCAGTAGGAAAATGTAAACCACATTAGACTAAATCATGTATACTGTAGAATTTGAATAGCACCACATTTAAATGAGGAGCTTGTTATTTTAGGCTCAGTTATTTATTTCATTTTGTATTTATACGAATATACAAAGCATTCTTCAAAATTACAGAACTTATGTGAGAGAACATTCAGGGATTTCTTGGTAAGGAAAAAAATTTGTTAATTTTCACTAGCTTCAAATCCCAGTTTATCAGGGGAAACTTAAAGAGAGTGAAAAATCAAGGTGATGGGAAAAAAAAATTGTATTTGTACTTTCGGTCCAAAAAGATGGCCAAAGCAAGAAGGGCTTTCACCATTTAATTCTAACTTTTTGGTAGAATGCCACCCAACTACCTCTCTTCTCAGGGCTCCTTCCTTCTCGTGCTTGATAAATAACATGTACCTGTTTACAGAATCATAGGTAAAAAGAATATTAAGAACTAAGCAGCGGATGCAACAATGTCAAAGGGAACATCATCATTGACCAATATCATTATGAAGAACACTTTTGATAGACGAGTAATCAAACTTCTACTTCAATCAATTCAGTTCCTCTCATATCTAAGACTAGCTGGTTCTAAAGAGGTAAAATAAAGGCAATTGAAAGGTTAGAGAAAAAATGCTACTAATCACCTCCGAAATCAATGAACACATGGTCACTTCCATATAATGTCCCCAATAAATTTTAGAGCCGGAATGCCTCTGATCTCAACATCAACTAGGGGTGCCTGAACCATTATCAAGTTGGAGAGTTCTGGATCACTTCGGATCATATCAAGAGAACGCATCTGATCCTATAATATTAAACAGACAATATCAATTTCGACTCTCATGCAGAAAACACAAAGTTTGTTTGGCAACAAATGGAACATAGACATAAAATTGGAACAATGTAAAATTAGAGGTTATCATTTTCGTTCACTCATTTTTGTAGACCAAAGCTCCAGTTCCACGTTTAAGAAACACAAACATAAAAATTTACAAACAGAAAGTTCAAACTGTTAGACATTCCTTCTCGTGTTATTGCATCATATGCTCACTATTTGAAGTCTTTCTTGCAATCAACAGCTTAACAATCATAAATTTATGGTTTGGCTCATAATGTGAATGAAAGTTTAATATCCTGCCAATAACAGAGCAAACAAATGAATACCTTCCTTTTCATTGCACAAAATTTGCAGTCTGAGGCAGATGGGGGAAGAATCTGGTTAACAATAAGCCTCTTGACAGGTACAGTTTCCTTTGTCAACGAGGAACGCAGCCTTGAGGACTCACTGACCGCCATCACCTAGGTAAAGTCAGTAGATTGAATGAGTCATTTACATGCAATCAACAATAGTTCCTACTAGAACTAAAACATTCTACAATCCTCTCTCCTGCCACTTGCTCAAAAACTAGCTAATTAGCTAACATGATATCAAAGAGTTGCAAGGCAAGAGGGGAAAAAATGGAATCCAGATCCAAATAACAGAGATGATCCAAAATAACCCTATTAAGTCCAAATCAGATCCCGCATGTTCAGTACAAAACCAGGCCAAACTAAGACCAATTACAGCATAAATTTTAACAAAGCAATTTTTCTAAGCAGGATCCTAGAAAACTAAAACAACGTAACTATACACAAATCACTATCCACCAAATAAAAAATTCATTTCAAAATTGAATTGAATACCACATGGAATAAAAGAAGCAAGCAAGTACATTCATCACTTGACGAGGAATATCTAAAAAGAAAATTAAATATCATTACCGTGGGGATTGTCACTATGACAAACTCTGTTGCTTCTGTATCACGGAAAAGTTCACGCACTTTTATCATCCTCTCCCTCAGTTTCTCCAGTTTGTCAGCCTGAATAACAAAAAGACATTAAAATAGAAACTCATAAAAGAAAAGCACGATACTGGTTCCCAACACCATCAGACTTACAGCATTCTGTTGGGTTTGCTCTTGCCCAAATACAGATTTTATTGCTGACGTGGCTGAAGCTAATTTTTGTTTAAGCTGTGACACAAACAAGTGAAAATAAATCTCATCAAATACGGAAAACAGCCCTAGAAACACCAAGAAGTAATTAAATACTTCTGCATTAGCAAGAATGTTCAGTTTCATAAAATTCTCACCATTGTTACCACGAATGTAACTGAATATGTGTAATCCATGAAGCATACTATGGTCCACTTATCACTAAAATTGGATCAAGGTGTTAATATAATGGTCTAATTTAGCCTTCATACCTTTAATATCTTGCCTATGGAAGCATCCAAGAAGTCTGGCAAAGACAGAAGTCGCAAAGTATGGCCCTGCAAAGAACAACAGTCCAGCTCAGTAGATTAATTTACAAAATGAAGTAACATGAAAAATAAGACTTTTTCTTACCGTTGGTGCAGTATCAAAAACTATTCGAGTGAACATACTGTATTCCTGGGATTCAAGGAATTGCATCACCTGGCAAGAGGTTACATGATCGGTAAGGAATTCAAAGATATGCCATACGCCACACAACAGGTTGATTAAGCAGGGCAAACAATACGCACTTTGGAAATTGCAATTGCTTCATCCAAACCAGGAGGAGGTGTGTCCAATAGCTCTCCAAGTTTTAATTCTCCTAACTTTCTCAACCAAATGGTGGGCAACCAAAAAAGGATGAAGAAATTAAGATATGCATTCTCACTTTTGAAACCATCCACGAAAGATAAAAATGCAAGTACATTCAAGGGAAGACATTTGTCATCTCAAGTTGTAAGCCAAAAGCTACAGATAAAGCTTTACCTGCTCTACAAGCATACCGAGACCCATACCATCCATGAAATCCTTAACCCCAGTTCCACCATCTTTCTGAGTTACACTGCGAAATTCTTCCCTAGCCTTCTCAGGGTTTATCTATAGCAAGAAGTGCAATTATGTCTTACAGTAAATGGCCAACAGAACCATCATTAAAAAAATGTAAATATATAATTATATATTAAACAATCATAGAAGAGCAAATTCCCACAAACCTCGAGAGCAAACAATGGACAATCAGGTCCATCAACCGGAACCAGTTGCCCTCCAGTCAAATCCTAAGTAAAAATAAGCATAAGCATGAGTACAAACACAAAATGCACCAAGTTAGACTCTAGTATGAGCAAGCATTCCTGATTCCTTATTTCCAAGAAGACCAACAAAGTAAAAGGCTATAAACCTGAGCAAAAGAATCACTCAATGAATGTGCAGGATCAGTTGAAACCACTAAAGTGGGGTGCCCATTATTTGCAAATTTAACAGCAAGTGAAGCAGCACAACTTGTCTTGCCTACACCTCCCTTGCCACCTAACATATAATACTTCCTTTGAGTCCCGGACACCATTTCATCAAACCCAGCAACAGCTTCCGAAGGAACAGCCACTGATCTCACTGCCATACACACTAAATAATCAGTTTTCAACACACAATATGTGCTCATTCTACCAACGACTTTTTCACAGTTTTAAGTGGAAACTAAATTTCATCAAATTTTGAAGCATCATGTTAAGCAGCGAATCTAAAATTCATAATTAACAATCAAAATTATTGCCTCCTATAAAAAAATTACCTTCAAATCATAACTATGAAACCAATACAAAGACAAAGAACAAAAACAGAATAAACCCACCAAAGAAACTTCAAGTGTAAAAGAATCTGATAATTTTTTTTTTTTTTTTACCTTGAAGTGGGATATTGGAACGCTTTTGTTTGATGGAAATTGAAACAAAGCGAGTGTAGAGCGTGCCGGTTTTGGGAGCGAAAGAGAGCGAACCCATTAAAGACATAGAGTTTGAGTTTGTATTGAAAGTAAAGTTTCTGTGAATTGAGAATGAAGAAGACGAAGAGGTGGAGGGAAAACAAAAACAGGAAATTGTTGCCATGTTTCTGAGTTAATTCACAAACTAAACAAAGAGTTTAGGTTCCAAATTCTGAAGCAGTGACTGGTGATTGTATACGGTTAAGTTTTGCTACAACTGTAACCTGGATAAGGGTTTGGACCTGATCCGTAAACCCAAAGGCCATTTACCTTTTGGGTGCTTTTACTATTATTATTTTGAATAAACGCATGTTCCCACCCAAAGATTAGTGAAATGACAATTTTTCACCCTTGGTTTTATTTATTCCAAATTTCCACCCTTAAATTAACAAAAATCATTTAATATAACGTTTAAGGGGTATTTAGGTATTTTTATCCAAAAATAATAAATCATATCTATATCAAATTTTTTTGCAAACCCAACCCTTCCTCTCTGCCTCCAACTCCACCACCAACACCAATAACTTTAATCCACAACACGAATACACTTCAAAATCCCAATAAACTGCATTCAATCAACTTCTCCAATCAAATCTCAACCGAAAAAACAAACCTTGTTAAGCAAAGGCACTCGAGATGTGTTCAGCGATGGTTGGGTGGTGAGGTTGACTTGGGGGTGCAGGAGGATGGGAGTGGGAGGTGCGAGGGAGATGAGACGCAACGGCCTTCTTTGTGCACGCAAGCATCGTGCAAACTTTCGTTCGCAAATGGGTTTTGCAACAGCAAAGGAAAGGTGGTGGGCTGGTTTTGGGTGGGGTTGTTGCAGGGGAACTTCAAAAGTCACCGGCTGCGATGGGAGTAGCGAAGGAAGCGTGACAATGCGTTAATGAGGTAGGGGTGGCAAAGGAACTTCAAAATGGGTTGTTCTTCACTTTTGGTTGCTTTGATTTGATTTTTGGAGTTGTTTGGGAGTGATTTTGCAGGAGTTTTTGTTTGTAGTTTGTTTGGCCATTGATTGGAGTTGATTTGTTGCATTTTGGGAGATTAGATTGTTGAAAAAACGGCCATTTTCCACTCACTCACCGATGCCCACCATTTGTTTATAAAAAAGCCACAACCAACGGTGGATGGGTGGCGGTAGTGGCAGTGGAGATGAGGAGGGGAAGATGAAAAAGAAGAATGGAGGGTAATTTGGTAATTGTACCCTTACATATTTAGAGTTCACTGATTGTGTTACTTTGTGGGTGGGGATTTGGAATAAATGAAACTAGTGGTGAAAACTTACCTTTTTGCCACTCTTTGGGTGGGAACATGTCGCTTGCTCTATTATTTGTTAATTATATATTTCTTGAAAATTTTGATCGTGGCCTAAAATTATCAGATTTTTTTTTTTTTAATTATAAGAGGTGTTTGGATCAATTTACGCGCACATTAATTAATTTCCTAGAACCTTGAAACTATTGATTAAGTAAAAGCTCCAGTGGCTACCCCTATTAGCAATCGATGAATAATTCAAACTAAAGACCTTTTAAGTAATATACATAAGAGTCTTTATCAAACCACTCGGTCACCCAAAAGTCAGAGATAATTAAAATTATCAACTTTTAGGAGGTGTTTAGTTTTATGATTCAAAAATAGATTTTAAGAGTTAATAAATGATTCAAAATTTCAAATTGTTTCTTAATTTTTTTAATATATGATAATGAGAGAACATGCTCTCAACCACATATCTTTTTTTATAGAATTTTTTCTAATTTTTGTTTATGTAAAATAGGAACAAAACCATTTAAATACTTAGTTAAACGCCAAATCAAACGTTGTTTTTAGTTTATTAAGTTTAAAAAATATATTGTTGTAAATACATATACCAATTTATTAGGATTAATTGATTCTTAGGTAGTTTAAGTAAAGGGGTTCGGGCACTAATTTTTAAAACTTTAAGGGTATGTAGATAATCAAAGGAAACATCAGGGAACTTTTAAAATTTTATGTATTTTTAAATTAGGCAAAAATTCCATCTTAGTATATTCAAATCACTGGTTATATGATTTCAAAAGTTTCAAAAGTCCCGCCCTATTTTTGAAAGCTGGATTCTCTTTAATTTCATTATAAGAATCAATATAGATGAAGACTCTCTAATTCGATCGATATTGATTATTCATTGTAATTAGAGAAGCAATGGCACAATAAACACATTCTTTTCAGTATTGTGTTCTATTATATATTTTTTGTACATATTCATGTATTATTATAGACAACTTCTATACTGGGATTTGAGTTTTTTTTTTCCTAAGTTTATCTCTTGATTAATATTCTTAGGGATTATATTAATTGGTTTTTTATTCATTTATTTATCAATTTTTGCTCTAATATGGATGAAGACTCTGATGATGAGGAGAAGCAGTCAAGGGATATTAACAACATGTAGTGAGTTGCCTGTCTCAATGCCATGCTCAGTGCTATAATCGCGTTTCAGAATCACCACAGAACTGAGGGTAAACTACGAATAGTGTTTATGGAAAGGAAGGCCGAGATCAAGTGTCTCAACTCTAGAGCTTGGTGAGTTTTGATTTCATGACTGATTCAGGAGAGTACTATCCTCGAATGCTGAATTGAGGAACAGATCTAATATGAGAATTCCTTCTCCATTCAGAGTACTTCATATTAGATTGCTCCTATAATTTTATATGTAGTTTCTGAACAACATGAGACAAAATTGCTTCATGCTCTATCTGGAAATTGTAAGATGTGCAAAACAAACCATCTTATTTTTCCAGTTCTCTTTTGACAGTGAAATGATCCAGCCATTCAATCCAAAAGCACAGCAAAATCCATTATTTTTCTGATATCAATCAAGGATTCCATCTTAATAACTTTAACTTCAAGTACAATGTCAATCAACACTTGCTACATTAACTTTCAAAATTAGACTCAGACCTCTAAGAAGGCTACGCCTAGCATTCTACTATTAGAATTCGAGGCAATCATGGTAACCACATATTTGAAACAAGAAATGAAGTAACTCAACTACAAAGGCGTTTCCTATATATTGTTGTAGGTAGCTGGATATATTAGTCTTTCAAGTTTCCCTTTCCAGTTAAATCTTCAAGTGTTAGATTAAATGTATCAGAAGAACCTTTCTTCACTTCTTCCCCACGAGCGGCAAGGAATTCCTCAACGCTTCCTGGTTCTCCAAACCACCCAAGACGATCTGCAATCAGGTGCAGATTATTACAGCCACCACAGCGTGCCACCACAACACCTTTCTCATAAGATTCACGACAAATGGTCTTCACAGATCTTGTTTCACAGACCTTGCAAGTAAAGATCATAGCCAGATCATGCCTTGGGGATGTCTTCAAGTTGGAAACGGCAGTATGCTTCACAGCAGAACTGTCATCAGTGGGCTTTAAACTGCCAGTCTCATGATTTTGCAGAACCTCATCAGCCACGCTGGTTGGATTTGTTAGTGTGTTAAGTCCTCTTCTATGATATTCATTTCTGCTAATGAGTGCACTTGCTGAAGGAAACAACTGCCTAGAGGGTTCTGCCAGAATATTGAAAAGAGTAGAAAGTTTTTTAATACTTCAGAAAGTCAATGTCAATAACAAGGACAGAGAGAAGAGTATGTATGCTACATTAATTAATTGAAGGACCCAAGTCTCCTTCTTCACTCTAAATCATTCAGTTACATCAACCTTGTTAATCTCAACATCCTCATAGAGTGTCTAACTTGTCTTTTAAATAAGGGGTGAAAGTCACCCGAAAATTACCTAAATCAGCAAAATGCACAGATTTACTTTCTAATACAAAACAATGGTTGAACTAACACCCCTACTTCATTCATATTCATGACAACTAGTTTTCCCCTGCATTCTAATAATAAGCATTAAAAGCAAAAAACTAGATATTAGCAAAAGACATTTCAACATGTCTTAATATCCACCGAAAGGACATTTCTGAGACATCACCAAACATAGCCAGATTATTACCAAAGTTTCTAGGGTTTTAGATTTAATTCTTTGAGCAGATATCTAAGGACCTCTTCCACTTAATATTTGCTTCAATTATGATCCCAAATAAGCTATGAGTAAGCAATCAGTCAAACAATCCGTGATAGCACGTGACTCCAAACACCAAAGAAAAAACTTGTCGGGGCAAATGTATCGGAAAAACACTTGAAAAAAAATCCTTCAGTTGTCCACAAAATCTCAAAACAGAAGACCAAAGGTCAAAACTGTATAAGCTAAATATGATATGGACTTACTTGATGAGAATAATTACAGATTTTGCCTCAATGTGAACTCATCAAAATGCTTAAAGGACAATTTAATTCATTGTCCACTTTGCTAAGCTGTTGCTTCAAACTCCACATATTTCTAAGAAACATAGCTTCAATTTCAAGAAATTTAAAATCAAACAAGATGATAAAAGATATAATTTCACTACTAAGAAAGGAATAAAGTTCGAGTATTTTTCCACTCAATTGGCTAAGACAGATATTATTTATCAAAATCATCAAGAACCCAAACCGTATATTCACTTAAAAAGCTCAAAACAAACAACAGAACAACAATACTGCGATTAAAACAATTTTTTATTAACATTTTTATATATGAACATATGCATATAGAACGAGCAAGAAAATCAAATAAAGAAAAGAGGCAGAGGGTTAGTTCACCTTTGAAGAGAGAAGAAGAGTTTTGAAGTCGATTAGGAGAAAGGAGAGAAATCACTCGTTTAATCTGGGACACTCTTGCCGCCATGATTGATTATTTAGGGTCGTCGAGGTTGAAGGCAGCTTAAAGGAATGTGGAGCACACGCGTATTCATACACTTAACAATTTTTTCTTTTTCAAGTTTATTGTATAAAATATAAATAGCGCGGTTTGTTATAGTGTTGTACTGTTGTCTTCTCACCGTTTAAAACAACAGAAAGGACACGTGGCAGAAATCTACTAACCCTAGCTGCCAAATGTTTGTAATTTAATCTGATAGAGAACACCTAGGAAAAAAGTTAACGGTGTGATTTTCTTTTCAAAAAATGTCTTAAAATCTAATGAAATTTATCCTGTGTTGACAGCACACTGTATATACAGTGGACTGCGGTACTAGTTCCACAGAGTTTAAACAAAAGTAACAGACTTTCCCTCCAACTAAACCTTCCTTTGTTGCTTGTTTTCAAGAAACCATTCAAACCCATCATAAAAATGATGCTGGATCAACAAGTTCGCCTGGAACTGTTTCATACAAAACCTATCTCTTTCACCTCAACATCGTCTTTTTGCCTATATCATAGTAAAATTCTGAAGATTTTCCGACTTGTGCGTTTACTTTCGACATTTGTTCATCAGAATAGTCTACTCTATAAGGGTCCATTTGAAAGTTTTTTTTTTACTGATTTTGAGATGTTCTAAAACCATTACTTATCAGATTTTGTATACACTGGTTTTAATTGGCTTAAAAATTCTCAAGAACCAGTACAATGTATTTTTGAGGGGTTTATAAAACACCCAAAATCGAGGTGTTTTTGTTGGTTTTAAAATTTTATTCCACAAATACCTTATCCACTATAAAACTATCCAAATTATATAAAAAAAAAATAAAAATTTAATCATATTATGTCTCCAATCATATTAAATATAAAATAATTTTAAGCAATCATAAAAAAAATTATTAAAACCTCATTTCTAGATGCTTTCTTGGAGAAGTGGAGTTACAATTTTTCAATCATTCCAGACATTGCAAAGAATATCAAAGAAAAATAAGGAGACTTTATCACATTTGAAGTTATAAAATACTAATAGATAAAAAACAAATAAAGAACCCTTACTAAATACTAATAGATAAAAAACAAATAAAGAACCCTTACTTTCTAATGGAAAAAACAAAACTCTAAAGTACTAATTAAAGTTGGGGTATTTTTATGGGCACATATGTAAATTTATCATTTTAAAAAACTGTCAGAACCTCTGAAAAATAAACTTTTAAGCACAGATTGGGTGTTTTAAAAACCTCTACTAAAAACCCTTCAAAACCGCCACGGTGGTTTATCCTTAAAACCGCTACGATGGTTTTACTCTCATAATCACTACCATGAAACTCCTAAGTAGACCCAACTGATACATTTGGTTCCGACATTCACCACGCTTGTTTCATCATCTAGCCATGATGAACAACGATTTCCTCTTATTCACAGTCTTGAATATTATGAACTTTGTATATACATGACTTACATACCTATGGGCTATAAGAACCCTATTGTCAAGTTATGCAAGTCTGTTTTGATTTCTATGTCATTTTATTTGCTCAAGCATGGTTCTGAAACACTTGTGAATGCAATGGTTTATCAACAATACATTTGTTGATGCTCGATTTTGACACCAACTAAACGTACGTGGGAAATGTTGAACTACTCAGAAGACACACGTGTACGGGGCTATTGAACTGAGTAAAAAATGAAGAACGGTAATTTCTCTCTTAAATAAGCGAATCCTACGTCCACTAGTATTGCATTAATATATTTGAGATCAGGTCGCGTTCAGCGAGCTGACTTACAAGAGGTTACAAGAGAGAGAGAGAGAGAGTATATATGCTATTTCAGAGAGAAATTAGTTAATCCCACAAACGGGAGAGGAACCCTCTATTTATAATGGGATGAATTGAGGTAATGATTGCTAAATCAGGGAGTGGGTCAGATTGCCATGCAAATCCTTCTTTGCGTCTCGTTACTCACCTACTCGAGTGATTTACTCGACTCTTGCAGGGATTGGACACGTGGATCGCCTCCAGCTTTTCACCAGCCTGGCGCACACTTACTGCACTGGCAGGAGTATGCCGCTTGCGTCAGCGTGCGACGTGGTTGCGTCTAAATGGCTGCTGGACTTACCTAAGCTCTGACCACTTATGCTGACAGGGCTTTGTGTTAGCCCTGCTTTACCAGGCATAACAGAAGTCCCCTAGTTTTTAAGGTTTGAGAATCGAACCTTGGAAACTACATATTATGCCTTAATTTGATGTGTTTGACGAGATACTGGTCGATCCGACCTGGCTTCAAAGAGGTCGAAGAAACTTTTTCATGTAGGCGATCTGACATGGCTTACTCTTTTAGGATCAGCGACCTATTCTTAGACCATGTTCAGTGCCATAACGATGACTGGTTTTCAACCGAGGCCTGCAACCTTATTGCACTTAGTGGAATTTTTGCCGAAGGGGTCACGTCGCTTCGCAACTGACATAAGACAAAATCAAAGAGTTACGTCGTTTCGCGACATAAGACGAGGAGTGTTATATATAACGACCTCTTCAGATGTTATCCGTTGCACTTTTATAGCTGATGCATTTAATGAAATATCTTTTGCTCTGACAGACATGTCTTGTGCGCAATAAGTGTCAGCTATGTGCATTAAATGCGAGTCATGCTAAAAAGACATTCCCTATCAAAGCATTAAATGCGAACAGGGGCGCATTCAATGTGAAGGAGGGAAACTGTGTCGTCACTTAAGTGTTTCAACGAAAGAGAACGACGATTTGGTTTCTCGAAGCGTGACGATCACTCATCTCCATTGATTCGCGACATGTGGTCGCGATCAACGGTCAGATGTGTTTTCCGTCTAAACGTCGTTTGACTTCTGAAAACCAAAGCGTCACTTCCTTCACTATAAAACCTCAAGCCCACTTCAGGCAATGTCACAATATTCATCTTCTTAGACAGAGCAAGAAATTTTTCGTGAGCCTTGGTTCCTTGTCTCTCAGACTGGTGCGCGCTTGATATTCCAAGCAAGAGGATTCATCTTCTCATTCTAAGAGGTAAGGATGGTTTCTCTGCCACTTTTATTATTATTTCTTGGTTTTGATAGTGAAAGATTTAGCATGCATGAAGAGTGGTGGAGATGGAGAATGAAAACATGAAAGCATGGATTAAAAAAAAACGGTTTACATGCAAAGCTTGGATATGAGATTATACCTACTCCTTTGCTTTGGATTGATGAAGATTAGCTTCAAAAGGATGAAACCTCCACACTTTAACACCACCTTGAGAGGATTAGAGAGTGGCCTTGGCTAGGGAGAGAGAGCTTTTAGTTTGTGTTTGAGTGAACAAGTGAATAATGAACAAAAATGCAACCTTTTGCACTTATATATACTTGGGCTATTTTGCAATTATTTATTTTTCACTTCCAAGCCCAATAAAATCTTATTTTATAAAGGGACCCCACGAATTTAATATGCTACCCTTTGAATAATCAATATTATTCAAGGGCCCATGTAAACTAAACTAGTTTACATTAACAACCCATAAATTTACCCTTTTTACCCTTTAACTATTAAAAGGTTATTTTTGTTCATCTCATTAATCTTAACACTTTAAGATATAATAATTAAATATAATTAATTATTGCTTGACCATTTTAACCCTTAAAATGTCACAAATTGTTTTCTATGTAACTATTACTATAGAAATCCCGTTATTACCCTCGGAAGGTGCTAGCCCTCTTCGGATAATCATTTCTCTCTCTCATCATTCTCTAACTTCTCAAGGCTATTGGTGTGACCATGTAGGTCCACCGTGGATTAGCCGTGAGCCGGTTCTGGATGAATCCGGAAACCCGTCCGGAGGCCCAACGACTATGGTAAACATCTAGCAATGTGCCATAGTCCCTAAACCACGATGAAGAAATACTTCATCGAACCCATTTCAGATCATACGTACCATGCAGGTAAAGTCCCTCCATTGAGATATCCTAATCGAGTATGGATTCATGGAACGTCAAAATCCTAAACTCGATCTTCTACCGAATTGTCGATCAATATGTCCGGAACTTGTCATCACAAACTTACTTTTGTATGACTAATAATAGACTCTGGCCAGAGATTCAATTTTCCGACATTTATCGATGTTCGTCTAGGAACTCGAATCCGGATGGAGTCAGCGGTACTCCCGATCCTATATTTCCGAGTCAATGGATCCCCTCTTGACCATCGTTCGTTTCCGCATATGAACAACGCATGACCAAATAGGCTTTATTGTACGAAACATGATTAGTCTCGTACTTATACACCGTATGAACCATACGCATCCATATCGGATCCGACTACAATGTCTCAGGTCAAAGGACTACATCGTGCACTGATATAACCAAACGATAAATCATTGACTACATGCTTTTCCAAGTGATTTGTCGTTATTCGGTCACGTTCGAAAAACAGTTCACCAACCGTTAATCCATACCAATGCCCTAGTGACATGACTATCATCGTCATCCGTACTTATATCAACTCATGATATCTTTCGGAAGCATCCGGTATGCCTACTGTACAATATAGTTGCCCAAATTTATATTGCTTCCGTAGGGAACCCTTTTCGATAATTCATTTACCTATTAAATGAATCATCTGGACAATTCATATACATACTTTATTTTAAATGCATGACTGAATAAAGGAAGCAATTTACATATATGAATTGAAGAACTCTTTCTTCTATTATTTATGATATATATAGATACAAAACAAAATGCTCTGAAACCGACAACACGAATGGTTTCTAGGGCATACACTAATATACACTAACAGATAGTTGCCATGCGATGATAGCCTGCTATTAGTTGATCGAAGATGAAATCTTCTCCTTGGGTTTGAGCCATTGAAGGTGGCTGTAAAAGTATTCTGTTAGGGTTTTTCTAGGATTTAAGGGAGGAAGCTTTTTTACTTTCTCTGCCACATCATCGTATGAAACAGTGTATGAGGACTAAATGATTCCCTGTATATCGCTTTTGCAGACCGTAGTAGAATGGACGCCCCAACCACCAGAGCTAAGGAAGAGACTAGTTCCCCTGTGCAGGATGCTCCTACAGGTCCCCCTCAAGAGATCATGTCGATGATTACTTCCGAGGATATTTAGAAGGTGGTAGACCAATACGCTCTCAGTGTGGAGGTCTTCCGAGATATGGTACACACAACTCAGGGTCCTCCACGAGGGATGGCTACGATCTTCGAGAATATTTTCAAGAGTGGAGGGTTGATCCTTTTTCACCTTTTTGTCAGGTCGGTCCTCGATCATTTCAGGATCGCACCATTACAGCTCACGCCGAACGCGTATATGATAGCCGTGGCTATGTACATTGCATGCGGTGAAAATGGATTGGGCGAGCTAACCGCAGTAGAGCTCAATTGCTCGTACATTCTAAAAAAGAGTAAAGATAAGGATTCCTACTATCTCTCCAAGCGACCTACCATCGAAGCGGGAATACATAGTTACCCGAGCAACGTAGGGGCATACGAGACGAAGTTCTTTTTCTCTCGTCATGATGGCATTTTCCATTTTCAATAGCCGAGTAGGTTCTCCTTTCTTTTGAGTTTGCGAACTTACTTTTGTTTTTCGCTAACGAGCTTTTTGTTTCTTCGTAGTTAACAAAACGACCAATTTAACGCTCCTCGGGGATCCGGACAGGATCACCACCTTTGGCTTTCTGCCCGAAAAAAGTCATGACGCAAGATTGCTCGTGACAACTGCAAATTTGCGAAAGTATGGTTTTTTCAACTCTGAAGCGACCCTAGAGACCACATCGAGTAAGCTTTGTAACCTTACCTTATTTTTAGATTTTTCATGCAGCGAACTTTTTTGCTAATGATGCTCACATGCAGTGACCATGCCTCCCAAGGTGTCCAGATCGCCCACAACTGAGGCAGTTCACTTTCCCCCGAATAGGCGCCACTAGACTGATTGGAGCTACTCCCAACGGTCCCCTCGTCGGAGGGACAACGGCGGGTGCTCCGGTGCGACCTGCGGGGTTCCTCAGCCTTCGGCTGTTCACCCGAAGCACAAGAGCATGGCCCAAAAGTCTAAGAAGCGAAAGCAACTTTGGACTGAAAAGTCAAAGTCCGAATCGGAGGGCCTGGGCATTCAGCCCGGAGAGGTGGCAGCCTTACCAAGTGTTCCGCTTGGGAAGGCCTTCCAGGGGTGTGACCAACATCTCTATTGCTCCAGGGGCACCGCAAACAAGGTAGAGCGAGGCCGTGGACCCTGGGAGGAGACCGGGCAAGGAACCGGTGGGTGATACGACTCCTGCTGGAGGCACGAGCACGAACACTCCTATGTTGGACTCGATGGGACAACTTCCGGATCATCTACAACCAGTGGTTTTTACCTTGTTGGAGTGCGGGCTTGCAGAGGCTTTTGAGAAGTTCATGGCTTCCAATCCTGTGGACCTGATGTCCACATCCATTCAGCACCTGAGCAAGGTAGAACGAGTTGTCCTCGATGAGGACTTTTATTCTTTTCAATAGCAAAGAAACTAACTTGTTATTCTTTTTGTTCACAGGCTCTGCTTTCCATGCAATTGTCCCTACAAAAGGTCCAGTTGGGAGCTACCGAGGGGATGGTTGCGTTGAGAGAAGAGAACGCGTGGCTTAAACGAGACCTAGAAGCCGTTGATGTAGAGAAAGACTTATCCACTGTTTTGGCGAACCAGTACTTGAATGAAAGGAATGTTGTTCTTCGCACGGTGGACTTTCAGAAGGTCGAGCTAGAGAAGCACGGAGAGGAGATAAAGGAGCTCCAAAAGACAGTGGCCAGACTCACCAAGGAGGCTGGCGAGAAAGACCAGGAGCTGAAAACGACCTCTCAGCGAGCCTTACAAGTAGAGCGGGAGAGGGGCGAGCTGTGGGAGGCCACCAAGAAGCAAAGGTGGGCGCTTGAGGCCAAACTTCAAGCTAGTCAGGGAAGAATCACTTTGTTGACTAGAGAGATGCAGCGACAAGAGTCGGAGATCGAGAAGAAGGCTACTGAATGGGCAATTCAGTCCATGCCTTACGGCCGAAGAATCCCGAAATGGATATATCCGATTTCCCGAAGGAATATTAGGACATCCTCAGATCTATGGCACGGTTTGACAATGAGGATGCAGCGAAGGCCGCCCGAGGACCTAACCTGGAAGAGCATTCGGAGTATGTCCTAGAGGAGCCCGTGGCTGGCCAGGTGATCGGCAATCAGCTTGGGGACGATGAGGTCGCGCCTCCGGGAATTGGGGATGAAGGCCAATGATTGCTTTTACTTTTGGAGTCTTTTTCCTGCTCGCTTGTGTATTTTCCCTTTTATTAATGAATAAATACATGTCATTCTTAATCTTTCATGAGTACTTACAATTTCCGTACCCTATGTTATACATGAGATCGCATTCTAACTTTTTACAATAACATTGGAACAAGTCTATGCGAACAGAATTATATACATGGGAAAATGATTACAAAAGAACAAAATTATACACTTGTTATTTACAAAGATTTAAGAAAGGTAAAATCTTTACAAGGAAAAATTGAGTTTGGAATTACTGATAATATGGTCAGAGATGTTCAGCATTCCAAGCTCGCGGTACTTCAGAACCATTCAGCCTTTTGAGATGATAAGTCCCCAGTCTTATCACTTTAGCGACGCGGTATGGGCCTTCCTAGTTCAGTCCCAAAACTCCCGTACTTGGTTCTCTAGTACCGAGAAGGGCTTCTTTTAAAACGAGGTCGCCGACCTGAAAATCTCTTCTTCTGACCTTAGAGTTGAAGAACCTTTTCGCGCGTTGCTGATAGACTGCTATTCTTAGCTGAGCCTTGCTGCGATGTTCTTTAACTAGATCCAGACTTGCGTGCATAAACGCCTCATTGTCTGTCTCGTTGAACAGGTCCCTCCGAAGTGAACCGGTTCTTACCTTCACAAAGATCATTGCTTCGCAACCATATGCTAGCGAAAAAGGGGTTTCTGAGGTAGAGGCTCTCGGAGTTGTCCTGTATGCCCACAAAACTTCAGGAAGGTCATCGACCCAATTTCCCTTGGCTGCGCCAAGTTGGGCTTTCAAAGTGTGCATCTGGTTTTGTTAACAACTCTAACTTGACCATTTGCTTACGGTCTTGCGATTGAGGCAAATTTCTTATGGATACCCAGCTCGTCGCAAAACTGCTTGAACTCCTCGTTATCAAACTGCTTCCCGTTATCAGAGATAAGGGTATGAGGAATCCCATAGTGGCACACGATATTTTGAAGACGAAGTCTTTGAGCTTTCTGGTGGTGATCGCGACCAACGGCTCTACTTCAACCCACTTGGTAAAGTAGTCTACTACGACCACCGTATATTTGACTCTCCATTTACCAACTGGCATGGGTCCGATGAGATCGATTCCCCACATGGAGAATGGCCAGGGGCTAGACATGGTTACCAACTGGTGGGAAGGAGCTCACGGTACGTTTGCGAACCGTTGACACTTATCACACGTTTTAACAAAGTTATAGGTGTCTTCTTAAATCAAGGGCCAGTAATACCCATGACGAACAACCTTGTTGGCGAGGGATCGTGCGGCCGTGTGATTACCATAGATCCCTTCATGTATCTTCATCATGATATAATCTACTTGTTCATCGGTTACACATCAGAGAAGAGAGGCGTTAAACCCTTGCTTGTACAACCGATCTCCTATGAGTGTGTAACGAGCAGCTTTTGTTCGCAGGGTTCTTGCCTCGACCTTGTCATTGGGCAAGATCCCATCTTGGAGATACTAAATGATGGGGGTCATCCAAGAGACTGATGTTACATTCACGACCTGTTCAGGCGAACTGATACTGGGGGTCTCTATGAATCGAACATGAATGCTCTCTAGTGCGTCCGAGTCCAGTGATGAGGCTATCTTTGCCAAGACATCCGTGACAGAATTGTTGTACCTAAGGATCTGCGTGATCGTGAAATGCTTAAACGGCTCGAGTGCGGCCTTAGCTTTCTTCAAATAGCCGATTATGTTTTCTTCCTTGGCGTGATATTCCCCCAAAATTTGGTTGACAACCAGCATGGAGTCGTTGTGAATGCTGATCACGGTTGATCCCATTTCTCTTACCAATCGCAATCCAGCGAACAGAGCTTCATACTCGGCCTCATTATTGGTCGCTTTAAACCTGAAACGGAGAATGCCATGAATGCACATCTATTCGTGACTTAGGAGGAGAAGACCTGCTCTGACCATTTTCCTGTTCGATGATCCATCGACGTACAGGCTCCAGGTCGACAGGTTTTGAATAGTTTCCTGTGTGGCTTCGCTTGCTTGTTGCTTGGATTCCTTTATTGGATGATATGAGAATTCTGAGATGAAATCGGCAACAACCTGCCCTTTGATAGTTGCTTTCGATCTGTATTGCAGATCAAACTGACTTAGTCTCATGGCCCACTTGAGCAATTAACCTGATGCCTCTAGTTTCTAGAGGACTTGCTTGAACAGGTAACTAGTCATTACATGGATTGTGTGGGCGTGGAAGTAAGGTCGCAACTTTCTGGAAGCGATCAACAGGGCATAAGCCAATCGCTCCATTTCTGGATACCTCATCTCGGCATCTAGCAGACGCTTGCTTGCGTAATAAACTGGCCATTGAATCCTGCTCTCTTTCCGAACTAAAGCTGCACTAACCGTGTACTGCAAGACGGACAGATACAGAAGCAGAATTTCCTGCGGAAGAGGCTTGGACAGAAGAGGTGGTTTTCCGAGGTGCTCTTTAATGCTCTGAAATGTCTGTTCGCACTTGGGAGTCCACTCAAACTTCTTATTGGCCCTATGGATGTTGAAGAATGGCAAGTAGCGATCTGTTGCTCTCGATATGAAGCAACTGAGTAATGCTATTCGCCCGTTGACACTCTGAACCTATTTTTGATTGGTCGGGCTTTTCATGTTAAGGAGAGCTTGGATTTTCTCGGGTTTAATCTCTATTCCCTTCTAGTTAACCATGTACCCCAGAAATTTTCCTGAAGATACTCCAAATGAGCATTTGAAGGGATTGAGCTTCATCCTTTATTTCCGGAGGATGTCGAACATCTTAGCGAGATGTGCTATGTGATCTAAAGTGACATGCGACTTGACTAGCATGTCATCAACATAGACTTCCATTGACTTCCTGATCTGCTCGAAAAACATTTGGTTAACCAACCGCTAGTAAGTCGTTCCAACGTTTTTCAGGCCGAAGGGCATAACTCTATAACAATATAGCCCCCAATCCGTAACAAAGGAGGTATGCTCTTTATCCAGCGCATACATCGAAATTTGATTGTATCCCGAGTGTGCATCTATAAAACTCAGTAGCTCGTGCCCGGAGATGGCATCAACGAGCTGGTTGATCCTGGGTAAGGGAAAATTGTCTTTTGGGTAGGCTTTGTTAAGGTCGGTGAAGTCAACACAGGTCTGTCACTTGCCATTGGGCTTCTTTACTAGCACCGGGTTGGCAACCCAACTCGGGTAGAGAGCTTCTCGGATGGACCCATTCTGAAGGAGATTATCTACCTCGATTTTCAAGGCATCATATCACTTTGGATCCATCGCTCTTCTTTTCTGGCGGATCGGCCTGGCTTAACTATCGATGTTCAAGGCATGGCAAATGATGCCTAGGCTGATCCCGACCATATCGGCATGCGTCCATGCGAACACATCAATATTTTCTCTGAGGAAGCTAGTCAGGTCATTAGCGAGTTGGGGGTTGAGATTGCTTCCAATCCTCAACACTCGGCTCAGCTCGTTCTGGTCGACTGACACTTCTGATATATCCTCAACTGGCCCACTGGAAAGGTATTCCTGGATACGAGGATCCATATTATCCTCGACTGGGCCAGGCTGTGGTTCGATCTGACTGATCGTCATTGCCTGTTCGGTAATGCCATGCAGGATGTCTTTCCCCTTGCATGCCATCTGCATTGCCTTTACATAGCAGTCGTGAGACATACACTGAGATCCGCTTACTTCCCCTATCCCCGTCGGGGTGGGGAACTTTATCCTGAGATGGTAGATCGAAGTGACTGCCTTGAAGTTTCTTAGTAGAGGTCGCCCTAGGATGTCATTGAAAGCGGAGGGGCAATCCACTACCAAGAATTCAGTGACCCTGGTCACCTCGTCAAAGTCACCTAGAATGACTAGAAGTGAGATCGTTCCCTTGGGGATCAAGTGATCCCCTGTAAAACCATATAGGGGGATAGAGGCAGGCTTCAGGTCAGCCTCATCCAATTTCATTCTTTCGAAAGCTCACTGGAACAGGATGTTCACAGCACTTCCATTATCCACCAACATTCTGTGGACGTTGCAGCGCCCTATTTAGGGCATGATCACGAGAGCATCATCATGGGGATGATGCAATCGGACTACGTCTTTTTCGAAGAAGGTGATTTCCTCCTCCCTGCGAACCTTTAATGGTCGTTATGTCGTGTTCATCACACGGATAGGGTCGTGATGGGCTGCGTGAGCATATCTTTCTTGGGCACCTCGCGAGTTTCCCCAGAGGTGTGGTCCCCCAAAGATTTTCCCCACGCTACAGATACCCTTGCGATCACAACGCTTCTTGCCCAGTTCCTCTCGATTTTTCTCCCTTACGGAAGTAGAGTCATCAACATACTCTTTGAAATGCCTCTACTTGATAAGATCTTCGATTGCCTGCTTGAGAGCTCGACACTCATCGGTGTGATGCCCATTGTCCTAATGATAACGACAATACTTTTTACTATTTCTAGCTGAGGGGGGATTTTTCATGGGCTCAGGTTCTCCGAGTAGGCCGGCCTCTTCTGACTTGTCAAGAATGGCCGAGACAGATGCATTCAAAGGGGTATATTGATTCCTGTCGCAATCGCGACGAGGAACCGGAGCATAAGACTTCTTGGGCTCGAACCGCTGTTTCTTTCCTTTTCGCTGATCATCGTTAGCCCATCGACGATCAACCCTCATATTTTCCCCCTAACCTGGCGTACTGCCCGAAGGACACAGAGTTCTCAATATGGAGGTATTTCTCCGTAAGGTTGTAGAAGCGAGTGAGAGAAACATCGTCCTCTGATTGCAGCTCCTTCCACAAATCTGTCTGTGGACGAACTCTCGCGATGATGAGAGTCCGAACGGACTCTTCGAGAGTGTAAGCTACTTTATGGAGCTCTTTGTGAAATCTGTCGATGTAGGATTGGAGGGATTCATCCCTCTCTTGCCTTACGTGGTTGAGGTAGCTCAAAGGCATTGAGAACTTCTTGTTCGCCTGAAAGTATCTCAGGAATGTCAAGCTCATCTGATTCCACGAGCTGATCAATCCCGCCGGGAGCGACTTGAACCATCGCTTGGCATGAGATGTAAGAGTCACTGCCAAGCATCGGCATTTTGCCAAGTCAGAAACCTGCTGAAGTTCTATCAGGTCGTTGAATTCATACAAATGATCCTGCAAATCAGAATTCCCATTGATCGCTTGCATGTCGGGCATTTTGAATCTGGACGGGAGAGGGGCGGCTAACACAGCCGGAGAAAAGGGAGACGCCTCTGCGACCTGCCCTCGCTCATTTTGCTGAGCCTTTAGCTGATCTAAAGCTCGCTGTAGCTCCTCAATCTGAGGCAGCGAAGCCATTCGGGGATTACTTTCCCCCATGCGGGTTCGACCCTCGCGATATTGCGGTTAAGGAAAGTCTGAAGGTCAGATTCCTCCTCGCCTCGGCCGAAAATTCCAGCCGCTCTTGACACACGCTGGCTAAAGTTGTGTGATGGCGATGAATGGTCTGGGGAACCTTCCCGACCTCCACGGTGGTGCAAACCAATTGCGAATGGTAGGAACTTCCCACACGATGACGATCAGAGTCGTCATTTTGGCGATAGTGGGAATCTCCCCACCTTGCACTTTTGTAGGAGTGCTCGCGCGATATGGCAGGGGACAGCTCAGGCTGCGACATGTCACCAAGACTTTGCACCACGGGTTTTCTACTTAGGGTGCGATCGGTGTTTGCTGGTCCCTCGGAGCCTCTAGGCCCGCTGTTCGCCACCTACTTTCCCTTCCTTTGACGCGCTGCAGTGCTTGCGGCACGGGTTATCGCCCTTTTCCGCGCTTTCATGCAACCTATAGGCGTTTTTGGCAGTGGCACTGTCTCATTTGATTCGGGTGGCGCGATCCGATTTAAACAGTCCAACCTTTGGTTGACAATTTAGAGAGTATTGTTGAACCTCTCTAGGTAGCTCATGATGGTTGGATCAAGCTGTGAGCTCGAAGGGATATCCCCCACGAGATTTTGCGGGACTGGGGGCACTTCAGAAGAAGTGTCCTCTTGCACCTGGGGGATCTCTTCCTCACCATGATTGGTTCGCTCAAGTTCAAATCAGCGAGCCATTTGCTGTTGTAGGACCGATTAGTTAGAGATTCTCCTGATGAAGAACGAATACTAAATCAGACCCTCCTTCTAGCACCAAACTGTTGATGCTCGATTTTAACACCAACTAAACGCACGTGGAAAATGCTGAGCTGACTCAGAAGACACACATGTACAGGAGTATTGAACTGAGTAAAAAATGAAGAACGGTATTTAAAGTGGTTCGGATGCTTAAATAAGTAAATCCTACGTTTACTGATATTGTATTAATATATTTGAGATCAGGTCGCGTTTAGCGAGCTGACTTACAAGAGGTTACAAGAGAGAAAGAGAGTATATATGCTATTTCAGAGAGAAATTAGTTAATCCTACAAACGGGAGAGGAACCCTCTATTTATAGTGGAATAAATTGAGGTAATGATTGCTAAATCAAGAAGTAGGTCAGATTGTCGTGCAAATCTTTCCTTGCGTCCCGTTACTCACCTGCTCGAGTGATTTACTCAACTCTTGCAGGGATTGGACATGTAGATCGCCTCCAGCTTTTCACCAGCCTGGCGCACACCTATTACACTGGCAGGAACATGCCGCTTGCATCAGCGTGCGACGTGACTGCATCTGAATGGCTGCTGGACTTACCTAAGCTCTGGACAGGGCTCTGCATCAACCCTACTTTACCAGGCATAACAACATTATTGATGTTGGATGAGCTCTGGATTCTAAATCTCAAGTTTGGCCACCGTTGCATCAACCAGGTTTATATGTGAATCTCGGTTCCTTTGGGATACACAGCTAATAATGTCGGGGGGGTGATGCTTGATGGCATTGTTACCCTTCTCTCATTGTTACCCTTCTCTCGCAAATGCCAGACGACTATAAAATTGAAGATAAGGAAAAACAAAACCTGTAGTTATGTTCCGTATTATGCTCGGAAGAAAGAGAGGATCCTCTGAAGGATGTAAAGGATCCAAAGGAATGAATTTGATAACATAATCGGTACACTGGTAAAGCTTTTTGCTACTTACGATGGGAAGTACCAACTACCAACAGATCATCAAGAAAAAACTGGAGCCATCAAATCAGGAAGCACTACATCAGCTTTGGGGCAATTACCATCGCGGCTTTAGCCTTTCAGCACTTTAAAGTGACGAGTGGTTTCCTCTGTTTTGCTTATTGTTTTATCACTAAGTTATAACTGTCGTTACTACAGAAATACAGATTTACTTTCTGTTCAACGCATATTATAATATGTACGATGGTTTCAACAACTCTGCTTTAATCTTTAAAAGGGCACGACGAAATACATACATTTGAGATAAATAAAATAAGACTGAAATTGTATCATATAAAGAGAAATAACATTTACGTGGTTCGATATAACCAGCCTACATTCATAGATGAGAGAAATCCACTATAATTTTATAAACATGACATATAAGAATACACAACACCATAAATCCAGTAGATAATTAATAGAGTAAAAACAATTCTAATTTCTAACCTAGTACTTAGAACGAAAACAATCATAATTTCTAAGACACTCTACACATGATGTTTAATAACTTTTACATTAAATATTAAATACTCTGTGTTCTCACATTCTCTCATAACCTTGAATTGGTTCTCACTCATATATTTATAAGTAGAATATGAAATATTCTATTTCTAATAGGATTTATATTTCAATTCCTAATACGATTCTTAAATTTTATTCCTATTTACAACTATGTTCCTTATCAAATAGTTTTCTCCAAAACATACAATTTTATATGAAAACAAATAAGAAAACGAGTCATAATAGCCCAACACTCTGTTATCAGTTTCATATATTTTTCTTCTTTGATTCTGGCATATAAATGGGAAATGCTGTCAAGTTTTTCCCCCACTTTCCTGGTGAAATTGTTGACTTCAGAGGGGAGAAAAATAGTTGGTTAAATAGTTTAAATAATTTCATATGCAGCCCTGCTCATCATTACAGGTGAAAAAATGCTTGAAACCATCAATGACTTTTTTGGATAAAATACTCAATTAGCTAAGGTCTGCATTGGATTCAACGTAACACAGTGGTCAAATGAATTTCTTAATAGAGTAGGAATTGATCAATATTTCATGGTTGTATTCACCATGATATGAGCTCATCAAATTTTAAACAAAGTCTCCGACGAAAGGGAATTTTCAGATAATATAATTGAAATATTAAGATTCTCATGATATCATATGAATATATTTTCTCATATGACATCATCTCTACTTAAGGAAATCGTCAGAAGAAAAGACAAGTTCAAATTGGTCTCCTCCTATAATATATGAGGAAAAGAAAAGTTCCAATTGGGTACTCTTGCAACAAGATTAAATTAATTCCTAAAACTAACCCATTGCAATCTCCAGAAGTAAACTTTAAAAACTAAATTTGATGCTGAATATGATACTTACCATCTAAACGATTTGTAGCTATCTTGCCTGCATATGGAAGGGAACACAAATGAGTTCTGCCCCATCAATCATGACACACCTCATTGCATACATCATTCCCCAGATATTTTGATGGAGTACATGCTTTCAACAGCGAAGACCTAGAAGAAAAGTCCGACAGCCATTCTCTCGTCCAGGGAACAATCTGGTTCTAGTGTGAGCATCAACTATCTGCAAATGATGCAAAACTCTCCAACACTTGCTGGCTTCACAGTACAGCATCAATTAACATTTAGGTTCAAGATTCATAAGGCTGAAAGGCGATGAGAAGAGAAAAGGGGAATCTTACTCATCATCTCCAAAGGCATCTGCCATGCATTATTTAAACAGAAACACAACAAATTATGCAAGTATGCCTGTTTATCAGTCTCCTTAATATACGTGGTGCTTGATTTGCTGAATTAGAAGCAGGGGAAAAACGGATTTCCAGTCTGTAATAAATTTTGAATAAATTCTGCTAGTTTGGACAAACAAGATAATCATTAGAGGTTTTCTTCCCAATTGAATAAATGAGCATTCTTGCATATCATGATGAAAGCTTTCATGTATAGCATGTCTAAAAACAGAGCATCACGGGCCTCTAACCCTACAACCAAATCTTTAGAACCTGTCTTTTATTATCTAGGCTGGAACTCTCTTGCCAAATAAAGAACTATGACTAAACATATAGGATGGTTCAACTATAGTTTTTAGCTAACTTGAGGCACTAGGAGTTTTGGTTCTAATCGCCATATGACTTGGACTCGTTGCAAACACAGCAAATATAAATCAAACTATAGACTGAATCTGGTCATAAGAGAAGACAAGAGGATAAAAATATCAATCAATCCAACACAATAATAACAAAGATTGTAGTATAAAATTCTGCTAGTATATTATTCAGAACAGAAACAATATTCACATGTTCCACCTTTAAAGAATCACTTTGAATGAAAAAAGAAAATTGAAGCAATAACTCAACTATACAATGTATCAGTGTCACCACAAAAACAACTGTAAAGCCGCCAAGAATCAGCAACAAAAATACCCTCATCTAGGTGCTATGGACACTGAAAAGTCAGTAGGCAAACCAATTTTCTCAGCCCAAGTCTTGGACTCCAAATACAACTTAGAAACCAATCCTGCCACATGCCTCATATCAGGCCTTTTCTCCGGATATTCATCCACACACTGCAAACCCAGCAATACCATTTTCTCAGCCACCTCCACCGGATATGAGTCCCTCAACCTCCTATCCACCCACCTCCTCACACCACTACCACCACCAGCAGCTGCCTCACACGCTGTTTCAATCACACTAATCCTCTTATACGCACCACTCCCCTCATCAAAAACAAACCTCAATGCCTCATCCCCAGACACTAGTTCCAACATCACCACACCAAAAGCATACACATCTGACTTCTGAGAGGCAACCCCAGAAAGCTGAAACTCCGGAGACATATACCCTCTAGTCCCCTCAATTTTCCTTACTTTAGAATCATTCTTCCCCATCACTTCACCACACAATTCAGCAGTCCCAAAATGACAAAACTTAGCACACAAAGCCTCAGAATCAGAATCTCCTTCACTAACTATAATACTTGAACTCTTAATATGATTATGAATAAGATTGGACTGAAGACCCGAAAAATGGTGAATATAATCAAGACCATGAGCAAGATCAGTAGCGACCTGCATACGCGAGAGCCATGAAGACAAAACTGTAAAATCTGGATTATTTTTATTCCTGAGACAATCTGAAAGATTTGCTCCTGAAACATATTCATAAACAAGATATATATAATTCCCAGAAACAGAAGCACCCAGAAGCTTGATTAAACTACTATGATGACTACGACAAATCACAGATAACCTCTCACATAACTGTTCCAACTCCAAAACACGCCTCAACTTGCGTTGAAAGATGATTACCTCTTTACCCCGAATGGAGGAACGCCAAGAGGTGGAAGAAGAGGAGGAGCTGAACTTGTTGGACAAGAAGTTATTGGTAGCCGAAAAGATTTCTGAGAAGTCGTAAATGTGGGGGTTTTCTGGTAAAGATTCTCTTAGAGTTTTGAGGGATGTTGAAGCTGCGCTATTACCGGACGATTTTGAGGAGAAATTGTAATGGGAATTGGGCGTGTAATCGTTGCTGGTAAAGTTGCTTAAAGAAGGGTCGGTTATCGAAGATGATTTGGACTTGAATGAGGATTTTGAAGAGCGCGAGTTGCGTGGCATCTGTGAGACTATGTCTGTGCTACGTTTTGATCTACACATGGGTGAAATATAGCATAGAGATTCGATGGGATTTTGAATGTCGTGATGTGAGCATAGCAGAGATTTAAGATTGAAGAAGATTTTGATGGTTGTGTGAAATTGGGTTTTGGAGGCTTCTACTCTGGTCTCTGTCAGTTGCTAACGTTGGCTAACTGAACATCTGAAAGCTCACGGGCTGTCGTGTTCCTGGGTCTTTGGCTGTCTAAAACTTTTGCGTATGAACTGGGCTTCAAATAGCGTATGTAATAGGCACGTGTACGTCTAAGCAATCAATCCAATTTTATTGTATAGAGTATAGACTGGTCAAGATGATTAAAAGGATAAACTTCGAGCAGCCATTTTCTATTCATTTCTGAATTCTAAACCAGGGAAGCTCTTAACCCCTTTAAATTCAAACAGATGATGATGTTAATGTTAAAAAGTCAAATTTAGTAAATGTCTATCAACTCCCATTCTTCAAAAGAATTTTTCTTGTTATATCAAACGATTCAATGGCTAACATCTAATCCAAGCATCTTTTTGTATATAATTCATTATTTACATAAAATGAACTACATATTTTATTATTTAAAATACTAAAAAAATTTAATTAAGAATAAATGACCTTGACTAGTTCAAATTATGAAGTGGGTACAATACAACCGCTGATAATTATAAAGAAGAATGCATACAGGTCATGAAGAATTTTATAATGAGAGACTGACAGTGAGTTAGGTGACAAGCTATCAACTTCCCTCCATCGACAAGGATTTCTTTTTCAAGAAAATAATATAAAACTTGATTTGTTGAAAATTTTATTCCAACAATATAATATAAAAACTTCGATTAAATGTGGGTATGTTTTTGTTGGTTGGTATCAACATTTTCTGAAAGGAGTTGTCAAATTTTGAAGAAAAAAATAAATGATTGGGATTGGCACGTGTTTTGAAAGAATCAGTAAATAGATGTCTAAAGTATAAAAGAACCCTTAAAAGAACCACTCTTTAATGGTTAATGGGGTTGCTAGTGCTAGACAAACTACTTTGAAATTAAAATGCCTTATTTCTGACTTGAAATATTTCCATAGAAATACAACAATGACCTTTCAGCCACTGCATTTCCACTTTCAACAACTCCGTATCCTGCAAGCAAAGATACTTGAATTTTGACTAAAGAGTCTAATCTAAGACCAAGAGTAATAAATCTTCTGTATACCCATTAAATTGTCAAGACAGATGATGGGCATCCATTTCTTTTGCTTAATAATACTTTTTCCAATCTTTCTTCTGGATTTAATTTTTGGGGGTTTGTTACCTGCTGGCCAGGTTGTTACCAGCCCAATTTCAACCATTAAATCTGCTCACAAAAGGAATTACTGCACAAAATAAAGCAATAAGAAGCACTTCCCTGAATATCTACTTAATGGAACAATTTTCTTTAAGTTAATAACTGAGTCTGACCACCCCTGCACTCGAAATCCAGACGCCTGAAAAATCAATGTTCAAACTCGTTTCTTCCACAGTGAAGAAATTATGAGTTCAGCCCGAGTCTCAACGTGGGAGTTGGAAGGATTCAGAATTAAAACTAGCATGCAAGCTCAACTAAATGATAAACCTGAAACTATCTGATGTAACAATGATTTGATAGAATTCATATTTAAAAAATAAATATAAATGCAGAGCATGATCCATTATAACAAATCTGTATAGAGGAAAACTCTTGAGCAGATATTTTACAAAACAGAACAATCAGGTAAAAAAAACCTCAATAATAGAAAATGGTGAAGTTGATGCAGGTAAAACGGTGTTTGTGGGCATTAAAAATGATGGAGTTGAAAGATAAATGATATTTACAGAGATGGTAAAGCTTTCCAGATGAAGATGATGACCCTAAATATAAAGTGAACACACTCCTTTAGTCTACAAACTATTAAAATTTAACATCAACATGTTCAGAAGCTCAGCAGGTGTAACAAACAATCCTAAAATTTTAATGCTAATAAACAAGAGATATTGAGCAACCTATAACTTCTCCACCAAAAACTTGAACCCCAAAATCTATCACTAAGCCAGTCATTTTGCCAAAATAACTTAGATTGGTTACAACATTTTTGTCAAGCATTTAAACTATTTAACCTTTTCTTTTCCACACCAGCTTCCTTCCCATCTCCTCCCGACCACATTACTATTGACATTAACATGTACATCGTTTTTCCCCATGTCTAGTACTTTACTTGGCAGAATATTCGAAAGAGCAAGAGGAATAATAGCATTATCATCCCAATATATATGAGGGAAATAAGCACAAAAGAAATTCCGCAAAAATTAATTCTTCCATAAACAAATGGAAAAGCACCAAATAGAACTTTTCATTAGGATAAACCTACAAATGGTTAAAATCATTTTATACTTTTCCCATAAACCTACCTGAAAAGTCCTCATCTGAAGTAAAATGGATAACCAAATAGAATTCTAAAACACTGGAGTACCATGATCTAAAAGAATTCTAAAACACTGGAATATCATGATCTAAACATAATCTATTTTAATTGGCCTCATGGGAACACAATGACAATGACCCTTTTCTCTTTTTATACTTTTCTTATTATAAACTAAGCAGAAATGAAACAACACATCTCAATCAGAAAACAAACGTATAATGGTGAATGAAACAACAAACTTAAAGTCCGGGAAACAAATACTTAGATGATAATATTCAATAACATCAACTTCAGTAACAACCTTATCATTGTCAAAAGAAGACGATCTCTCATAAACATTAACAAAACACTCTAAATAGCATCATCACCATACTTTTCAAGAGCCGGACCGGTCAACCGACAAATCCGCCATTCATCATGAACTTTAGCCCCCATCTCTTCGTAAAACTTAATAGCATTAACATTCCAATCAAGCACAACCCACTCAACTCTCCCATACCCCATTTTCACTGCTTGTTTCGCGACGGCACTCAACAACATCCTCCCAAAACCCTTCCTTCTGTAACACTCTCTCACGAACAAATCCTCAATATAAAACCCGGGTTTCGCGAGAAACGTGGAATAATTCGGAAAAAATAAAACGAACCCAGCAACAGTAACATCGTTAACATTATCGGAGATGAAAGTTTCGCGCTGGGGATCGATGAGGGGGTGATCTAAGTAAATGACGCGTTCGGAGGAGGGGAAGGGTTTTGGGGAGACTTCGAGAAGGAAGATGGTGAAGGAGGTGAAGGGAGCGGAGTTGAAGAGGGTGGCGGAGAGAGAGGATTCCGTGGCGGAGCAGAGGTCAGTAAGGCGTTCGAAGACGGCCATTTGGTGGATGAGTTTGTGGATGTGCGGCACGTCCGCGGGAGTGGCCAGACGGATGCGGGAGAAGAGAGGGTTGTCACGGCGAGAGGACTCTTGGAAAGCGATGGAGGGCTCCGGTGCTGGGGCTGGTGGCGGCGGTGGTGCGGCAGCGGCCATTTTTTTGGGTTGAAGATGAAGAGCTGAAAAGCGGTTTCTAGAGGAATGAGTGAGGTTTTGAGTATCGGTTTGTCTGTGTTATTGTGCACAGGAGTGTCCAATTTTAGGTAATTTTATACTTTGCTTCATTAATTTTACCATTCAACTTTACTCTTTTTTTTTTCCTTTTTTTTTTTTAAAATACTATTCTACAGTAGCCAAACATAAATGTGGACAAACTTCTTTTTTAACTTTTTCTCGTAACTTTCAACGTTCTAGACTAAGTTGTGGACCCATTTTGTTTTTTTGTTTTTTCAATTTTTTTAATTATTCTTTTTCATTTGTCGCTGGTACTTTTTTTTGTTCTTGGTTTTCAGAATTTCTACAAATTTAATTATAAAGATTAGGTAGGATTATTTTACTTTTGGAGTAAACGTACTTTTCCCACCGAAGATTTACCTTTATGATACTTGCCCATGTAAAAGGTTTCAAAATACCTTTTTTTTTACCAAAAGTTTATATTTCATTATTTCGTTAATACTTAAAATATTATTCATTTTCTTAACCAGTGTTCATGAGTTATTATAAGCAAAGTTAAGAGGAGTTTTATAAAGTAGAGTCAGTAGATAAAATAGTGGTGACCGATTGAATATTCACTATCAGAATCAACTGAAAATTAATTAAGAACAGAAAACCTTAGCTTTGTTCTGACCGACAATCGGCAAAATATCAGGTGTTGAGGTGACAGAAGTTTTATAGAGAAGAGACCGAAGGTTCAAATCAGTGGCAGATCCAGGATTTTTGCCCAAGGTGGCCTCTGCAATTTCGGCATTGTTTGTCAAACAATTAGTAAAAACTTAAAAAAATTACCAAACCTTAAAAAAAAAACAATATCAAGAACCTGAAAAGAATGTAATAAAACAATATTTTTTTACTTTAATAAATCTATGAAAAGTAAAATTTTGAGTAAATATGTTGAGTAAACCTTGAGCAAAACCTTTTTATTTTTTTATTTTTGGCTTCTAAAGATTATAATATAAATTTTTATGATTTTGATTAGGCCTAACCTAAGCTAAAGTCAACCACAACTTAAATCAAGTCAACGTTGTGTTGACTTTTAATATGAATTAATACAAAAAATGGAATTTTCTTGACATAAACATAGATAGTAACTTGAATTTCTTTAATAATTTTATATAACTAAACAATGACATTTGAAATGTAGGAAAGTGGTGGGTGACAGGTGAAAAATAATGTCCTTTAAAATATAGTTAATATTTTAATTTGGAAAAACAGGTTCATTCTTAGACATAAAACACAAAATAAATTCACAAGATTCATGTTTTTTTCCCTCAAATTAGAATAAAAAACCTCCAAAAAAACAAACATGATTTAACCCTAAAATTAACTAAATTGAAATGTGCAATACACATACCTAAAACTGATAAAACAGAAAATGAAGCTAATTGTGGCATCTTGAGTAGTGAAAGCTTCAACAAGTTCAGTCTTCAAAAGTTTTAAGAGCAAATAACATGTATGAGAGAGTAAAGAATTTTAGGGATAAAATCATAAAAAACAGGTAGAGTTGTGGAGAAAAATAGTGGAAAAAGTTTTAAACTTTTAATATGACGTGGGCTTAGAATATATATATTAATAACAAATTTTTTATGAACCTAGATATACGTATAATAGTTCTTATTTAAAAAAAAATCTGAGGATGGGCTTGAGTATATATTTTAATAACAATTTTCTGTAGGTCTATATATTAATAAGTTTTTGTTTTTTTTTATTTTTAAATCTAAGGGTAAGCCTAGGCCTCCCCTCAAAGGGGTTGGATTAGCCCCTAGTTTAAATGGTGAGGACGGAAAGAATTTTCGCAGTCGAAATTAGCTTTGGATATTAACGAAATGGGTAATACTACACTTACAACTTTCTCACTCATAAACTTTTTCTCACAATCCCGATGTGTCGGCTCGCAAATGGATCCCGCTTACTCACTATAGGTTACATCTGCTTAATTATGAGTTGTTATATCAGAGTTGTGAGAGAAAGTTTGTAAAATTAGATTGTGAATTAATATTTATCTTAATAGAACATAAACTTTGGGTGAAAGGTGATATTTTGAAGCTTATTTGGTGGACAATGTCAATAAGGCAAACCTTGAGTAGGAAAAGTCTTTACCCTTGAGATTATTTTGACATTATATTGTTGAAGAAAGAAAGAAAGCAAAAGAAGTAAAGAAGGAAGGAAGCTCTGGACTGTTCTAAAGTATTAAAGTAATAAAACCATGTGGCCATTAAGATAAGGAACAGACATATAATGATTGAACTCATCTCTTTTGTTTATGACACATTGCCAAATGCCAAATGCCAATCTTCCAATTGACTCAACTAAATTCTTAGAAACAACTAAATTTGTCACATTCTGTAATATTAAAACTTCATGCTATGATATATTTAATCGAATCAACACCAACCCTTGGATTTGTTTAACTGATCATGTTTATTATAATCAAAACAAAAAAGCTTATGAACAAAGGTTGATAACAGTAGGAGACAGATATTCTAACGTTTCCATAAATAAGTTTAGGGCCAAATCAAGAGACAATTGTAAAGTCATGCAAGCCTAAGCAAAAAGCATAGTAAGGATATAAGTATCGAAGCCCAAAAGTTAGGATAAAGATTGATTCACAAACCAATCTTATAAATTTTATCTAGTAACCCTAAAATAACTGTTTACGATTGATCAGTTTGTAAATAGGTAGGAAAGACCAATAGCGAAAGGACGAGTCCTATTTATCAACCTACAAAAATAAGATGGATCAAAGGAAAAGTCAAAAAGAGCCCAAACCCTCATATTTTACAAGTTACAATCCAATTCTTTAAGAATAGGAAGTCAAAGAGAAATAGAAACACCATCTATACGATACCCCATTATCAAGGTTATGCTTCATGACTCCTTACCTTAAGGGACAAGTCATAAAACCCATAATCAAGAACCCTTATAACATGGGGATTGCAATTGAAGAAGACAAGTCAAATTTTTACTACACAAGCAAGCTTAAACACATTTAGGCTTTACGCTACCAATATTGTTTCTTTACTTTTGTAATCTCCATCAAGGTTCCACCATATCTTTGTACCTATTGGGATTAATGGGATAATAAGAATCTTATCATTTTTGGGTCAAACAACCAGTATCTTCTCTTCAATTCTATACCTGATATATGCAAGCAAATCTAGATCCAACGAGTTTCATTTTTTGCATAGATATGATGCTTAGGGGTGAGCATGGGTAAATAGTAGAACCAGAACCGACCCTGTTAGGGTTCGGTTCCAGTTTTAGAAAATTAGAATTGGAAATTTTTGGGTCCAATTTCAATGCCTATAATGCTAGAACCAGAACCAGAACCAGAACTGGAATCAAGGTCTAAGTACCCAGTTAGGAATTGAGATTGAATTGTAATTTTTGTAAATTGTTGAGCGTGTATTAGTAAGTTTTTAGGGGGTGTATTTGTCTTTTTTGTAGAAGTAAGGGGTAATTAAAATTAATCCGAATACTCAGAACCGGAACCAAAACCTATGTTTCAGGTTCTGATATCAGGTTTCCAAGAACCAGAGCTGACTGGTTCCAGTTCTAGTTCCAAATCTTAGGTATCGATTGATTTTCGTTCCAATTCCTTAAAAAAATATAGAGCACCTAAAACCGATCACCCCTAATGATGCTGTTGCCAATGATTGTGTTCTAGTAAGCTTCCAACCCTGTTACTTCTATTTTAGTAGGATTATCAGCTCCATATATAAGAGGGAAAGTTTGAAAAATGAAAAAGAAAAGTGCAACCCTCAGCCGTTGATTTCGGGTGACCGATTGAATATTCACTATCAGAATCAACTGAAAATTAATTAAGAACAGAAAACCTTAGCTTTGTTCTGACCGACAATCGGCAAAATATCAGGTGTTGAGGTGACAGAAGTTTTATAGAGAAGAGACCGAAGGTTCAAATCAGTGGCAGATCCAGGATTTTTGCCCAAGGTGGCCTCTGCAATTTCGGCATTGTTTGTCAAACAATTAGTAAAAACTTAAAAAAATTACCAAACCTTAAAAAAAAAACAATATCAAGAACCTGAAAAGAATGTAATAAAACAATATTTTTTTACTTTAATAAATCTATGAAAAGTAAAATTTTGAGTAAATATGTTGAGTAAACCTTGAGCAAAACCTTTTTATTTTTTTATTTTTGGCTTCTAAAGATTATAATATAAATTTTTATGATTTTGATTAGGCCTAACCTAAGCTAAAGTCAACCACAACTTAAATCAAGTCAACGTTGTGTTGACTTTTAATATGAATTAATACAAAAAATGGAATTTTCTTGACATAAACATAGATAGTAACTTGAATTTCTTTAATAATTTTATATAACTAAACAATGACATTTGAAATGTAGGAAAGTGGTGGGTGACAGGTGAAAAATAATGTCCTTTAAAATATAGTTAATATTTTAATTTGGAAAAACAGGTTCATTCTTAGACATAAAACACAAAATAAATTCACAAGATTCATGTTTTTTTCCCTCAAATTAGAATAAAAAACCTCCAAAAAAACAAACATGATTTAACCCTAAAATTAACTAAATTGAAATGTGCAATACACATACCTAAAACTGATAAAACAGAAAATGAAGCTAATTGTGGCATCTTGAGTAGTGAAAGCTTCAACAAGTTCAGTCTTCAAAAGTTTTAAGAGCAAATAACATGTATGAGAGAGTAAAGAATTTTAGGGATAAAATCATAAAAAACAGGTAGAGTTGTGGAGAAAAATAGTGGAAAAAGTTTTAAACTTTTAATATGACGTGGGCTTAGAATATATATATTAATAACAAATTTTTTATGAACCTAGATATACGTATAATAGTTCTTATTTAAAAAAAAATCTGAGGATGGGCTTGAGTATATATTTTAATAACAATTTTCTGTAGGTCTATATATTAATAAGTTTTTGTTTTTTTTTATTTTTAAATCTAAGGGTAAGCCTAGGCCTCCCCTCAAAGGGGTTGGATTAGCCCCTAGTTTAAATGGTGAGGACGGAAAGAATTTTCGCAGTCGAAATTAGCTTTGGATATTAACGAAATGGGTAATACTACACTTACAACTTTCTCACTCATAAACTTTTTCTCACAATCCCGATGTGTCGGCTCGCAAATGGATCCCGCTTACTCACTATAGGTTACATCTGCTTAATTATGAGTTGTTATATCAGAGTTGTGAGAGAAAGTTTGTAAAATTAGATTGTGAATTAATATTTATCTTAATAGAACATAAACTTTGGGTGAAAGGTGATATTTTGAAGCTTATTTGGTGGACAATGTCAATAAGGCAAACCTTGAGTAGGAAAAGTCTTTACCCTTGAGATTATTTTGACATTATATTGTTGAAGAAAGAAAGAAAGCAAAAGAAGTAAAGAAGGAAGGAAGCTCTGGACTGTTCTAAAGTATTAAAGTAATAAAACCATGTGGCCATTAAGATAAGGAACAGACATATAATGATTGAACTCATCTCTTTTGTTTATGACACATTGCCAAATGCCAAATGCCAATCTTCCAATTGACTCAACTAAATTCTTAGAAACAACTAAATTTGTCACATTCTGTAATATTAAAACTTCATGCTATGATATATTTAATCGAATCAACACCAACCCTTGGATTTGTTTAACTGATCATGTTTATTATAATCAAAACAAAAAAGCTTATGAACAAAGGTTGATAACAGTAGGAGACAGATATTCTAACGTTTCCATAAATAAGTTTAGGGCCAAATCAAGAGACAATTGTAAAGTCATGCAAGCCTAAGCAAAAAGCATAGTAAGGATATAAGTATCGAAGCCCAAAAGTTAGGATAAAGATTGATTCACAAACCAATCTTATAAATTTTATCTAGTAACCCTAAAATAACTGTTTACGATTGATCAGTTTGTAAATAGGTAGGAAAGACCAATAGCGAAAGGACGAGTCCTATTTATCAACCTACAAAAATAAGATGGATCAAAGGAAAAGTCAAAAAGAGCCCAAACCCTCATATTTTACAAGTTACAATCCAATTCTTTAAGAATAGGAAGTCAAAGAGAAATAGAAACACCATCTATACGATACCCCATTATCAAGGTTATGCTTCATGACTCCTTACCTTAAGGGACAAGTCATAAAACCCATAATCAAGAACCCTTATAACATGGGGATTGCAATTGAAGAAGACAAGTCAAATTTTTACTACACAAGCAAGCTTAAACACATTTAGGCTTTACGCTACCAATATTGTTTCTTTACTTTTGTAATCTCCATCAAGGTTCCACCATATCTTTGTACCTATTGGGATTAATGGGATAATAAGAATCTTATCATTTTTGGGTCAAACAACCAGTATCTTCTCTTCAATTCTATACCTGATATATGCAAGCAAATCTAGATCCAACGAGTTTCATTTTTTGCATAGATATGATGCTTAGGGGTGAGCATGGGTAAATAGTAGAACCAGAACCGACCCTGTTAGGGTTCGGTTCCAGTTTTAGAAAATTAGAATTGGAAATTTTTGGGTCCAATTTCAATGCCTATAATGCTAGAACCAGAACCAGAACCAGAACTGGAATCAAGGTCTAAGTACCCAGTTAGGAATTGAGATTGAATTGTAATTTTTGTAAATTGTTGAGCGTGTATTAGTAAGTTTTTAGGGGGTGTATTTGTCTTTTTTGTAGAAGTAAGGGGTAATTAAAATTAATCCGAATACTCAGAACCGGAACCAAAACCTATGTTTCAGGTTCTGATATCAGGTTTCCAAGAACCAGAGCTGACTGGTTCCAGTTCTAGTTCCAAATCTTAGGTATCGATTGATTTTCGTTCCAATTCCTTAAAAAAATATAGAGCACCTAAAACCGATCACCCCTAATGATGCTGTTGCCAATGATTGTGTTCTAGTAAGCTTCCAACACTGTTACTTCTATTTTAGTAGGATTATCAGCTCCATATATAAGAGGGAAAGTTTGAAAAATGAAAAAGAAAAGTGCAACCCTCAGCCGTTGATTGTTCCTCAAATAAAGGGCAGACAACCAAATATAATATAATATTTTTCCCGTAATTCTACGTTACAGTAAAAAAACTACAAAAGTGGAAACGCGATACAATTCTTAATATAATGACGATGACCAGCAAACAAATCAAGAAACTCCTGAAAAACAAACGCTTATTGATATTAAAGAAATAACATCCGCTTCACTCACCAAGCTTCTCAAGAGCTGCACTGCTCAACCAGCATAAACGCCATTTATGATCAACCACTTCAGCTCCCATCTCTTCGTAAAACTTAATAGCATCATCATTCCAGTCAATCACAGCCCACTCAACTTTCCCATACCCCATTTTCACAGCTTGTTTCGCAACTGCACTCAACAGCATCCGTCCAAAACCCTTCCTTCTGTAACACTCTCTCACGAACAAATCCTCGATGCAAAACCCGTGTTTCGCGAGAAATGAGGAATAATTCGGAGAAAATGAAACGAACCCAACAACAGTAACATCGTTAACTTTATCAGAGATGAATGTTTCGTGCTCGGTATCGGTTAGTGGATGGTCTAAGTGAATGACACGGTCGGAGGGGGTCAAGGGGTTCGGGGAGACTTCGAGGAGGAAGATAGTGACGGAAGTGAAGGGGGCGTATTTGAAGATGGTGGCGAAGAAGTCGTGAGTGAGGTGTGAGAAGACGGCCTGTTGGTGGAGGAGTTTGTAGATGTGGGGGACGTCGGCGGGAGTGGCCAGACGAATGCGGGAGAAGAGAGAATGGGAGGGCTCCATTTTTTTTTCTGGTTGGAGATAGAAGAGTTCTGGATGATTCAGGATGAAATTTATGAGGATAGAATGATAGTGAATTTCAACCACCACCATGGAAATTTCAGTAAGACAATAATATAAAACTTGATGTGGCGAAAATTTTATTCCAACTTATAATATAAAAAAGAAAAGTTTACATTTGATATGGNAACATGTAGTGAGTTGCCTGTCTCAATGCCATGCTCAGTGCTATAATCGCGTTTCAGAATCACCACAGAACTGCAAGAATGTAAGGGTAAGGGTAAACTCTGGAGCTTGGTGCAGCACTGTGACTGTGTTAATATGAGAATCATCGTAGACATGATGGCATGAGAATCCAAATTTGATTACAGGTGAGGTGAGTTGTCATGGTAGAGAAGAGCCTTATCCACCAAATTCTTGACCCTCTTTTTAATGGTCTCCCCAAGCTCTTTTTTTCTTCAAATGTGAGACGGGGGAATTATTCACTTGCATCTTCTGATATTGATTCGTTACCGTGTCCAAGTTGCTAGCATCCATGCCCAATTTCACCATTCCAAGGACTGAATTTATATGGAGTACAAATCCAAAAGAACGTAATTATTTGAAGTAGATAAGTTCAGATTCCTGCTCTCCAAGTAAAATCTTCAGAGAAGCCGAGCAGAGATCCGGTTCTACTTTTGTAAGCGGTTCCAAAAAAATCTCTTTTCTACCGGTGGAAACAGAGTTCTACAAGGAATATGGTTTTCAATTTCCAGTTGAAAAAAAAAAAAAGGGAAAAAATGAAATTCTTTCTATTTATATTGTTGTAAATGCAAAATTAGTTTATACAAGGCAGGTGAGTTTTGATTTCATGACTGATTCAGGAGAGTACTATCCTCGAATGCTGAATTGAGGAACAGATCTAATATGAGAATTCCTTCTCCATTCATAGTACTTCATATTAAATTGCTCTTATGGGGCGTTTGGTTGGTGGTAATGTCAGATTATTGGGATAATGTCATCTGATATTACTTGATTACCACGTTTGATTGTTAAGTAATATAAGATTTCGGTAACCTTTAAATACCAATAATAGTTACTATTGGTAATATTGGAGGTAATCTGATTACCTCTATTTTCCTAGGTATTCTGAGATTAACAGGGTTATTTTTTTTTGTTACAATTTTATCCCTTATTAATAAAAATTTTGGACAATAATGCCCTCATTTTAAAATAAATTTACATTAATATCCTATTTCAATTTTACCCTTGTTTAACTAAAATTTTGGACAATAATGTCCTTGTATTTAAAACAATTTACAGACCACTGCCACTCAGCCACCACCATCACTGCCACCTAGCCACCACCGCCTACAGCGGCCAACCACCACGGACCACCTCGGAAAACTCACCAGAGTCCCTAAAAAAGAACGAGTTTGAGTGGGAGGCTCCGGGAGTCATCGATATGGCCGTTTTCAGCCATATTGATGGCCGAAAACGACCATATCAGGCCAGATCTGGTCGTTAATGGCCAGATCCCTAGCCATTAGCGGCCAAATCTGGCCTGATATGGCCGTTTTCGGCCATCAATATGGCCGAAAACAGCCATATCAAAGCTTCTTAGTCACGGTGAGTTGTTGATGGGGACTTTCGGAGACTTCCGACGGTGGTCTGCGGTGGCGGCAGGAGGTAGGGGTGATTTCGTAATAAATTAAAGTTTTATATAAGTAGGGGTGTTTTAACTAAATCTGAAATATTGGGGGTTAAAAGAAATTATTCAAAAATTAATAATAAAAATAATATTATATTAATATTTGTAAAGGGGACAATTTAGTAATTTAAATAACATACCCACCAATTTATTNTCCGTATTATGCTCGGAAGAAAGAGAGGATCCTCTGAAGGATGTAAAGGATCCAAAGGAATGAATTTGATAACATAATCGGTACATTGGTAAAGCTTTTTGCTACTTACCATGGGAAGTACCAACTACCAACAGATCATCAAGAAAAATCTGGAGCCATCAAATCAGGAAGCACTACATCAGCTTTGGGGCAATTACCATCGCGGCTTTAGCCTTTCAGCACTTTAAAGTGACGAGTAGTTTCCTCTGTTTTGCTTACTGTTTTATCACTAAGTTATAAATGTCGTTACTACAGAAGTACAGATTAACTTCTGTTCAACGCATGTTATAATATGTACGATGGTTTCGACAACTTGGCACAACGAAATACATACATTCGAGATAAATAATATGAGATTAAAATTATATCACATAAAGAAACATGATATTTACGTAATTCAACATAACCTGCTTACATCCATAGATGAGAGAAATTCACTATAATTTTATGAACATGATATATAAGAATAAGAGTACATAACACCATAAATCCAGTAGATAATTAATGGAGTGAAAACAATTCTAATTTCTAACCTAGTACCTAGAACGAAAACAATCATAGTTTCTAAGACACTCTACACATAGTGTTTAATAACCCATACATTAAATAGTAAATACTCTGTGCTTTCACATTCTCTCATAACCTTGAATTGGTTCTCACACCTATATTTATAAGTGGAATATGAAATATTCTATTTCTAATAGGATTCATATTTCAATTCCTAATAGGACTCCTAAATTTTATTCCTATTTACAACTGTATTTATTCATTAAATAGTTTTTCCCAAGATATACAATTTCACATAAAAACAAATAAGNCTGAACAACATGAGACAAAATTGCTTCATGCTCTATCTGGAAATTGTAAGATGTGCAAAACAAACCATCTTATTTTGCCAGTTCTCTTTTGACAGTGAGATGATCCAGTCATTCAATCCAAAAGCACAGCAAAATCCATTATTTTTCTGAGATCAATCAAGGATTCCATCTTAATAACTTTAACTTCAAGTAGAATGTCAATCAACACTTGCTACATTAACTTTCAAAATTAGACTCAGACCTTTAAGAAGGCTACGCCTAGCATTCTACTATTAGAATTCGAGGCAATCATGGTAACCACATATTTGAAACAAGAAATGAAGTAACTCAACTACAAAGGCGTTTCCTATATATTGTTGTAGGTAGCTGGATATATTAGTCTTTCAAGTTTCCCTTTCCAGTTAAATCTTCAAGTGTTAGATTAAATGTATCAGAAGAACCTTTCTTCACTTCTTCCCCACGAGCGGCAAGGAATTCCTCAACGCTTCCTGGTTCTCCAAACCACCCAAGACGATCTGCAATCAGGTGCAGATTATTACAGCCACCACAGCGTGCCACCACAACACCTTTCTCATAAGATTCACGACAAATGGTCTTCACAGATCTTGTTTCACATACCCTGCAAGTAAAGATCATAGCCAGATCATGCCTTGGGGATGTCTTCAAGTTGGAAACGGCAGTGTGCTTCACAGCAGAACTGTCATCAGTGGGCTTTAAACTGCCAGTCTCATGATTTTGCAGAACCTCATCAGCCACGCTGGTTGGATTTGTTATTGTTTTAAGTCCTCTTCTATGATATTCATTTCTGCTAAAGAGTGCACTTGCTGAAGGAAACAACTGCCTAGAGGGTTCTGCCAGAATATTGAAAAGAGTAGAAAGTTTTTTAATACTTCAGAAAGTCAATGTCAATAACAAGGACAGAGAGAAGAGTATGTATGCTACATTAATTAATTGAAGGACCCAAGTCTCCTTCTTCACTCTAAATCATTCAGTTACATCAACCTTGTTAATCTCAACATCCTCATAAAGTGTCTAACTTGTCTTTTAAATAAGGGGTGAAAGTCACCCGAAAATTACCTAAATCAGCAAAATGCACAGATTTACTTTCTAATACAAAACAATGGTTGAACTAACACCCCTACTTCATTCATATTCATGACAACTAGTTTTCCCCTGCATTCTAATAATAAGCATTAAAAGCAAAAAACTAGATATTAGCAAAAGACATTTCAACATGTCTTAATATCCACCGAAAGGACATTTCTGAGACATCACCAAACATAGCCAGATTATTACCAAAGTTTCTAGGGTTTTAGATTTAATTCTTTGAGCAGATACCTAAGGACCTCTTCCACTTAATATTTACTTCAATTATGATCCCAAATAAGCTATGAGGAAGCAATCAGTCAAACGATCCGTGATAGCACGTGACTCCAAACACCAAAGAAAAAACTTGTCGGAGCAAATGTATCGGAAAAACACTTGAAAAAAAATCCTTCAGTTGTCCACAAAATCTCAAAACAGAAGACCAAAGGTCAAAACTGTATAAGCTAAATATGATATAGACTTACTTGATCAGAATAATTACAGATTTTGCCTCAATGTGAACTCATCAAAATGCTTAAAGGACAATTTAATTCATTGTCCACTTTGCTAAGCTGTTGCTTCAAACTCCACATATTTCTAAGAAACATAGCTTTAATTTCAAGAAATTTAAAATCAAACAAGATGATAAAAGATATAATTTCACTACTAAGAAAGGAATAAAGTTCGAGTATTTTTCCACTCAATTGGCTAAAATAGATATTATTTATCAAAATCATCAAGAACCCAAACCGGATATTCACTTAAAAAGCTCAAAACAAACAACAGAACAACAATACTGCGATTAAAACAATTTCTTATTAACATTTTTATATATGAACACATGCATATAGAACGAGCGAGAAAATCAAATAAGGAAAAGAGGCAGAGGGTTCGTTCACCTTTGAAGAAAGAAGAAGAGTTTTGAAGCCGATTAGGAGACAGGAGAGAAATCACTCGTTTAATCTGGGACACTCTTGCCGCCATGATTGATTACTTAGGGTCGTCGAGGTTGAAGGCAGCTCAAAGGAATGTGGGGCACACGCGTATTCATACACTTAACAATTTTTTCTTTTTCAAGTTTATTGTATAAAATATAAATAGCGCGGTTTGTTATAGTGTTGTACTGTTGTCTTCTCACCGTTTAAAACAACAGAAAGGACACGTGGCATAAATCTACTAACCCTAGCTGCCAAGTGTTGGTAATTTAATCTGATAAAGAACACCTAGGGAAAAGGTTAACGGCGTGATTTTCTTTTCAAAAAATGTCTTAAAATCTAATGAAATTTATCCTGTGTTGACAGCACACTGTATATACAGTGGACTGCGGTACTAGTTCCACAGAGTTTAAACGAAAGTAACAGACTTTCCCTCCAACCAAAACTTCCTTCGTTACTTGTTTTCAAGAAACCATTCAAACCCATCATAAAAATGATGCTGGATCAACAAGCTCGCCTGGAACTGTTTCATATAAAACCTATCTCTGTAAGGCTCTATTTTGAGAGTTTTTTTTTCCATTGGTTTTTAGGAGTTTTTAATTAAACTGATTTTGAGGTGTTTTAAAACCATTATTTGCTAGATTTTGTATATACTGGTTTTGATTGGCCGAAAAACTCCCAAGAACCAGTATAAAGTATTTTTGAGGGGTTTATAAAACATCCCAAATCGGAGTGTTTTAGTTGGTTTTAAAATTTTATTCTACAAATACCTTATCTACTACAAAACTATCCCAATTATATCCCAAAAAAAAAAAAAAAAAATTAATCATATTATGTCTCCAACCATATTAAATATAAAATAATTTTAAGCAATCATAAAAAAATTATTAAAATCTCATTTCTAGATGCTTTCTTAAAGAGGTGGAGTTACAATTTTTCAATCATTCCAGATGTTGCAAAGAATAGCGAAGAAAAATAAGGAGACTTTATCACATTTGAAGTTATAAAATACAAATAAATAAAAAGCAAATAAAGAACCTTTACTTTGTAATTGAAAAAAACAAAACTCCAAAGTACTGATTGAAGTTGGAGTATTTTTATGGGCATATATGTAAATTTATCATTTTAAAAAACTGTCAGAACCTCTGAAAAATAAACTTCTAAGTACAAGTTGGGTGTTTTAAAAACCGCTACTAAAAACCCCTCAAAACCGCTACGGTAGTTTATCCTTAAAATCGCTACGATGATTTACTCTCATAACCGCTACCATGAAACTCCCAAGTAGACACGTTTGGTTCCGATATTCACCACGCTTGTTTCATGATCTAGCCATGATGAACAAGGATTTCCTCTTATTCAGAGTCTTGAATATTATGAACTTGGTATATACATGACTTACATACCTATGGGCTGTGAGAACCCTATTGTCAAGTTACGCAAGTCTATTTTGATTTCTATGTCATTTTATTTGCTCAAGCATGGTTCTGAAACACTTGTGAATGCAATGGTTTATCAATAATACACTACTGATGTTGGATGAGTTCTGGATTCTAAATCTCAAGTTTGGCCGCCGTTGCATCAACCAGGTTTATATGTGAATCTCGGTTCCTTTGGGATACACAGCTGATACTGTCTGGGGGGTGATGCTTGATGGCATTGTTACCCTTCTCTCGCAAATGCCAGACGACTATAAAATTGAAGATAAGGAAAAACAAAACCTGTAGTTATGTTCCGTATTATGCTCGGAAGAAAGAGAGGATCCTCTGAAGGATGTAAAGGATCCAAAGGAATGAATTTGATAACATAATCGGTACATTGGTAAAGCTTTTTGCTACTTACGATGGGAAGTACCAACTACCAACAGATCATCAAGAAAAAACTGGAGCCATCAAATCAGGAAGCACTACATCAGCTTTGGGGCAATTACCATCGCGGCTTTAGCCTTTCAGCACTTTAAAGTGACGAGTGGTNAAATCAAGAAGTAGGTCAGATTGTCGTGCAAATCTTTCCTTGCGTCCCGTTACTCACCTGCTCGAGTGATTTACTCAACTCTTGCAGGGATTGGACATGTAGATCGCCTCCAGCTTTTCACCAGCCTGGCGCACACCTATTACACTGGCAGGAACATGCCGCTTGCATCAGCGTGCGACGTGACTGCATCTGAATGGCTGCTGGACTTACCTAAGCTCTGGACAGGGCTCTGCATCAACCCTACTTTACCAGGCATAACAACATTATTGATGTTGGATGAGCTCTGGATTCTAAATCTCAAGTTTGGCCGCCGTTGCATCAACCAGGTTTATATGTGAATCTCGGTTCCTTTGGGATACACAGCTGATACTGTCTGGGGGGTGATGCTTGATGGCATTGTTACCCTTCTCTCATTGTTACCCTTCTCTCGCAAATGCCAGACGACTATAAAATTGAAGATAAGGAAAAACAAAACCTGTAGTTATGTTCCGTATTATGCTCGGAAGAAAGAGAGGATCCTCTGAAGGATGTAAAGGATCCAAAGGAATGAATTTGATAACATAATCGGTACACTGGTAAAGCTTTTTGCTACTTACGATGGGAAGTACCAACTACCAACAGATCATCAAGAAAAAACTGGAGCCATCAAATCAGGAAGCACTACATCAGCTTTGGGGCAATTACCATCGCGGCTTTAGCCTTTCAGCACTTTAAAGTGACGAGTGGTTTCCTCTGTTTTGCTTATTGTTTTATCACTAAGTTATAACTGTCGTTACTACAGAAATACAGATTTACTTTCTGTTCAACGCATATTATAATATGTACGATGGTTTCAACAACTCTGCTTTAATCTTTAAAAGGGCACGACGAAATACATACATTTGAGATAAATAAAATAAGACTGAAATTGTATCATATAAAGAGAAATAACATTTACGTGGTTCGATATAACCAGCCTACATTCATAGATGAGAGAAATCCACTATAATTTTATAAACATGACATATAAGAATACACAACACCATAAATCCAGTAGATAATTAATAGAGTAAAAACAATTCTAATTTCTAACCTAGTACTTAGAACGAAAACAATCATAATTTCTAAGACACTCTACACATGATGTTTAATAACTTTTACATTAAATATTAAATACTCTGTGTTCTCACATTCTCTCATAACCTTGAATTGGTTCTCACTCATATATTTATAAGTAGAATATGAAATATTCTATTTCTAATAGGATTTATATTTCAATTCCTAATACGATTCTTAAATTTTATTCCTATTTACAACTATGTTCCTTATCAAATAGTTTTCTCCAAAACATACAATTTTATATGAAAACAAATAAGAAAACGAGTCATAATAGCCCAACACTCTGTTATCAGTTTCATATATTTTTCTTCTTTGATTCTGGCATATAAATGGGAAATGCTGTCAAGTTTTTCCCCCACTTTCCTGGTGAAATTGTTGACTTCAGAGGGGAGAAAAATAGTTGGTTAAATAGTTTAAATAATTTCATATGCAGCCCTGCTCATCATTACAGGTGAAAAAATGCTTGAAACCATCAATGACTTTTTTGGATAAAATACTCAATTAGCTAAGGTCTGCATTGGATTCAACGTAACACAGTGGTCAAATGAATTTCTTAATAGAGTAGGAATTGATCAATATTTCATGGTTGTATTCACCATGATATGAGCTCATCAAATTTTAAACAAAGTCTCCGACGAAAGGGAATTTTCAGATAATATAATTGAAATATTAAGATTCTCATGATATCATATGAATATATTTTCTCATATGACATCATCTCTACTTAAGGAAATCGTCAGAAGAAAAGACAAGTTCAAATTGGTCTCCTCCTATAATATATGAGGAAAAGAAAAGTTCCAATTGGGTACTCTTGCAACAAGATTAAATTAATTCCTAAAACTAACCCATTGCAATCTCCAGAAGTAAACTTTAAAAACTAAATTTGATGCTGAATATGATACTTACCATCTAAACGATTTGTAGCTATCTTGCCTGCATATGGAAGGGAACACAAATGAGTTCTGCCCCATCAATCATGACACACCTCATTGCATACATCATTCCCCAGATATTTTGATGGAGTACATGCTTTCAACAGCGAAGACCTAGAAGAAAAGTCCGACAGCCATTCTCTCGTCCAGGGAACAATCTGGTTCTAGTGTGAGCATCAACTATCTGCAAATGATGCAAAACTCTCCAACACTTGCTGGCTTCACAGTACAGCATCAATTAACATTTAGGTTCAAGATTCATAAGGCTGAAAGGCGATGAGAAGAGAAAAGGGGAATCTTACTCATCATCTCCAAAGGCATCTGCCATGCATTATTTAAACAGAAACACAACAAATTATGCAAGTATGCCTGTTTATCAGTCTCCTTAATATACGTGGTGCTTGATTTGCTGAATTAGAAGCAGGGGAAAAACGGATTTCCAGTCTGTAATAAATTTTGAATAAATTCTGCTAGTTTGGACAAACAAGATAATCATTAGAGGTTTTCTTCCCAATTGAATAAATGAGCATTCTTGCATATCATGATGAAAGCTTTCATGTATAGCATGTCTAAAAACAGAGCATCACGGGCCTCTAACCCTACAACCAAATCTTTAGAACCTGTCTTTTATTATCTAGGCTGGAACTCTCTTGCCAAATAAAGAACTATGACTAAACATATAGGATGGTTCAACTATAGTTTTTAGCTAACTTGAGGCACTAGGAGTTTTGGTTCTAATCGCCATATGACTTGGACTCGTTGCAAACACAGCAAATATAAATCAAACTATAGACTGAATCTGGTCATAAGAGAAGACAAGAGGATAAAAATATCAATCAATCCAACACAATAATAACAAAGATTGTAGTATAAAATTCTGCTAGTATATTATTCAGAACAGAAACAATATTCACATGTTCCACCTTTAAAGAATCACTTTGAATGAAAAAAGAAAATTGAAGCAATAACTCAACTATACAATGTATCAGTGTCACCACAAAAACAACTGTAAAGCCGCCAAGAATCAGCAACAAAAATACCCTCATCTAGGTGCTATGGACACTGAAAAGTCAGTAGGCAAACCAATTTTCTCAGCCCAAGTCTTGGACTCCAAATACAACTTAGAAACCAATCCTGCCACATGCCTCATATCAGGCCTTTTCTCCGGATATTCATCCACACACTGCAAACCCAGCAATACCATTTTCTCAGCCACCTCCACCGGATATGAGTCCCTCAACCTCCTATCCACCCACCTCCTCACACCACTACCACCACCAGCAGCTGCCTCACACGCTGTTTCAATCACACTAATCCTCTTATACGCACCACTCCCCTCATCAAAAACAAACCTCAATGCCTCATCCCCAGACACTAGTTCCAACATCACCACACCAAAAGCATACACATCTGACTTCTGAGAGGCAACCCCAGAAAGCTGAAACTCCGGAGACATATACCCTCTAGTCCCCTCAATTTTCCTTACTTTAGAATCATTCTTCCCCATCACTTCACCACACAATTCAGCAGTCCCAAAATGACAAAACTTAGCACACAAAGCCTCAGAATCAGAATCTCCTTCACTAACTATAATACTTGAACTCTTAATATGATTATGAATAAGATTGGACTGAAGACCCGAAAAATGGTGAATATAATCAAGACCATGAGCAAGATCAGTAGCGACCTGCATACGCGAGAGCCATGAAGACAAAACTGTAAAATCTGGATTATTTTTATTCCTGAGACAATCTGAAAGATTTGCTCCTGAAACATATTCATAAACAAGATATATATAATTCCCAGAAACAGAAGCACCCAGAAGCTTGATTAAACTACTATGATGACTACGACAAATCACAGATAACCTCTCACATAACTGTTCCAACTCCAAAACACGCCTCAACTTGCGTTGAAAGATGATTACCTCTTTACCCCGAATGGAGGAACGCCAAGAGGTGGAAGAAGAGGAGGAGCTGAACTTGTTGGACAAGAAGTTATTGGTAGCCGAAAAGATTTCTGAGAAGTCGTAAATGTGGGGGTTTTCTGGTAAAGATTCTCTTAGAGTTTTGAGGGATGTTGAAGCTGCGCTATTACCGGACGATTTTGAGGAGAAATTGTAATGGGAATTGGGCGTGTAATCGTTGCTGGTAAAGTTGCTTAAAGAAGGGTCGGTTATCGAAGATGATTTGGACTTGAATGAGGATTTTGAAGAGCGCGAGTTGCGTGGCATCTGTGAGACTATGTCTGTGCTACGTTTTGATCTACACATGGGTGAAATATAGCATAGAGATTCGATGGGATTTTGAATGTCGTGATGTGAGCATAGCAGAGATTTAAGATTGAAGAAGATTTTGATGGTTGTGTGAAATTGGGTTTTGGAGGCTTCTACTCTGGTCTCTGTCAGTTGCTAACGTTGGCNTTTGAGGAGAAATTGTAATGGGAATTGGGCGTGTAATCGTTGCTGGTAAAGTTGCTTAAAGAAGGGTCGGTTATCGAAGATGATTTGGACTTGAATGAGGATTTTGAAGAGCGCGAGTTGCGTGGCATCTGTGAGACTATGTCTGTGCTACGTTTTGATCTACACATGGGTGAAATATAGCATAGAGATTCGATGGGATTTTGAATGTCGTGATGTGAGCATAGCAGAGATTTAAGATTGAAGAAGATTTTGATGGTTGTGTGAAATTGGGTTTTGGAGGCTTCTACTCTGGTCTCTGTCAGTTGCTAACGTTGGCTAACTGAACATCTGAAAGCTCACGGGCTGTCGTGTTCCTGGGTCTTTGGCTGTCTAAAACTTTTGCGTATGAACTGGGCTTCAAATAGCGTATGTAATAGGCACGTGTACGTCTAAGCAATCAATCCAATTTTATTGTATAGAGTATAGACTGGTCAAGATGATTAAAAGGATAAACTTCGAGCAGCCATTTTCTATTCATTTCTGAATTCTAAACCAGGGAAGCTCTTAACCCCTTTAAATTCAAACAGATGATGATGTTAATGTTAAAAAGTCAAATTTAGTAAATGTCTATCAACTCCCATTCTTCAAAAGAATTTTTCTTGTTATATCAAACGATTCAATGGCTAACATCTAATCCAAGCATCTTTTTGTATATAATTCATTATTTACATAAAATGAACTACATATTTTATTATTTAAAATACTAAAAAAATTTAATTAAGAATAAATGACCTTGACTAGTTCAAATTATGAAGTGGGTACAATACAACCGCTGATAATTATAAAGAAGAATGCATACAGGTCATGAAGAATTTTATAATGAGAGACTGACAGTGAGTTAGGTGACAAGCTATCAACTTCCCTCCATCGACAAGGATTTCTTTTTCAAGAAAATAATATAAAACTTGATTTGTTGAAAATTTTATTCCAACAATATAATATAAAAACTTCGATTAAATGTGGGTATGTTTTTGTTGGTTGGTATCAACATTTTCTGAAAGGAGTTGTCAAATTTTGAAGAAAAAAATAAATGATTGGGATTGGCACGTGTTTTGAAAGAATCAGTAAATAGATGTCTAAAGTATAAAAGAACCCTTAAAAGAACCACTCTTTAATGGTTAATGGGGTTGCTAGTGCTAGACAAACTACTTTGAAATTAAAATGCCTTATTTCTGACTTGAAATATTTCCATAGAAATACAACAATGACCTTTCAGCCACTGCATTTCCACTTTCAACAACTCCGTATCCTGCAAGCAAAGATACTTGAATTTTGACTAAAGAGTCTAATCTAAGACCAAGAGTAATAAATCTTCTGTATACCCATTAAATTGTCAAGACAGATGATGGGCATCCATTTCTTTTGCTTAATAATACTTTTTCCAATCTTTCTTCTGGATTTAATTTTTGGGGGTTTGTTACCTGCTGGCCAGGTTGTTACCAGCCCAATTTCAACCATTAAATCTGCTCACAAAAGGAATTACTGCACAAAATAAAGCAATAAGAAGCACTTCCCTGAATATCTACTTAATGGAACAATTTTCTTTAAGTTAATAACTGAGTCTTACCACCCCTGCACTCGAAATCCAGACGCCTGAAAAATCAATGTTCAAACTCGTTTCTTCCACAATGAAGAAATTATGAGTTCAGCCCGAGTCTCAACGTGGGAGTTGGAAGGATTCAGAATTAAAACTAGCATGCAAGCTCAACTAAATGATAAACCTGAAACTATCTGATGTAACAATGATTTGATAGAATTCATATTTAAAAAATAAATATAAATGAAGAGCATGATCCATTATAACAAATCTGTATAGAGGAAAACTCTTGAGCAGATATTTTACAAAACAGAACAATCAGGTAAAAAAACCTCAATAATAGAAAATGGTGAAGTTGATGCAGGTAAAACGGTGTTTGTGGGCATTAAAAATGATGGAGTTGAAAGATAAATGATATTTACAGAGATGGTAAAGCTTTCCAGATGAAGATGTTGACCCTAAATATAAAGTGAACACACTCCTTTAGTCTACAAACTATTAAAATTTAACATCAACATGTGCAGAAGCTCCGCAGGTGTAACAAACAATCCTAAAATTTTAATGCTAATAAACAAGAGATATTGAGCAACCTATAACTTCTCCACCAAAAACTTATACCCCAAAATCTATCACTAAGCCAATCATTTTGCCAAAATAACTTAGATTGGTTAAAACATTTTTGTCAAGCATTTAAACTATTTAACCGTTTCTTTTCCACACCAGCTTCCTTCCCATCTCCTCCCGACCACATTACTATTGACATTAACATGTACATCGTTTTTCCCCATGTCTAGTACTTTACTTGGTAGAATATTCGAAAGAGCAAGAGGAATAATAGCATTATCATCTCAATATATATGAGGGAAATAAGCACAAAAGATATTCCGCAAAAATTCATTCTTCCATAAACAAATGGAAAAGCACCAAATAGAACTTTTCATGAGGATAAACCTACAAATGGTTAAAATCATTTTATACTTTTCCCATAAACCTACCTGAAAAGTCCTCATCTGAAGTAAAATGGATAACTAAATAGAATTCTAAAACACTGGAGTACCATGATCTAAAAGAATTCTAAAACACTGGAATATCATGATCTAAACATAATCTATTTTAATTGGCCTCATGGGAACACATTGACAATAACCCTTTTCTCTTTTATACTTTTCTTATAATAAACTAAGCAGAAATGAAACAACACATCTCAATCAGAAAACAAACGTATAATGGTGAATGAAACAACAAACTTAAAGTCCGGGAAACAAATACTTAGATGATAATATTCAATAACATCAACTTCAGTAACAACCTTATCATTGTCAAAAGAAAACGATCTCTCATAAACATTAACAAAACACTCTAAATAGCATCATCACCATACTTTTCAAGAGCCGGACCGGTCAACCGACAAATCCGCCATTCATCATGAACTTTAGCCCCCATTTCTTCGTAAAACTTAATAGCATTAACATTCCAATCAAGCACAACCCACTCAACTCTCCCATACCCCATTTTCACTGCTTGTTTCGCGACGGCACTCAACAACATCCTCCCAAAACCCTTCCTTCTGTAACACTCTCTCACGAACAAATCCTCAATATAAAACCCGGGTTTCGCGAGAAACGTGGAATAATTCGGAAAAAATAAAACGAACCCAGCAACAGTAACATCGTTAACATTATCGGAGATGAAAGTTTCGCGCTGGGGATCGATGAGGGGGTGATCTAAGTAAATGACGCGTTCGGAGGAGGGGAAGGGTTTTGGGGAGACTTCGAGAAGGAAGATGGTGAAGGAGGTGAAGGGAGCGGAGTTGAAGAGGGTGGCGGAGAGAGAGGATTCCGTGGCGGAGCAGAGGTCAGTAAGGCGTTCGAAGACGGCCATTTGGTGGATGAGTTTGTGGATGTGGGGCACGTCCGCGGGAGTGGCCAGACGGATGCGGGAGAAGAGAGGGTTGTCACGGCGAGAGGACTCTTGGAAAGCGATGGAGGGCTCCGGTGCTGGGGCTGGTGGCGGCGGTGGTGCGGCAGCGGCCATTTTTTTGGGTTGAAGATGAAGAGCTGAAAAGCGGTTTCTGGAGGAATGAGTGAGGTTTTGAGTATCGGTTTGTCTGTGTTATTGTGTATGGGAGTGTCCAATTTTAGGTGATTTTATACTTTATTTCATTAATTTTACCATTCAACTTTACTCTTTTTTTGTTTTTTTTAAATACTATTCTAAAACGCATATAGGAGCCCAACATATAGGACAAACTTCTTTTCCAACTTTTTGTAACCTTCAAACGTGTCAATTCGTAGTTATCAACACGTTAATTCGTTATTGATTAACTTACAAATAGATAGATGAGATGAATACAAACAAGAAAAAGTTCTAGACTAAGTTGTGAACCCATTTTGATTTTCTTTTTTCAATTATTTTTAATTATTCTTTTTCATTTGTCGCTGGTACTTTTTTTTGTTCTTGGTTTTCAGAATTTCTACAAAGAATAAAACTATGTGCACTAACCAATATGTACTAATCCAAATACTAACATTAGAAATTTGAAATTCCCTCTAAAAAAAAAATTTAAATTTTCAATGTTAGTACTTGGATTAGTACACATTGGTTAGTGCACATAGCCTTACTCTTCTACAAAATACGACATATTCTCGCTCAAGGTTTGACAAAATCTTAAGTTAGTATCATTAGTTTTATTTATTCCAGATTTTCACCGTATTATGAATTTTTAGGGTTTAGAGAATGTAATTACTATAATGCCCTTAACCCTAAATTAATAAATTATGTTTTAACCCCTAAATTAGTAGAATTACAAAACTTACCATTTTATTTTCAAATTATATAAAAAAAAAAACGCTCGGTCACTATACACCCTCGCCAGAAACAGCCCGATCTAGGCTGTTTCCAACGACGTCGAACCCCTTGGTCACCTCCATCACCTTCCCCGTAGTCTGTCATCCAAAACCCCTCTGGTTCCCAACTCATTTTCCCCTCCAATCTCTGGCACCGTTAGGCTTAGGGTTTCGGTGTTCTTCACCGGATTTCTGTCGATTCCGGCGGTGAAAATCCAATTGGACACCACCAATGCAACCACCGTCCCCAAACCTATAAAACCCCTATGTCCCAAGCAACCGTTTCGTCGTCATTCGCTGGCCGAGAGTTCGTGTTCATCGACCATTTTTCGTTGCTGTGGCCGGAGATCGGCGAGTGATGAGGGATTGTGAATGGTATGGTTTTGTAGAGGGGAGGATAGGGGTTCAAATGGTGGTGACAAGGGTGATTTTGGGTGGAAGAATCACCGAAAAAAAGCGAAAAACGTCGGGAACAATGGCTGCTAATGTGCGCCGGAGGACTGTTAGAGGCAGTGGTTTGCTAACGTGCGTCGCCTATGTAAAATGACCAATTTACCCCTTTATCATTATATCAAACGTTTTTCTGTCACTTTAAGGGTGAGAATCTGGAATAAATGGAACAAATGGTACTAACTTGGGATTTCGTCAAACCTTGGGTGGGAATATGTCGTTTACTCTTTAATTATAAAGATTAGGTTGGATTATTTTACTTTTGGAGTAAACGTACTTTTCCCACCCAAGGTTTACCTTCATGATACTTTCCCATGTAAAAAGTTTCAAAATACTATTTTCTCACCCAAAGTTTATATTTCGTTATTTCGTTATTCCGTTAATACCCAAAATATTCTTTACTTTCTTAACCGGTTTTCGTGAGTTACTATGAGCCAAGTTAAGATAGGTTTTATAGAGTGGAGTCGATAGATAGAATGGTGGTGACCGATTGAATATTCATCATCGGAATCAACTGAAAATCAGCTAAGAACAGAAAACCCTAGCTTTGTTGTGGCGAAATATTAGGTGTTGAGGTGAGAGAGGTTTTGTAGAGAAGAGACCGAAGGTTCAAATCAGTGGCGGATCCAAGATTTTTGCCCAAGGGGGCCTCCGCAGTTTCACCATTATTTGTCAAATAATTAGTGAAAACTTAAAAAAATTACCAAATCTTTAAAAAAAAATAAAGAAATAACAATATCAAGAACCTGACAGAAAAGAATGCAATAACACAATATTTTTCTACTTTAATAAATCTATAAGAAGTAAAATTTTGAGTAAACCTTGGGCAAAACCTTTTTTTTATTTTTGGCTTCTAAAGATTATAATATAAATTTTCATGACTTTGATCAGACCTAACATAAGCTAAAGTCAACTAAAACTTAAATCAAGTCAACGTTGTGTTGACTTTTAATATGAATTAATAAAAAAAAAAAAAGGAATTTTATTAAAATAAACATAGATAGTAACTTCAATTTCTTTAATAATTTTGAGTAGCTAAACAATGACATTTGAAATGTAGGAAGGTGGTGAGTGAAGGGTGAAAAATAATGTCCTTTAAAATATAATTAATATTTTAATTTGGAAAAACAGGTTCATTCTTAGAAACAAAACACAAAATAAATTCACAAGATCCATGTCTTTTTCCCTCAAATTAGAATAAAAAACCTCCAAAAAAACAAGCATGATTCAACCCTAAAATAAACTAAATTGAAATAAGCAATACACATACCTAAAACTGATAAAACAAAAAACGAAGCTAATTGTGACATCTTGAGTAGTGAAAGCTTCAATAATTTCAGTCTTAAAAATTTTTAAGAGCAAATAGCATGAAAAGGAGAAAGAGAGAGTAAAAAATTTTGGGGATAAAATCATAAAAAACAGGTAGAGTCGTGGAGAAAAAGAGTGGATAAAGTTTTAAACTTTTAATATGATGTGAGTTTGAAATATATATATTAATAACAAGTTTTTTGTAGACCTAGATATACGTACGTATAATAGTTCTTATTTTTAAAAAATAAGAGAGTGGGCCTGAATATATATATTAATAACAATTTTATGTGGGTCTATCTATTAATAATTTTTTTTTTTTTAAATCTGAGGCTAGGCCTACTCTCAAAAGGGTTGGATTCGCCCCTAGTTTAAATGATGGTGATGGGGACAACTTTCACAGTTGAAATTAGCTTTGGATATTAACGAAATAGGTAATACTACACTTACAACTTTCTCGCTCATAAACTTTCTCTCACAACCTAGACGTGTTAGATCGTAAATGAGTCTCGCTTACTCACTATGGGTCCCACCTACCCAATTGCGAGTTGTCATATTGGGGTTGTGAGAGTAAGTTTGTAAGATTGGGTTGTAAGCTAATCTTTATCTTAACAGAACATAAACTTTAGGTGAGAAAGTGATATTTTAAAACTTTTTTGGTGGAAAATGTCATTAAGGCAAACCTTGGGTGGAAAAAGTCGCTTACTCTTACTTTTGAGATTATTTAGACATTATATTGTAGAAGAAAGAAGAGAAAGCAAAAGAAGTAAAGAAGGAAGGAAGCTCTGGACTGTTCTAAAGTATTAAAGTAATAAAACCATGTGGCCATTAAGATAAGGAACAGACATATAATGATTGAACTCATCTCTTTTGTTTATGACACATTGCCAAATGCCAAATGCCAATCTTCCAATTGACTCAACTAAATTCTTAGAAACAACTAAATTTGTCACATTCTGTAATATTAAAACTTCATGCTATGATATATTTAATTGAATCAACACCAACCCTTGGATTTGTTTAACTGATCATGTTTATTATAATCAAAACAAAAAAGCTTATGAACAAAGGTTGATAACGCTAGGAGACATATATTCTAACATTTCCATAAATAAGTTTAGGGCCAAATCAAGAGACAATTGTAAAGTCATGCAAGCCTAAGCAAAAAGCATAGTAAGGATATAAGTATCGAAGCCCAAAAGTTAGGATAAAGATTGATTCACAACCCAATCTTATAAATTTTATCTTGTAACCCTAAAATAACTGTTTACGATTGATCAGTTTGTAAATAGGTAGGCAAGACCAATAGCGAACGGGCGAGTCCTATTTATCAACCTACAAAAATAAGGTGGATCAAAGGAAAAGTCAGAAAGAGCCCAAACCCTCATATTTTACAAGTTACAATCCAATTCTTTAAGAATAGGAAGTCAAAGAGAAATAGAAACACCATCTATACGATACCCCATTATCAAGGTTATGCTTCATGACTCCTTACCTTAAGGGACAAGTCATAAAACCCATAATCAAGAACCCTTATAACATGGGGATTGCAATTGAAGAAGACAAGTCAAATTTTTACTACAAGCAAGCTTAAACACATTTAGGCTTTACGCTACCAATATTGTTTCTTTACTTTTGTAATCTCCATCAAGGTTCCACCATATCTTTGTACCTATTGGGATTAATGGGATAATAAGAATCTTATCATTTTTGGGTCAAACAACCAGTATCTTCTCTTCAATTCTATACCTGATATATGCAAGCAAATCTAGATCCAACGAGTTTCATTTTTTGCATAGATATGATGCTTAGGGGTGAGCATGGGTAAATGGTAGAACCGGAACTAACCCTATTAGGGTTCGGTTCCAGTTTTGGAAAATTGGAACTGGAAATTTTTGGGTCCAATTTCAATGCCTATAATGCTAGAACCGGAATCAAAACTGGAACCAAGGTCCAAGTACCCAGTTAGGAATCGAGACTGAATTGTAATTTTTGTAAATTATTGGACGTGTATTAGTAATTTTTTGGGGGGCATATTTGTCTTTTTTGTAAAAGTTGGGGGTAATTAAAATTAACTTGAGTACTCAGAACAAGAACCAAAACCTATGTTTCAAGTTCTGATATCAGGTTTTTAGGAACCAGAACCATCTGGCTCCAGTTCTAGTTCCAAATCTTAGGTATCGACTGATTCCCGTTCCAATTCCTTCAAAAATGTAGAGCACCCAAAACCGATCACCCCTAATGATGCTATTGCCAATGATTGTGTTCTAGTAAGCTTCCAACCCTGTTACTTCTATTTTAGTAGGATTATCAGCTCCATATATAAGAGGGAAAGTTTGAAAAATGAAAAAGAAAAGTGCAACCCTCAGCCGTTGATTGTTCCTCAAATAAAGGGCAGACAACCAAATATAATATAATATTTTTCCTGTAATTCTACGTTACAGTAAAAAAACTACAAAAGTGGAAACGCGATACAATTCTTAATATAATGACGATGACCAGCAAACAAATCTAGAAACTCCCGAAAAACAAACGCTTATTGATATTAAAGAAATAACATCCGCTTCACTCACCAAGCTTCTCAAGAGCTGCACTGCTCAACCACCATAAACGCCATTTATGATCAACCACTTGAGCTCCCATCTCTTCGTAAAACTTAATAGCATTATCATTCCAGTCAATCACAGCCCACTCAACTTTCCCATACCCCATTTTCACAGCTTGTTTCGCAACTGCACTCAACAGCATCCGTCCAAAACCCTTCCTTCTGTAACACTCTCTCACGAACAAATCCTCGATGCAAAACCCGTGTTTCGCGAGAAATGAGGAATAATTCGGAAAAAATGAAACGAACCCAACAACAGTAACATCGTTTACTTTATCAGAGATGAATGTTTCGCGCTCGGGATCGGTTAGTGGATGCTCTAAGTGAATGACACGGTCGGAGGGGGTCAAGGGGTTTGGGGAGACTTCGAGGAGGAAGATAGTGACGGAAGTGAAGGGGGCGTATTTGAAGAGGGTGGCGGAGAGAGAAGATTCTGTGGCGGAGAAGTCGTAAGTGAGGTGTGAGAAGACGGCTTGTTGGTGGAGGAGTTTGTAGATGCGGGGGACGTCGGCGGGAGTGGCCAGACGAATGCGGGAGAAGAGAGAATGGGAGGGCTCCATTTTTTTTTTTTTCTGGTTGGAGATAGAAGAGTTCTGGATGATTCATGATGAAATTTATGAGGAGAGAATGATAGTGAATTTCAACCACCACCATGGAAATTTCAGTAAGACAATAATATAAAACTTGATGTGGCGAAAATTTTATTCCAACTTATAATATAAAAAAGAAAAGTTTACATTTGATAGGGATTTGGTAATGTTGTTGAGTAACGCTTATGTATAATCTTTTGACAACTGCACATTGTTATGCCTAAAAAAGTAGTGCTGATGTAGAGTCTTGTCAGCATAAAGTGGTCAGGATTTGGGAAAGTTTTGCAACTGTTCACGCGCACCCACGTCGTATAATGACATAAGTGGCATGCTCCTGTCAGTGTAGTGGGTGAGCGTCAAGTTAGCGAATGGTTGAATATCGTCCAGGTGTCTAATCCCTGTACAAGTCGAGGAAATCACTCAGGTAGGTAAGCAATGGGACGCAGAGAAGGATTTGCACGGTATTCGCCCCACTTGCAGAATTAGTAATCATGACCTTGGTTTATCCCACTATAAATAGATGATTTCTCTCTCATTTGCGGGATTAGCTAATTTCACTCTAGAATAACTCTCTCTCTCTCTCTCTCTCTCTCTCTCTCTCTCTCGTATTCTCTAAGCTATAACTCAGTTCGCTGAATGCGGCCTGACTTTACTCTCTCATTAATACAATATCAGTGGATGTAAGATTCGCTCTTGAGTATTCGAACTACTTTCACTACAAGAAAACTGACTTTCTGTGTCTAGCAAAATTAGACGCAGAAAGTCACATTTAGACGCTAAACATTTTTAGCGTCTAAATTCGGTAGTCGCCCCCTTAGTTGCAGTAGGCTGGTCGCAGATTCATAGCGCGTCTATATTGTGGTTTAGACGCAAAAAGTTTTTTTTCTCCCGCGACCACCCGTCATCAACCACCAATTAGTCGGCAAATGTTGTTCAAAATAGTCCCCCAACTTAGACTAAAAGTTGAAGGGTAATTTGGTAAAATTGTATGGACTAATCAATTAGTTGCAAAATGTCGGTTCAGTGTCTAATAATTTGCGCGAATCCCACGCAAATTAGTCGCCAAAGGTGTAGGGTATTTCGTCAAGGCTTTCGCAACTATTTATTAGTGGCCGAATGTATCTTTTGGTGACTAAAATTTAGTAGTTAATTATAGTCATTTTAGACGCTGAATGTGGAATCCAATAGGTTTTCGCGACTATTTTATAGTGGCCGAATGTATCTTTTGGTGACTAAAATTTAGTAGTTAATTATAGTCATTTTAGACGCTGAATATGGAATCCAATAGGTTTTCGTGACTATTTTATTAGTGGCTGAATAAATCTTTGGTGACTAAAATTTAGTAGTTAATTATAGTCATTTTGACGCTGAATGTGGAATCCAATAAGTTTTTGTGACTAATTTATTAGTGACCGAATGTATCTTTTAGTGACAAAAATTTAGTGATTAATTGTTATCATTTTAGACGCTGAATGTGAAATCCCAAATGTTATCACGACTATTTTTTAGACGCTGAATAGGAATCAATTATACTTAAATTACTTTTGCTACTAAAACATTAGTTGCAGATGTGTTTTTTTAGAGCATTTCATATTGACTTCCAACGGAATGCAATTATGCTAAATGTTTTTGTACTGAAAACTTAGTTGCAGAATGTGGTTTTTTTTTAGAGCATTTTGTATTGACCTATTTATACATTCAACATGAACAAAATAATGGACACAAATAAAAATCTGATCACTAAATCAAAAATCATATTTTCTACATATATATATAGTCCATACATGGATTTTATGCATGATGAGCAATAAAAATCCAAAATGCACTATCACATGTGTATAACCCAAAGAACAGCATGCACCCACATTTTCCTTTCTCTACCTATCTATCTGTGCATAACTAACAAAAAAAATGCCCACCCATGTACACCATCTAACACATATATGCAAACAATCCTAAAAAGAGGTTCTACCCCATGTCAAAATATCTTTTGTCCCTACAACACAAAAATAACCATCGAGTCGTTAGCATGTCAAGTGTCACCAGTTCTGGTATTGAAATAGCTGTACCTGATGAGGACGAGTCTTATCAGTTCGAGAAGGAAGTGTCGTCGAGTTGGAGCTTTATCAGATTTCTCTAGTTCAAGGGCTATAGTAGCTGCTTCATCATCTCTAACAGGAGAATTGTGGGTTCAAGGCTTTCTATTTTCTCTTTTGCTGACAAATAAGATTAACTGGTCTCCAACTGTTTAATCTTATTTTCTTGTTGTTGCACAATGCACCTTAACTCAGCTTGCTGTGCAGTGGATTGATGCAATATGTGAAAATGCAAAATCTGTTAAATCCGGAAGCTTTACCCAGAACTTCCTCACATATCTCAGCTTCTGTTTTTTCACTTTCCCCTGCTTGTGTTTCCTCTTGCAGCTCTATCATTTTTCCTACCATCAATTGAATGCATAATCAATAAGTCAACCAACAAACTAAATAGCAACATAAAAGAATACACAGCAGCAAACAAAAATAAGTCTGATGGAATAGAGAAGCAAGTATCTCAAACATTATCAATCTAATACTAAAAGGAAATTTCTGACATAAAGTTTTTCTTATACACATATAAGCAACAGATTTACATTCACATATCCATGCATAAACATGCTAAGTAATTGGAAAGATAAGGGCGGTTGCATTTTCTCTAACACATAATTCTGCAAGAGGCATATTATAAATCTGTGTTTTAATTTTGCAAGAGGCAAAACAAAGCCATATGTATGATTTGTACATATGCATTTCCCATTTCAAAGTGTTTAAATCTGTACTACTCATCAATGTATAAATTTGTACATAATTATAAATCTGTACATACGCACATAAAGATGACAGAAGATTTTTATAACCACATAGGATAGGAGTTTCATTTGTATAGAATATTGAAGAAACAAAAGATTATAGTTTCCTACTTCCTTCCTACACTTAAACACTTCAGTTTGGAGAAAGATATATAAAACAGAAGCCATCTTGATTGAATCACATCTATTGTATTGAGCTTCCTCATGAGTTAATAGCCAAGATAGAAGTTGAACTTTAGATGAAACTTTTGCCTTCCTTCTAAGCTCTAAAATTGGAACTTATAGCAAGAAGCATCATTGATTGACCAAATAAAGTATGTTCAAAGTAAAATACCCTGATGGTTCTAGATTCATGCTTATGTTCCTCTTTCATATCATCTAGAGATGTTCTTTTGAGGCAGAAGGGATGTTAAGTATCTTCATCATCTCTCAAGTCTAGAATATACAAATTCCACCCAAATGATTTATTAAAAACCAGTCTACTCTGAACCTTATTTAATTTATTTTTTGCTCTAATTTTCTACATATTAATCCAGACTGTTAAGTTCAATCCAAACAGATTATAAACCATTAAACAGGTTTTCCTACTAGCCAACCACAGAAAGTTATAAAAGTTGGTAACACTCAGGAAAACTAAATGCCAATATCAAACAATACTAAGCAACAACATATTACAGGTGATCAAAAGATGACAGAGAAATGCAATGAGTCTCAAATAAAAACAAATCCAGCATGGAATATGGAAAGTTACAAAAATGAAACTTACATATAGCTCTCTTGCTTGTTCATTAATCCACCCTTTCTCCGCGCTCCAACGAGTGTCATGAAATAATTGTATAGGACCGACAGATTCCCCAACTTGTTGCGCCTTAACAGTTCATATCGTCATTGACCATAAATTGAAATAAATTTAGTCAACAGGACAACAATGTTGTATATTTGTATAGGTGAATCATATTAAATACCTTTTCTTTTTGTGCTGGATAAAGTTCTTGGAACACCGCGGGGTTACACCTCATCTTCGACCGTTCTCAGTGTAAGTTTTTGACCGGCCAACACCACAAAATCAGGAAATTAAAATACAATACATATAACAACATAAAAGCCATGTTGACCTTACCTGATAATTTTCACTCAAAAAAAGGTCACAAGATATATCCAATCATCAGGATTTTAATTCTTCTGGTTATTCTGTAATGCTTCTCCTTAGTAGCATATGCTTGAATTTCTTGTGTAGGGCACTCCGGAAGCTGTTGAATCTTACACAATCTGTGCTTCAGCCATTTCAGTACATGGGGCTCCGTGACATCAATGTCAAACTTGGTCTAAATTCATCAATAATGTACATGCATTAAACTTATATGGGTAATATATATTTTTTTGTTAGGAAGTATGACAATAGGATAGATATAAAACTACATTACCGTGATCCGAGCAATCATTTGTTTTTCGACATCGTACGGAACTTTCTTCCAAGTGAGCACTCTTACGGGGGCATAGTTCCTCGCAACTATTCCTACCTCTGCACTCAACTTTGATGCATTTACTCCAGTAGGTCACTCTTCTTTGAAAGTCTACATGCAACTTTGACTGCGCTATTTGTAGGAGTCTTTCACATCAACTCCTCTACTCTCCCTCTCACGTTCTTCGCCACTATATTCTCTACAAAATCAAAATAATGTATCAACAGTTAATACTATGTTATCACAGGACGGTTTACATGTTGGTAAAGTAAAATGATTCTTAAATTTTAAACAACATTGTACTTGATATCTAAAATCCAAGTATATATTTCAGTATGCTATATGGACCAATCTCATAACTTTACCAGTGATTGTGCAATTTCAGGTGTCGGTACAGGACTATGATTCTCTTGAACAACATTTGCACGTCTAGCTAGGGTCCTTCTTCTACCAGGAGCCATCTTCGGAATCTGAAACATCAACATAAGAGAAAATGTACCAGGTAAGATATAAGTCAATTTATACAATTAATCTCACGACATTAGATCATTAACTATATTTACACATTCAGAAAATAGTAAAGGTACATATAATCATACAAGCATACCATCAGAAGTTGTTATCAGAATCACTCATTAAATCATATTCCTTTTAGACCCCAGGTCATGAGTCATTCAAACAAACTCCTCGTGTTCATTGTGTAACAAATAAAATATTATCTCACCTGTGATGAAGATGTTAACGAAAACCTGTCAAGTTGGATCTTTCTCTATATTCTCTGCCCCCTACCAGGTGGAGGAATGGACCTTGTTCTAACTTGAGTTTTAGTTTCACTTTCTTCAGTGCTTATTTCTCTGTAAAGGAAAAGATGGCTCTAAAACATGGAAGCAGACACTGTCTCTTCAATCTCGACCTTCTCTTCATCTTCCATTTAAGACAATGTACATCATGAAGTGCCTAAAACAAGGCATAAAGGTGCAAGAAGCAACAGTGTTAAAATAAGCTCTCAGCAGAAATTAGCCTAAGAATATTCAGAAAACAGATAAAAATGTGTATTGTTCAAATATAAGATAAGCAATGATAGAATACCTGTCATGACACTTGAATGATGGTTATTCTAGTCAGTGAGGCCTACAATAAGCATGGCTCCCTACTTACACAAGTACTCAATAGGTGCATGCAGTTATTATAAGCTTTCTCACCTTATGGAGCAGTCAAGTTAGCCATTACTGGAAAATTTGCGAGGCAGTAATAATGTTAAAACTTTATGGGTTTTGGGATTTCAGCAAAAGTGATGGGTATCTGAAGAAATTAATATTTCAATTTCTTATATCTAATGTTTTTAAACATGACACTTTTGTACAAGCATAGTCATCTTATATTGTAATCTGTGTTAGTATATCATATGTTTGTACATATTGATGGAATACTTAAATACTATTTATTATTCAGTACTTCTCTATCACCTTAAGCTTTTGAATTATACGGTATCAAACCACTGAGTGATTTTGTGTTTGAATCCGGAAATGGTATTTGATTAAATTAAATAAATTGCATTTAGTTTCATTTACATGCCTTGCCATGACAGAACATGTTAGAAGTAAAATTTTTGGTTGGAGTGGTTACATAGCATACTCAATATGCTTTAAATAAGAGAGAGAAAAAATGCATTATCGCCAAGAACTAACCAAACCATCACAATATCAGTCGAAGGTACTGAATGGACAAGTCAAAATCATTTCAGTACACTTTTGGTCATTATTTTCCTTCATATATAAATGCAAATATTATCTTCATTAATAGATTAATCAAAATGTAAAACCTTTAATTGATAACCAGCATTTGTAATAGGTTAAAGAACATCAAACCTCTTGTTCTTCTGATACAGTATCTGCAGTTTCCAGTTGATCAGGAATAATGAAGTACCATCACCCTTGCTGCCAGGCACAAGGACTTTATCAGATGCCGGAACTGTCAAAGATGAGGCATCATAATCTTTTGAAGGCTTTCCAGCAAGGATCTTCCTTACAAACCAGCGTCAAATTAGCTTTACAAGTCTGACAAAAAATAGAGAATTCTCAACACAAATTACTTTGTATTCTGTATACATAATTCCATTCACATGGTGAGATATTGAGAATATAAATTTGATCCACCAAATATGCTTGCTAGTGGGATCAATTTTCAACTAACATATCAAATGATCCATGGAAACAACCAATCAAAAGACTTCTAATTATCCTCCTAAGGAAGAAAATTCAAAACTAAAATAGAAGTCAAGTTAACAGTAGATTGATATAATTTCAACATATCAAAACTGACAATGAGCTTACTCCACATAAATACTCATTCCATAATCTTTGATTCAATATCCGGTTTTATGCAATCATACAAACATAGAGGATTTACAATCATTGTTATAGAACTAAAAAGAATACAGAAACATCAATTTCTACATTGAAAGAGAAAAATCGAACAAAAAATTTAATCAACAGAGTGGGGATAAAATGAAGAAATGAGCGAGAGAGAGTAAGTGAAAGTGAGTTCTTCTTCAAGAAGAAAGAGACTTGAACTCCGGCGATCACCATTGAAGTAGCAGCTTGATTGAGTGGACTTGTAGACTGAAGGTACACAAGGAAAGCTTATACCAGATGTGTAAACCATATTTGCAGCTTTGGGAACATGTAATGGCTTGCCCAAGAAGGAAAACAAGTTTAGGTTGTCAATATAGCTTGACCTTTGCAACGAACCAGATGGGGCAAGATGGCAACTGCTTCAATATAGATTGAGAAACTCCAAATATTCTGTCAAAACAGGGTGGGTTTTCCATCAGAAATCAAATATATTCCATCAATATGAAAATGTAATTTACTAATCAACAACACAAATACTGTAAACAAGAAAACGGTATAGGAGGAACATCATCTTTCTCAAATCACCTAAATTGTACATTACCAGTTTCCTACACAAATAATACAAGTCTGACGTGGTTCATCAATCCATCAAATTCGCACCAACTCAAACTTCTTCTATTGCGGTAATCGATCGCCATGGATTTGCAGAAGAGACTGGGAATTTGGGGAAACAGGGAGGATTTGCGTGGAGAGAGAAGAGGTAGGTAAGGTTATGAGATTGTGAATTTGGGGAAATAGGTAGGGATTTGCGTGGAGAAGATTAGGAATTTAGGGAAATAGGTATAGGGATTTGCGTGGAGAAGATTGGGAATTTGGGGAAAGGCTTGCTTATATAGGTTAGGGTTTTATGTAAATAACTTTAAAAATAAGGCTTTTAATTAGTTGTTTAATTTTTAATATAATTATATTTTGCAAACAAATCAATTTGCAACTAAATTTTTAGTTAGGAAAGAATTAGTTATAGTTGCAAGTCGGCGGGAACAAATAATTTGGGAGGAAGATGAATTTTCAACTTAAATTGGCAACTAAACCGAATTTAGTGCTGTATGTAATTTTTTGCAACCATTGTTAATATGAACACAAACATTTGTTGCTAAAAATACCTGGGGGCCCTTGTAATATTGTCCAAATCTGGGATATTTTGGTAATTTATTTTCTGTAACTAATCATAATAGTTACTAATCATTTAATTATTCGCAACCAATTTAGCTACTAACGGGTAGTTGCAAAAAAATGTTTTTTGTAACTAATAATGTAGATGCAAAATAAAAAATTTTAGATGCAAATTGTCAAATTATGGAGGGAAAAATGGCCCACCAAAAATTGCAACTAAATTTATTAGTCACTAAAGCAGTTTGTTCTGCAACTAACAAAATAGTCGCAGAACATTAACTTTAGACGCCAAAAGTTGGAACATGTGGACCTCAAAATTGAGTTGCTCTTTGCCCGACTAATTACAATTTAGTTGGTAAATATAGCCTTTTTGCAACTAATTCTGGTTAGTTGCTAAAAAATTGGTTGCAGAATGTAGTTTTTCTTGTAGTGTTTAAACATTACTCTTCACCCTTTATTTAACTGAGCATTTCCATATCACGTGTGACCTCTAAGTACGCTTAGCATTTCTCACATGCGATTAGTTGGTGTCAAAATCAAGCATCAACAGTTTGGCGCTAGAATAAAGTCTTGATTTAGTACCTGCTATTCATTAGAAAAAATCTCTAACTAATTGACCCCACAACAGCAAATGGCTCGCGGTTTTGAATCTGAGCGAACCAATTATGGCAACGAAGAGATCCCCTAGGTACAGGAGGACACTTCTCCCGAAGTATTGCCAGTCCAGCAGAATATCGTGAGTGATATCCCTTCAAGCTCGCGGCTTGATCCGGCCGTCATGAGTTACTTGGAGAGGTTCAATAATACTCTCCAAACGGTCAGCCAAAGGCTAGACCGGCTGGATCGGGTCGTTTCGCCTAAATCCAATGAGGCGGTGTCATCGCCAAAAACGCATACAGGTCGCGTGAAAGCGCGAAAAAAGGCGAAAGCCTATACCACGCGTACTGTAGTGCATCAGAGAAAGGGAAAGCAAGTGGCACACAACGGACCTAAGGGCTTCGAAGGACTAGCGAATACCGATCGCACCCCGGCTAGATTACCCGTGGCATTACGACTCGGCGATATGTCGTAGCGTGAGCCATCTCGCACCACGTCGCATGAGCACTCCCACAAAAGTGCTAGGCGAGGAGATTCCCAGTATTGCCAAAAGGACGACTTCAATCGTCGTCGTGCAGGGAATTCCCACCGTACGTGGGTCGGTTCGTACCACTATAGAGATCGGGAAGGTTCCCCGAACAACTTGATGTAGACACACGACTCTAGCCAACGTGTGCCGAGATTGGCCGAAGCTTCCGGGCGAGGTGAGGAAGAGTCCGATTTGCAGTCTTTTCTTAACCGCAACCGCGAGGGTCAAACCCGCGTTGCGGAAAGTGATCCCCAAGTAGCTCCGCTGCCTCAAATTGAAGAGCTACAATAAGCCCTAGATCAGCTTAAGGCTCAACAAAATGCACAAGGGCAAGTCGCAGAGGCGTCTCCCTTTTCTCCGGTAGTGTTAGTTGCTTCTCTTCCATCGAGATTCAAAATGCCCGACAAGCGAGCATTCGATGGGAACTCCGATCCGTAGGATCATTTGTATGAGTTCAACGACCTTATAGAACTCCCCCAAGTCTCTCACTTGGCAAAATATTGTTGCTTGGCGATGATCATTTCCTCCCATGCCAAGCAATGGTTTAGGTCGCTCCCAGCAAAATCAGTCAACTCGTGGCCTCAAATGAGCTCGACATTCCTAAGGCACTTCTAGGCGAACAGGAAGTTCTCAATGCCTCTAAGCTACCTAAGCAACATAAGGCAAGAGGGGGATGAATCCCTCCAATCTTATATAGACAGGTTCCACAAGGAACTCCATAAAGTAGCTCATACTCCCAAAGAGTCTGTTCGGACTCTTATCATTGCGGGAGTTCGCCCGCATACAGACTTGTAGAAGGAGCTATAATCTGAGGATGATGTTTCCCTCATCCGCTTCTACAACCTTACTGAAAAGTACATCCGCATTAAAAACTTCATGGCTGCGCTCAACCGCCGTGACCCCGACCTTTCGGGCAGTGCTCTCGATCGGGGGGAGACAAGAGGGATGATCGCAGATGTTCTAATAACGATCAGGGAAAAGGAAAGAAGTAACGCTATGAGCCCAAGAAATCATATGCCCCAGTTCCTCATCGCGATCGCGATAAGAATCAATTCACTCCTCTAAATGTCTCGGTATCAGCTATTCTGGATAAATCAGATAAGGCCAACTTGCTCGGAGAACCCGAGCCTATGCAAAATCCACCCTCCGCTAGAAACAATAAAAAATGTTGTCGTTATCACCGGGGCAATGGACACCATATCGATGAGTGTTGGGCCCTCAAGCAAGCAATTAAGGACCTCATTAAGTAGGGTCACTTTAAAGAGTATGTCAATGACTCTACTCCCATTCGGGAGAAAGATCAAGATGGACTAGGAAAGAAGCGTCGTGGTCGCAAGGGTCTCTACTATTTGGGGATCATCTTTGGGGGACCACACCTCATAGGGAATTCCCGAGGTGCCTATGAAAGGTATGCTTGCACAGCCCGTCATGACCCTATAAGTGTGATGAGCATGACGCCGCGACTTGCAAAGGTCCGCAGAGAGGAGAAAATCACTTTCTCTGAGAAAGACGCGGTGCGATTGCATCATCCCCACGACGATGCTTTCGTCATCACGCCCGAAATAAGAAGGTGCGAGGTCCACCGAATGTTGGTGGACAATGCAAGCACCGTGAACATCTTATTCCAGCAAGCCTTCAAGAAGATGAAACGGGACGAGACAGATCTGAAGTCTGCCTTTATCCCCCTATATGGTTTCACCGAGGATCATTTGATTTCCAAAGGGACGATCTCGCTCCCAGTCACATTGGGAGAGACCAACGAGATGACCGAAATGACTGAGTTCTTAGTAGTGGACTGCCCATTTGCTTTCAATGGCATCTTGGGGCGACCTCTGCTACGAAGCTTTAAAGCAGTCATTTCGATCTACCACCTGAAGATGAAGTTCCCCACCCCGACGGGGATAGGGGAAGTGAGTGGATCTCAACACGCATCTCGCGACTGCTATGAGAGAGCAGTGCAGATGACTTGCAAGGGAAAGAGAGCTCCAACCGGTATCCCTGAGTAGGCAATGGCGATCAGCAGGATCGAGCCATAACCTGGCCCAACTAAGGATAACATGGATCCTCGCATCCAGGAATACCCTTGCAGTGGGCTGATCGAGGACCTATCTGAGGTATCGGTCGATCAAAGCGAGTCGAGCCGAGTGTTGAAAATCGGAAGCAACCTCAACCTTTAGCTCGCCAACAACCTTAATTACCAGCTTCCTTAAGGAAAATGTCGATGTATTCACATGGACTCATGCCGACATGGTCAGGATCAGCCCGAACATTATTTGCCATGCCCTGAATATTGATAGTGAGGTCAAGCCGGTCCGCCAGAAGAGAAGAGCAATGGATCCAGAGTGATATGCTGCCTTGAAAGTTGAGGTAGATAATCTCCTTCTAAACGGATCCATCCGGGAAGCACTCTACCCAAGCTGGGTTGCCAACCCAGTTTTGGTAAAGAAGCCTAACGGTAAATGGCAGACCTCCGTCGACTTACCGACCTCAACAGAGCCTGTCCGAAAGATAGCTTTCCTTTGCCAAGAATCGACTAGCTCATTGATGCCACCTCTGGGCATGAGCTGCTAAGTTTTATAGATGCCTACTCGGGATACAATCAGATCCCAATGTACGTGTCGGACGAAGAGCATACCTCATTTGTTACAGATCGGGGGCTATATTGCTATAAGATTATGCCCTTCGGCCTAAAGAACGATGCGGCGACTTACCAACGACTAGTTAATCGAATGTTTTCCGAGCAGATCGAAAAATCAATGGAAGTCTATGTTGATGACATGCTGGTCAAATCGCATGTCGCTTTAGATCACATAGCACATCTTCTTGAGATGTTTAGCATATTTCAAAGGTACATAATGAAGTTCAATCCTCTGAAGTGTTCGTTCGGGGTATCCTCAGAAAAATTCTTGGGATATATGATTAACCAGAGAGGAATAGAAATCAACCTCGAAAAGATCCAAACTCTCCTTGATATGAGAAGTCCGACCAACTGAAAACAGGTTCAATGGGCAAATAGTGGCTCTCTGTCGCTTCATATCAAAGGAAACATATTGCTGCTTGCCATTTTTTAATATACTCAGGGCCAACAAGAAGTTCGAATGGACTCTTGAATGCAAACAGGCTTTCCAGAGCATTAAAAAGCACCTCGGAAAGCCACATTTTCTGTCCAAGCCTCTCCCTCAGGAAATTCTTCTTCTGTATCTATCTGTCTCTCAACATGCGGTCATTGTAGCTCTGATCTGGGAGGAAGATGGGGTACAGTATTATGCAAGCAGACGTCTGTTAGACGCCAAAATACGGTATCCAGAAATGGAGCAATTAGCTTATGCCCTGCTGATCGTCTCCAGGAAGTTGCGACCTTATTTCCACGCTCACACAATCCATGTATTGACCAACTATTTGTTCAAACAAGTCCTCCAGAAACCAAAGGCTTCAGGTAAGTTGCTCAAGTGGGCGATGGAACTGAGTCAGTTCGATCTGCAGTACAGACCGAAAGCAACCATCAAAGGGCAGGCTATTACCGATTTCATTTCGGAGTTCTCGTACCAACCAATTAAGGAATCCGAGCAATAGGCCAGCGAAGTCACCCAGGAAACCATTCAAAATCTATCGACTTGGAGCCTCTATGTCGATGGATCCTCGAATAGGAAAAAGGCCGAGGTAGGCCTTCTCCTCCTTAGTCCCAAAGGGACTCACATCCACGGTATTCTTCAGTTTGGGTTCAAAGCGACCAACAACGAAGCTGAGTACGAGGCATTGCTCGCTGGTCTGCGGTTGGCAAAAGAAATGGGGTCAACTGCGATCAGCATTCACAGCAACTCTATGCTAGTTGTTAACCAGATCTTAGAGGAATATCAGGTCAAGGAAAAAACATGATCAGTTATCTAAAGAAAGCTAAGGCCACGCTCGAGCCATTCAAACACTTCACGATCACGCAGATCCCTAGAGACAATAATTCTTTTGCGGATGCCTTGGCAAAAATAGCCTCGTCGCTGGACTTAGAAGCACCAGAGAGTATTCTTGTTCGGTTCGTAGAGATCCCCAGTATTAGTTTGCCCAAATAGGCCGTGAATGTGACAGAATCAGTTTCCTAGATGACACTGATTATCCAGTATCTCCGAGATGGGACCTTGCCCAACGACAAAGTCGAGGCAAGAACCTTGCGAACTTGAGCTGTTCACTACACACTCATAGGAGATCAGTTGTACAAACGAGGGTTTAGCGCCCCTCTCCTCCGATGTGTAACTGATGAAGAAGCAGACTATATCATGAGGGAGATACATAAAGGGATCTGCAGTAACTACACTACCGCGCGATCCCTTGCCAACAAAGTTGTTTGTCAAGGGTACTATTGGCCCCTACTCCAAGAAGACACCTTCAACTTTGTAAAAAAGTGTGACAAATGCTAGAGGTTCGCGAACATACCGCGAGCTCCTTCCTACCAGTTGACAACCATGACTAGCCCCTGGCCATTTTTTATATGGAGGATTGATCTTATTGGACCCATGCCAGCTAGAAAGGGAGGGGTCAAGTATGCGGTGGTCACGGTGGATTACTTCACCAAGTGGACCGAGTTGAACCCCTAGCCGCGATCACCACCAAAAAACTCAAGGACTTCATCTTCAAGAATATAGTGTGCCTCTACAGAATTTCTCATACCCTTATCTCTGATAATGGGAAGCAGTTCGATAACGCGGAATTCAAGCAGTTTTGCGACGAGTTGGGGATCCACAAAAAGTTCTCCTCAATCGCAAGACCGCAAGCGAATGGCCAGGTCGAGGTTGTTAACAAGACCATTAAGAATACTTTGAAAGCTAAACTTGGCGCTGCCAAGGGTAATTGGGCTGACAACCTCCCATAAGTCTTATGGGCATACAGGACAACTCTGAGAACCTCTACTTCAGAAACACCCTTCTCACTAGCATATGGCTGCGAGGTAATGATGCATATATAAGTAGGGATTAGTTCACTTCGGAGAGATTTATTCAATGAAACTGACAATAAAACGCTTATGCGTGCAAGTCTAGATTTAGTCGAAGAACATCGCAGCAAGGCTCAGGTAAGGATAGCAGCCTACCAGCAACGCGCAAAAAGATTCTTCGACTCTAAAGTCAGGAGAAGAGACTTTCAAGTCAGTGACTTGGTTCTGAAAGAAGTTCTTCTCGGTACAAAGGAACCAAGCGTGGGAGTATTGGGACCAAACTGGGAAGGCCCCTACCGCGTCGCTAAGGTGATACGCCCGGGGACTTATCACCTCAAAAGGCTCAACGGTTCAGAGGTACCATGAGCTTGGAATGCTAAGAATCTTCGCCCTTATTATCAGTAATTCCGAACTCACTCTTTCCTTGTAAAGATTCCCTTGTAAAGCTTTTGTAATTAAGATCGCTGTCAAATAAAATTCATCTTGTATAAATGTAATTTTGTTACTCGCATCATTCTTATCTTTCTGTTCGCATGTGTAATATTTGTGAAGTGCATAAAATTATAAATACTCACAAATGTTTTAATATCGCAAACAATTGGAGCACAACCTCCTATTCGCATGTGTAATGTTTGTGAAGTGCGAAAAATTATAAGTACTCACGAACAATTTAAAAAGCGATCAAATTCATTTCATAAATCATTCACTACAGGGGACTATTCAAAAACAGATAAGCAAAGTTGTGGGAAAAGTAGAGGCAGAAGTGATCATTGGTCTTCGTCCCTTGGCCCTTCCGGTACAACCTCGGTATACCTAGACTGGTTGCCGACCTCCTAGTCAGCTACTGGGTCCTCCGAAACATGCTCCTCCGGATGATCGTCTTCCAGAGAAATTTCCTGATTTGCCTCATCATCGGCTTGCGCCATAGAGGCAAGGATCCTCTGGTAATCTTTCGGGAGGTCGGTAAGATCCATGATTGGATTCTTTGGCCTCAGGGCATAAATCAACTAGATCGACCAGTCAGCGGCCTTTCTCTCGATCTCCAACTCTTGTCGCTTTATCTCTTTAGTTAAAGAAGCGACCCGCCCTTAGGACATTTCCAGGTCCGCTTCAAGAGCTTTCTTTTGCTTCTCGAAAGTCTCTCACAACCGAGCTCTCTCTTCCTCTGCCCGCAAGGCCCGCTCACAACTCACTCACAGCTCGCTCACAGCTCTACCTCTTTCTTACCAACCTCTCCGGTGAGCCTGGCCACAGTCCTCTGAAGCTTTTTGAGCTCCTCTCCCCTCTTATCTAGTTTGGTCTTCTGAAATTCCACTGTACTAAGGGTAGAGTTCCTCTCTGACATGTATTGATTTGTTTGGACGATGTTCAGGTCTAGCCCTTCTTTCGCAGCTGCCAAATCCAACTTTAACTATGCATTCTCTTCCTTCAGCTCGGAAAGTCCCCCGATGGCCTCCAGTTGGGTCTTCTGTTGGGTCAGGTGCAAGGCGAGCAAAGACTGCACAAATAATAAGCAAGAGTTAGGCTGCTTTCTTGAAAAAGAGTAAGTATTGGAAAGTCCTCGACGAGGATAAACCATTTTACCTGGCTTTGTAGCTGGACCGCCCTGATCATCAAGCCCGCAGGGTTGGAGGCTACGAGCTTGTCAAAAAATTTGGCAAGCTGGCACTCCAAAAGGTTGAACAACATCGGTTGAAGGTGCTCCAGAAGCTGACCCATGGAGTCCAGCACCGGGGTGTCGGCTCCTATAGTCAAGGGCACCTCACTAACCGAGCTCTTACCTTCTCTTCTCCCAGAGGCCACGGTCTGTCCTCGAGCTCCTTCTGGCGCGAAGAGCTTTATAAGGCTGCGACCTCTCAGGCTGCACCCCTAAGACCTCCGGCTCGGACTCTGACTCTTCGGGCTGTAGCACCCTTCATTTCTTGGTCTTCTGGCCCCTGATTTTCTGCTTTGGGCGAGCAGCCATGGGCAAAGCAGTATCGGCTGGTTGTTCGGTGGGTGGCTGCGTCCCCACCTGCGTTCTTTCAGTGAGGATGTCGCTGGGACTCGTCTCAGTTGGTCCAGAGGTGTCGACCCAAGGAAAGACTAACGCTCTATCCCTCAACGATTTTGACACTTTGGGTGGCATGTCTACTGCATACAGGTACTATTAGTTAAATGTTCGCTGCACGCAAAAGTAAAATCTAAGGGGACCACAGGCACTTACGAAGTAGGGGTTCCAAGGTCGCTCTAGAATTGAAAAAGTCGTACTTCCTCAAGTTCGCAGTTGTCACGAGTCGTTTCACGTCGTGACAGTAATCTGGCAGGTTACCGAATGAAACTATTCGGCTGATGTCGGAAAGTTCTGTTAGCCCAGTCGACTTGTTCCCTACAAAGAGACAATAGAGATCGTTAGAAAACAAAGCCAAAAAGAAAGGAAAAATTCACTAAGTGTAATCAAGGGAAAACCGACTCGGCTCCCTAAAACAACATATGCCATCATAATGAAAAAAGAAAAACTTGGTCTCATATGCCCTGACATTGCTGGGGTGATTATGAATGCCTCCTTCGATCGTGGGTCTCCTTGAGAGGTAGTAAGAATCTTTGTCCTTGCTCTTCTTTAAATAGTATGCGTAGGCGAGCTCCAGCGCAATCAGTTGGTCGAGGCCGTACTCGGCGCACACGATGTACATAGCCACAGCTATGATATACGTGTTAGATGTCAATTGTAAAGGTGCGACCCCGAAGTGATCGAGGATCGACTTGATGAAAGGATGGAAGGGAATCAGTGCTCCACACTTGAATGTAGCTTCGGAGATCGCAGCCATTCCCTTTGGCGGATTTCGAGCTGTATGGTTCCAGTAACAGTAGACGTCCACCCTAATTGCGTATTAGTGCCTCCTGTACCTCGTCTCGGGTAGCTACCAATAGAATCTCTTACGCATGAACCACTGGGGCATCCTGCGTCTACGAGCTTGTCCCCTCATCTGATCTGGTCATTGTAGGGTCCATGTCGTCTACTGTCTGAAAAAGGGGGACACGTGGAGATTACTCAGTCTTCGTACAAAAATTTTATATGACGACGTGGAAGAGCAAAACCCTAAAAACCCTTGGGGACCACCCTTAATGGCTTGGCTCCTAAAAACCTATTCCTTATAGAAACTCACCATTATCGACTAGTTAATTACACTTGAAACCGAAAAAAGAAAAGCATTGGAAGAACCTTCCTCACCTTTCTCTTTCGGCTATGGGGATCGAACTTCTCCCTATAAGTAGAAGATGCGCACCAGCTTAAAAAATTGGAGGTCTGGTCTCGTGAGAGCTCCTTGCTTTTCTTTGAAAATGCAAGCGTTGTGACATTGCTTAAAGGGAGCCTGGGGTTTAGGGTTTAGGGAATGACGATTGGGATTTCTGAAGCAGAGCGACGTTTGGATGGAATGCTTTTCTGGCCGTTGATTGCGACCATGTGTCATGAATCAGCAAGAAAGAGTAACCGTCACGCTTCAAGCAATTCAATCGTCGCGTCTCTCTGTTGAAATAATCGAACGACGATTCGATTCTCTCCTCCGCATTAAATGTGCCCCCATCCGCATTTAATGCCCTGATAAGGAATGTCGTTTCAGCATGGCTTGCATTTAATGCGCATGGCTGGCATTTATTGCGTACAGGGCACGTCTGTCAGAATGAAGGACACCTCATTAATGAATTAGCTGTTAAGCGCAATGGATAACATCTGAAGAGGTCGTCAGTTCAGAACATTCTTCGTCGTATGTCAGTTGCGGAGCGATGTGATTCCTTCGACAGAAATATGTTAAGTATAACCAGATCGCGGACCTCAATTAAGATAAAAGGCGCATCGATAGGGCACTGAATAGGGTTTGATCCAGTTCGTCAATCTTGCGAAAGGAGACCATATCAGGTCGTTTGTAGGAAAATGTTTTGCGACCTCATTATAGCCAGGTCGGATCGACCAGGCATCATTCGGGACATATCAAATCAAGGCATAATTGTGAAGTTCTCAAGGTTCGATTCCCAAACCTTAAAAACTAAGGGACTTCTGTTATGCCTGAAAAAGTAAGGCTAACGCGAAGTCTTGTTAGCATGAAGTGGCAAGATTTGGGAAAGTTCTGCGACCGTTCACGCGCACCCACGTCGTATAATGACGTAAGTGGCATGCCCCTGTCAGTGCAGTGGGTGAGCGCCAAGTTAGCGAATGGTTGAATATCGTCCACGTGTCCAATCCCTGCACAAGTCGAGGAAATCACTCGAGTAGGTGAGCAATGAGACGCAGAGAAGGATTTGCATGGTATCCGCCCCATTTGTAGAATTAGTAATCATGACCTTAGTGTATACCACTATAAATAGAGGACTTCTCTCTCATTTGCGGGATTAGCTAATTTCACTCTAGAATAACTCTCTCTCTCTCTCTCTCTCTCTCTCTCTTGTATTCTCTAAGCTATAACTCAGTTCGCTAAATGTGACCTGACTTTACTCTCTCATTAATGCAATATTAGTGGATGTAGGATTCGCTCTTGAGCATCTAAACCACTTTAAACATTACTCTTCACCCTTTATTTAACTAAGCATTTCCATATCACGTGTGACCTCTAAGTCCGCTTAGCACTCTCACGTGCGATTAGTTGGTGTCAAAATCAAGCATCAACACACATAATAAATCAACCAATGTGATGTTGACAAGAGGTATTACTGCAAGAAATGAACCAATGTAATGTAATATGTCAACTGGTATTTGGAACAATTTTCTAAAGGTAATTGACTGGATCGTCTCCTATTACAAACTACCAGTCTAACGACTAAGTTTTGCCACCCCAACAATTCAAATCATGTTGCCTATGTTAGTGTATGCCCTAGGGACCAATCATGTTGTCGGTTTCAGGACATTATATCTTGTAAATGTATTATGAATAAAAGAAAGTGTTCTTATTTCACATGTTGATTTTCTGCTTCATTTATATTATATTATATTTAATATTGCATGTGAAATGTTCGGATGACACGGATCTTCAGAAGATCAAATCATCAAAGAATTCCCTACGCAAGTAATGTTAATTGGGCAATAACATTGCATAGTAGGCATGCTGAATGTCTCCATTGAATATTATGTGATGGTATTAGTGTGGGTGATTATAAGAGGTATGTCACTAAGGCATTAGCATGGATAAACGGTTAGTGAACTGTTTATCGAATATGACCGATTATGATGAATCACATGGATATGGTCAATGATGCATCGTAGGATCGTGCTAGTGTGCCACTGATCCTTAGACCTGAGACATCACAGTTGGATTCAACATAGGATGCATATCGTTCATATGGTGTATAAGCACGAGACTAGTTATGTCTTGTGTAATAAGTCAGTTTGGTCATATGTTATTCATGTGTGAGGACAAGTGATGGTCAAGATGGGATCCGTTAACTCAAAATAGTCCAATCTTGAGTTCCCAGACGAATGTCAATAAACATTGGAAAAGGGAAATCTCTAGCCAAAGTATAATGAATGTCAGATGAAAAGTAGTTTCATGTTGACGAGTTTCATTGTATCGATTGGCATTTCGATTAAAGATTAAGTTAAATGTTTTGACATACCATGAACTATTCTTAATCGGGATTAGATAACGAAGGGATTTGACTACACGGAACGTACGATCAGAATAGGTTCATTGGAGTTTACACTTCATTGTGGTTTAAGGGTTATGAAACATTGCTAGACGTCTACCATAATCAGTGGGAGTTTCGATTATAAAGAATTATAACGAAACATATCAAAATCAGATATTGGGCCCACGGCTAGATCACAGTGAACTAAAATGGTCACACATAAAACCAAGCTCAAGGAGAGAGAGTAATACATATCATTAATCAGATTAATGATGTTCGGACGTAAACAGTTGTATCCGAATTAATGTATTAGTAAGAAATGATTATCCATGGATAGCTAGCACTAACCAAGGGTAATAAGGATTTATTAAATATTATTATTGAATTGGATTCAATGATAGGGGCAAAAGTGCATTGATTTTATTCTAAAAGGTTAGAATGTTTAATGGAATTAAAATTTGGTCTAATTATGAATTAACCATAAAACCAAGGACTTGACATAAATGTTTATTCTTAAGTTAATTTTAAATTGTTTGAGGCCACCCCAAAACAATTTAAAATTACACTTTGTGCCCATGGTATATAAATTAAGTTTTATACCATTTTAATTCAATTGAAACAAAAAGCAATCTCTCACTTTCTCTCTCACTCTCTCGACTCTCTCATCTTTGATTTGGATGGACTTCATTTTGAGTTTCTTCATTCTCTTTTGAAGAATCTAGACTCCAAGTTTCAACATCAAACTTTTAATAGCAAAAGGAGTTGGTAATTTTCTTACGTTAATATGTTAATATTATAATGGTTTTTTTCTACCTTATGTCAATCATCTTGATCATCATTTTCTTTCTATTTCTATGTCCAAAATGCATAAATCCCAACAGCCTAAATAAATAATGTTCAAAGTTTAAACTTGTTTCTTCCAAAATGAAAGAAATCATGAGTTCAGTCGAGTCTCAACATGGAAAGTTGAAGGATTCAAAAAAGTTGAATTCTAACAAGTATGTGAGCTATGTGAGCTCAACCAAATGATAAAACCTGAAACTATCTAACGTAAATTGAATGATTTGATAGAATATTGTCATATAAATGAAGGGCGCATCCTCCCAAAACCTTTCCTTCTGTAGCACTCTCTCACGATCAAATTCTCAATGTACAACCCGGGTTTCGCATTAAACGTGGTATAATTTGGAAAAAAATAAAACGAACCCAGCAACCGTAACATCGTTAACTTTATCAGAGATAAAAGCTTCACTCTCGGGATCCATTAGGGGATTATCTAAGGGAATGACGCGGTCGGAGGGGGACAAGGGGTTTGGGAAGACTTCGAGGAGGAAGATGGTGAAGGAGGGTGTAGGCAGGAACGTAGCTAAGATTATGAGTAAGTGGGTTCAAAACATTAAAGTTGATAAATTTACAATAAAATATATATTGAAGTAATAAACATAAAAAATGTACTTTAAAATGTTATATATACCAAATTATCAATTCTACAATTATCCTCGATAATTTTTCATATTCTGAAAACGTTGCATAATTGCTTCATTGACAATTTCATCAAATATCTCTGTCTCAATATATGTAATAAGACAATCATTTAACAATTGATCTCCCATTCGATTATGTAGTCGATTTTTCACAATCTTCATCGCAGAAAATGCTCTTTCAACACTTGCGGTTGCAACAGGTAATATCAATGCTAATTTTATGTCTAAAAAGATAACAACAAAAACAAAAACACCCTTCTTTTCTATACTATACTCCAACCAATTTGCATATTCTCTAAACCAAATAGGATTAAAACGACACATTAAATTCTCAATTGCTCGCTTTTTAAAATTATGATTGTGTGGTTGGCAATGTCCTTTTTACAAGTATGTCTTTCTCACTTTGTCTCTATCATTAGGATGATATTCTAAAATTTTAATCCTCAGTTCAAGATTGCAAGAAGACTACTCAAGTTAAGCTTAACATATGTTTGTCTTAAACTAGATTCTATAAGCTCATTGTGAACACTATCGTGACGCCTTATGTTTTGTTCAATTGATGGTTCCTCATTAGAAAACTTTCTTTTGATCAAAAATTTGTCCATAACTAAAAAAAATAAAAGAATTTTTATTATCAGAAATATGATTTATTTGCAATTACAATTAAAAAACAACACAAATTTATCAAAATTCAACTCATAACTTAGGTTTTTCAAACAATTTCTACTATCCCAATAAAATTCAACTCATAAACCAATGAAAACTCATCAAATCTAACTCTAAATATCAAGCAACTAACCAATATATTGAAATTAAACCAAATCCTTAAATCTCTACAACTTAAAGTTTCATCAATTCTTTAAACCATATTCAAAATTAACTCAATAACTAACGACAATTTATTAAACCCAACTTAAAACAGCAATTAATTAACTCATACCTCAACATAAACAAGATTAAATCAAAACCCACATCAAAATCTAGGAATTGTTTCAAACTCATTTATTAAACTCAATAAAACTCATAACTCATGATCTTTCGTCAATTAAGAAAGCTAAAAGAAAAGAATTAATTTTAAGTAAAAAAATAAAAATAAAATTAGTATCATCTTACCTTGTAATCCAAAGGAATAGCCTTTCTTGAGTATCCAATCAAAAGAAAAATATAATATGAGAGCAAAAGAGAGGAAATAAAGAAAAGAGAAAAGTTTAAAAAGTATTAATTAATAATTTATTTTGTGGGGTCAACATAAAGTTAAGTGGGATTAAAATTGTAAAATCTATAAACTATTAATACTTTTTTAAAATTTTTAAAAAGTTCAATGGGTTCAATTGAACCCATAAGCCACTATGTGGCTACGTGCCTGGGTGTAGGGAGCGGAGTTGAAGAGTGTGGCAGAGAAGAGGTCGGAGAGGCTTTCGAAGACGGCCATTTGGTGGGAGAGACATGAGTATTAGAGTGTGAGGGACGTGGGGGCGAGCAGTTTCAGGTAACCGCTTAAATTCAAAGGAATCTAAATTGGAACCTGAAACATAGGTTCTAGTTCCGAGTACCTGGGATAATTTTGGTTACCCCTGACTTTAAAAAAAATTACAAATAAACCCTCTAAAAATTTATACACCCCCAATAGTTTATAAAAATTACAGTTTAGTCCTGATTTCTACCCGGATCGTGGTTTCAATTTTGATTCCTACAGTGATGAAACCAAAACCGAAACCACACAGTACCGATTCCGATTTTTGAGAGTCAGAACCAACTCTATGAGGGCCAACTCCGAGTAGGAACCATAACTGGAACCTCAAATACCCGTCGATTCTGATTCTACTCTAAAATAATGCTCACCCCTTCGAGGGAGGGCTCGGTGCTGAGGTTGGTAAAGCGGAATCCGCCACTTTTCTTGTTGGAGATGAAGAGTTAGGGATAAATGAGCTAGACGTTTCAGGCGGGAAAACGACATAAAATATTCCCCCTTTTTTAATTTTGTAACTCATGAAAGGAACTGTTTTCCTTTGTGGATGTTGAAATACATCTTTGGGTTTTAGAGATGTGTTCTGTTTTTGGCTATAGGATGGATTTATACAAAAAAAATCGGATTAGTACATCAAAAAATTGTTTTTTTTTTTTAAATTATTTTAATAAAATGCAATTTCTCAAAATATATTTTTATGAAATAAAATTTTGAATACCAATATAAATAATCATTTTCTTTCGAATTATTTTTACATCCAACCAAGTTGACAATTTAAATAAAATAAAATAAAAAATTACATGTATTATTGAGCTATCTGGACTTCTCTAAAACTAAGAAAATGAAAATAATATTGAAGTAAAGACATCATGCGGGCATTAAGATAAGGAGTTAAAAAGTATCAAACAGATGAAAGAAATTGTCATTGAATTCATCTCCTGCTTTCGACACATTTTCAATTTCAATCTAGCAATTGACTCAAATCCCTCTTGGATCTTTCTTAAGAAGTCACAAATTTTGTAACAATCTGATTAAACAAAAGACTCATGTATCCTATCTTCAATTCTACAAAATGCCTGGCCTAAGATGCTCATCTAAAAATAAAACAGCATCAAAAGTTGAGTTTCAGAAAGATCAAGAATCAAAGAAGACTTTTTCAACTATTGCATTCAATGAATTGAATAATGCTCACCTACATGAAGGATCAGCCTAATCCTAAATCTATATCTGAGCAGAAAGTCAAGTTTATAGCACAAATTCTGCAGGCCAATTCGACCCCAGAATCTCCATTCAATATATCAATATATTACAAAACCTGCCTGATTACTAGCCTTCAGGTGGATTAGTTATCATAGTGCCCTGTTTTACGTCTATGTCGGCTAATATCAGACACAAACCTGAAAGAAAGGCCACAGCCCTCAACCTTGCACTTGTATGGCCGCTCTCCTGTGTGCACCCGTATATGCTCAGTCCTAGCCCATGCCCACTTGAATGACATGGAACAACCATTCCAGGGGCATTTAAGGGGCCGATCATCATCGTGAACTCGTTGATGAATTATTGCATATTTATGAGAGCTGAATCTCTTCCCACATCCGTCATGTGGGCATCGATTCCGTTTGTGCAAAGAAAGCTCTGTCTTTGTCTCAAAACTCATGCGACAGCCATCCAAGTCACACCTGTAATGCTTCTTTATGAACTTTTTCTTCTCCTGGCGAGGAACTGAAACATTTAAAGGTTTCTTCATTGTCTTTGTTGTTAGCTTTTCCTTGGCTACGGGGCTGATCTCAACCTCACTTCTGTTCGCTGTATCTTTCCCACCCCTTGGTCTCAACCCTTCACAAGGACTCCTGATATACCCACTGCAATTGGACTTGTTTTCAGTTAACTGCTCCACTTCACTCTTCCTTTTTTTTCCTTTACTGGCACTTGAACTGTGCTCTTCTGCAGTGGACTTGTTTTCTAACTCTCTTTCGTCTTTAGATGAAGAAGAAACTTCTTTGCTAATGTGCAATTTTTCTGAAGATGGGGACTCCCTACGGGTTCTGCAGTACTTCTGAATCACGGCAGGAGCAGGTTGGTTTATCCGTGTCAAAGAACTAGCTTTCTCCTCGTTAGTTGCATTTGCGGTCTGAGCCCTTTTCAGCAGTTGATCTTTTCCCACATTACCGCTTGAGTTCTCTTCAGAACAGATCCCATTTGGCAGTTCTGAACATTCTTCTACTGAGGCAGGGATAAGATAATTTTCTTTTCTCTGTAAACTGGAAGAGCAGACAAGCTCATCCACATTAGTTTCAGTTGTAGACTGAATTTCTGGATGCATTTCAGAGCCGAAGGTCACATCAGCACAGGTAGCTCCTGGTTTTCCAGAACATCCTTCCACTGAGAGAGAGGAAGGCTGCATCTGTGTGATAGTACTCGTTACAAGTTCCTCCCCACTTCCACTTGTAGTAAGGACATCCTGCTCTGGAGCTTCTTTCATCGTAGTCTTAATTTGGCACAAGTCTGCAGCAGCACATTCCTTGGTTGGGGCTTCAGAACTTTCCAGCGAGATATTAGTAGACTGATCCATCAGTATAACAGAACTCGACAAGTGTTCCTCATGAGTCCCATTCATAATCTTGATTTCATTGTGCACGTTATCATCTAAAGACACTTGATTCCAAGTGTCTTCGGCAGCACATATTTGCATCTGATCTTCACAATTTTCTTTTGTTGAGGCAGGAGTGGGCTGATTTATCAGTTTATCATCCCAGGAAATGGATTCCTCATCATTGTTTCCATCAGCTGGCTTCATATCTTGCACCAGTTCATCCTTAGAAGTCATACAATCATGTGCATTACTGTTCATATAAAAATTATCAAGAACCTTGTCCTCCATCTCTGTGTCAAAACTCCCCAGAGGTGGATGAGCAACATGTAAACTTGGTGAATTAGCAGGATAAGAGACCTCATTCACAGAGACATCCTTATCAGCCAATAGATTGTACGGAGTTTCAGAAGCTAGATTACAAGTCTTATTGGTGATTTTGATATTTTCCATGGTCGTATCATCAGCTGCATTGATATGTCCACCAGAACATTTCTCTGCAAAAGAAATTCCCTTCTCACTGACCATGTCAGTGTCCTTGATGATTTGTCGTGTCTGATGATTATTTTGGATTGCCGTATAACACATTTCATCGTCCAAAGTTTCAGTGCCAATCTGCCCAATATTATCAACCACTAAAGTAGCAGCTGCAAGTGAATCTGCAACTCGTGAAGGTGAGTAATTCAAGCTCACATCCCTGGTTGCATCAAGCACCCGAATTTCATGTAGCCCTTCAGAGTTCCCGATGTGAGATAGTTCCAATCCAGCAGAAATACTTCCAGTATGCCCAATGTTGCATGGGTTAATTTCAGAATTAAATTTATCATGCTTAACCAGATCGCCACAAATAGCAGCTGAAACTTCTTCTGGTAAAAACTTTTTAGGGTGTCCACAAACTCTACTTGCTTCTGGTTTTAACCGGAATTTCCTTCTTGAATATTGAATTATTTTTTCTTCTTTTTCAACAACGCCATCTAACTTTTCTCCCAACACTTCATCTGTTTTTATTTCAATATTGTGGCATGTTTTGGATTTGGCTGGCTGATTTAGCTTAACTTTTGAGCGAGATTTTCTGGACTGCCATTTGATATTTGAGAAATCTGAACTGGCACTCTTTTCAGAAAACAAACCACCCAATGACAACGCATGCTGAACTTGCTTAGATGGTGAATTCTTCCTGACCTTCACGCAGTGTCGTAAGTTAACTCCCAGTTTAGAGGTCCAGTCTTCACTGCATTCATCGTGTTCTTCATCATCAACCGCAAGATCAATCAACTGTAGATCTTCTTGGGAGGCAGTATCTAATGGAACATCATTATAATTGAAAGGGCTACCAATCTCCTCAGCAATAGCCACAGCATGTGCTTTTATTTTCTGGTAGTCTACATATATACATATTCAAAAAAAGAAATGTTATAAAATTGACAGTGCAAATCTGAGAACTAAGAAAAAGTGCTATACTTGGAGAGTAAATAATGAATGAGTACAAAGCATAATGACTAACCAAACAATGGAATGATATGACTATGAAACAGCAAGAAAGTTGAGTGTATCATAATGACTATCTCACCAGAGTGGCAAACGACCAGGATGTTTGCTCCACCTTTAGACCGGAATATCTCTTCAATTTGAACAGCATGCTCCAGGCAGAAAATCCGAGGACGCAGATATTTACTAGAAGTGTTCCATCTCTTGTTGAACTTGGTTATTGATGATAATGCCAGATCCTTTTGAAGCATAGAACTATCAGGACCAGCAAAAAGATCCTCTGCAAATAAATAAAGTAAGATGCAACTCTATTCAGCAACTTGGTGAGCCAGCAGGTGATAATCAGATAGATATTGAACCAATAAATTAATGAGAAGTCTACTCCAACATTGACAAATGCTTTCATCATATTACTTAATATCTACAAGTAAAACAAAAGATTATTGAAATGATGTAGTAATTACTGCAGGCATTTCTTTCTATCATAATTAGTCCTTGAGTTTAATGACTGACAAATGTAAGTGGAGAATCACCAGACACACAAAAGACACCATGAGACCTATTATGAGGCAATGTTACAACTTCTTAAGGACCTTGAAACATTCTATACGTCCTAAAACATCTTTTATTCCATCCTATGCATTGATTCTAGCTAGAAATATATAATCCAAATGTCAAAATGACAACTCAGTATTACAAAAAAGGGGAAGAAGAAGTTGGTGAAAATAACACAAAGTTACCAGACAAGGGAGCCAAATACCTGAAACAGAGCTCTTAGTTAGATCCAGGTCCATACAGGGATGACTGTTTTTAGGTTCTGAAATTCTTGGACCCTCTTGAACAAAATCAGCAGGCAGAAATTCCATTGATGCCCTCTCAGATGGTTGTACCACAGACATAAATGGAAAACCCAGAATACCACAAGCCACACATGCCAATGCCCCGGAATCAATTTGAAAATCAGACGATATGTCATCATCATCCATATACAAATCATTCAGAGTTTCCATATATAAGTTCATCTCATCTAGGAGATTATTCTGATTAGTTTTTTTCTCAGAATGAATATCTGAAACAGTTGCTCCTGGTGTTGCAGTAACAGCATCGGTTGCAGTGGGCAACTGAGATTCCCTACTTGAACATGGAAGTAAATCTGGGTTCCACAGTACAGCATAAGAAGTTGATTCTTGTCCAAGAAGAGCAGACAAAGTGTTGTTCTCTTTTAACATATCTTCTATAAAAGCCTTCTTTATTAACAACTCTCTTTCTTCCTTTAGCCGATCTCTCAGGCGAGAGCTCCGAGCACCTGGTAGTAAGGATCTCGGCACCCTGGCATCAAAACCAATCCAGCAAAAGAGATATGAGGAATAAACAATTATGTGTGATCGCTTACATCTTCACTATGACATAATCAGAGAAACACAACAGAAAATTATTAGTGTCATTCAGATTTCAGATAACCATCTCCCCAAAAACCATAATGTCCTGTATTGTAGAGACTGCTCTCAGAAATATTATATCCATTCAGCCCAATTGGAATTCTTTATATACTGAAATATCTCTCAAGTGATCAAGAGTGTTTGAACTAATATCAATAACAAATATGCCAGCCTTGAGCAACAAATAAGTCATAAATCAACAATTTGAGAGATACAAGAAATACCAAATATATGCAATCAAGCTACTTATGACAAGTAAAGAAATAACTGTTTCCACCTATGTACGTCAATCATGATAAACATTGGTATTTTTGCATCAGTCATAACTTCATGAAAGGCAATGTCATGTCAAACAATGTCTAAAAGCATTATTGGGCTCAAATACCTTGTTTAGCCCAGATCCTGCCAATGAACATAAACAAATCTTGAAGGAAAATTCAGAAGTCAACATCAGCTAGGACACTTTGATTTCATTATAATAATGGATGTGCATGAAATCACGAATGGGTAAGCCCTCATACAGTGAAGTTGCAGAAGCAATGTTAACATAATAACTCCGGTCAATATTCACTCACTTAGGGTCCATAGAAAGTTTGAAAGGGAGTATATATAAAACATAATCTAACCTTGAAACAAAAGACATGGTCAACAGGTATAGCAGCTGCTGATGGGAAAGCATGGGAAGATAATTCATGGCAGCTCTACGCACTGCAGCCTCCTTAGCCACGTTTAGCCACTGTGGAGTTCCAAAGTTAGCAGCTTCCCCACAATTAAAACCTAGATTGAAGAAAGAACAGCTATAGTAATCAATGAACTAAATAAAGATGAAGAGAGGGAAAAAAAGAGATTATAGAGAAATTCCAGCGTAGCAGCTTTACAAGATTGTGTACGAAACAGTGGTTATAACGTTCCAAACTCTATGGGCAATGTACAGATTTTTTCCAAATACAGTATAGAAGAACAGTAAATGGTAAACAGAACACTATATTTAAACATGAATGTAAAAAGCACATCAGGCCTCATGTAAACAGAAGATCGTTTATTTTCTAATAGCAATGGAATGAAAGATCCATACAACATCTTTGAGCATCAAGTATAAACCTCAATAACATTTTTTATCCAACCAATTCTTCTTTACTGATGACAGCATTAATGAGTAAATCTTTGTAGAAGTAAAACAGTGAAGCAATATTATGCACGAGATAGGCCAATCAAACAGCTTTTCTGACTTGTACTGTTAAATACTCATCAGTTAGAGTCATGAACTTGTGGCGTCCGATTTATCAAGAAAAGTCCAAGCCATGATCATGCACATACGTCCACTTAAAATTGTATTTTGATAGACTAGCAGTATACATCTAAGGAGTTACAGTTTATATTAATAAAGGTCAATGACCCTGATTGTGACCAAAATATGTTATCGTAGACTTTGGCAGAAATGGTACACATAGAGTTTAGTACCTCAGTCTCTATCTTCAGTTTATCTACAATGCAAATTTTCGAGCAGCATCCCCCATAAATTAGGATGATTAAGTTAGAACATACATGGACCTATTCAAAACCCTTCTATAGTCTAGTGGCCAAAAGTTAGAAAAGAGTCAACCATACAACTTTCCCTGATACACAGATGATTAAAGAAAATTCCTTGCATTTTTTTCCTACACACTACTTTAAGATGTCTTCCTTCTCAAGCAGATAATTACCTTGTTTTGGCATCTAAATAAAGAGCTAGGCAATGAGGACACATCTTGAGCATTTTAATTATGTCTTTTACATCATAGCAATCAAATATGCAAAGGGATTTTGAATTCTTTAGCTTTAAGATATTGTGATATTCTAGAAACCTTGGATTCTATCCAAATACTTGTAAAACTTCCATATTCAAATTTTTCTCAAAAATTAACATTTAATTTATCCATTACTAAGTGCCGGTTAGAGGCCATAACAACAATAATGTCCAAAAAGTTATTGTAAATATGCAAACAAACTGTAAAGCAATTACCGTGGCTGAATCCTACATGGTAAGCCCTTGGAAAAGTCACAACAAATTCACCAGGATTCTGAACTAACCTAAAGGAGAAACCAGAATATCGTTAAGTATAACTTCAATAAGTACCTTCGGCAGAAAACACCAAAGGCCAGCCCCATTTCCACAAATCAAATTGAACCAGATTTATGCATAAAATTCTTTTGGTCTTTTCACTTTTCAAATATCAATTAGCCATCAAACAACAAAAATATGTAAATCAATTGAAAAATTAAAAAAGTAACCCACCTACAACATGGAATGCCTGATGCAACAATTACTTCAGGCGAGAGTAGAGTTGTCTTCTCACCCAATAGAGAGAGAGCAGCTGAAAAAAAAAGGAAGCTGGATTTTAGCCAAACCAAAAAGATATAGAATAAATAATTCCAAATAATTTGAGATAGAAATGAAAAATTCCACTGAGAAAATGGGTGACACAAATACTCATATTTTCAATATGATTTGAGACTGGATAGTAAATTAAAAAACCATTCAAATTTCTCAATCACCATATAACAAAAAAAAAAAAAAAGAAAAAAAAAAAGTTGACTATTTAGGTCCAGAAGTAATCACCCAACATGATTAGGCTCCTATATCAGGCAGCAAAAATTCAAGATTGTACCAACATCTCAAATAACTCAACAAGGTCATTTACTTGCGTGTGCAGTCATATCACATACTTCTATCCAAATATTTGTAAAACAAACTTGAGCAACAAACATCTGAATATTACCCCTTGTAATGCTTAAACTTTTGGATATAAAATTCACAATGAAAATTTGACATACCTAAACAGTCAATATTACCACCATAGACCTCATTGCGAATAACTTCCTCAAAAGTAAACGCATAATCTCCTGGGACAGAATACCAAGTCTTTGGAGCGCCAGTGTGAAGAAAGTTCATGCTGTGAAGTTCATGATCTTCAACGTGCCATGCAAACCAGCTGAACAACATACCAATATAAACCATAGGAGAAGTAACACCAGGGATATCATCTGGCATGAAACGGGTCAGTGAACCGGGTGACCGTGCAATCACTTGCAGATTCCATGGACTATTTGCAAGCTTCCAACCCGCTGTACCTTCCAAATCATTACTACCATTTACAATCTTTCGTCTAGAAGATTGTGAATTTTCATCCAATGAGATAGTTGAAGAAGTTGTAGACAAGTTGGATGTATCTAAACATTTACTAGCATCATTATTAACATAAGCATCTCTAATGTCATCATTATGGGTATTATTTACACTGCCTATTTCATTGTTCTTGCAATCGGCTTTTCCTCTATTCCGATAAGATTTCCAAGATTTCATCTTTCTCCTCCGTCTATGAAAATACCGAAACTGACCCTCCGGTTCCCCAAAAGCTGACCCAGGCACATCATTTGCATACTCCACATATATAGGCTTCTCTGAAGCTAACTTCCAAAATAATGCCTCTATAACCGATGGTGAAACCTCCTTAATCATACCCAATAAACTTCGAGCAAAACCCTTCGACTTTGACTCAAACTGTTCCAACGTATAAACTGCTCCACTTTGCCACACCTGCTTATGCACACCCAATTGCGGATTATCATTAACGACCCCTTTTGTTCTTTTCACACTCTGTCCCAACTCCTGATGTCTAGTTGTAAAAACTGCCCTAACCTCCCCATCATTGCCACTGTCACTAGAACCTACTTTCGGCACATCACCAGCATTTGGGAAATTCCCATCAGAACCCAAGTCCGGGCACTTCAAAAGCGACTTATTTAAATTACCAAAAACATATTTTTTTGACGGTTTTGGCAATGGTGGGATAATTTTACATATACCAAAAGCACTAGCTTCCTTCTCAATTCTTGATATATAAGCAATTGGGTCAGCAAATTCAGTATCAGTTGGTCGAAAGACCGGTGCCAATGGCAACCCTTTTAGCCAAGTGGGAATTTCCACATTATTATTATTATTTCCCATCTACAACAAACAGAGATTCACACCTACACCATCAATACAACCACCAAAACAGCATAATCTTGTAACATTGCTTAACCTATTATCAATGTTACAACAAAACACTAAGTGGGTATTGAAAATGAAACCCTAGAACACAAATTGAATACAAATTCCACATGGGTTTGTTCTGTTATAAACAGAAACTACCATTAAACCAGAAGAACTACCAATACAACAGAAATGTAAACAATAAATAACAGAACCTGGTAAACGCAAGAGACTTTTGAGGTGGTTTTGTCTTCAAAAGAACCAAAGCCCAAGAGAGAGAGAGAGAGAGAGAGAGAGAGGGGTTTTAGCTTTTAGCTCACCTAGGTTATGGGCAACGTTCTTACACGGCGCAAAATAGCATTCTATATGGAAAACAGACTAGTATGCGCTGATAGGATTCGGCGCACCGATTCATTTAACTGTTTGTGGACCGTATGATTTCGGTTCGGTAGAGTGGGGGGATTTTGCTCTGCGAAAGCGTGGAATAAAAAAATAATGATAATAAGGTAAGGTGTAGGTTTAGTAGGTGTACATGTAGCTACATGCGCATGTTAACATTGAGATGTGTGTAATTTGATGGAAAAGGACGTCTAGGGTGTATATCACTTATAGGGGACAGCATGATTTTATCTCTTGATCTTCATCAAGATCATCATATTCTTTGTTGTTTTCATTATTATTGTTGTTGTCTTTATTTTAATTGAGGAAATCAGTCAAATCACGTTAAGACGTTAAAGAGTACTTTACAATTATAAAGATTTAGATTAAATGCTTTTTCTAATGCGGTAATACCACTTAATTGTTAATAGACGGATACCCACTACCCAGTCAATTAATTATACGACTTTATAAAGTGATATTGTTTTTTGGGATGTCAACTTTGTATACATTATCATATCGTTAAATATTATAAAGGTAGACGGACGGTAAAATTTATGGTTGATTTGGTGTAACACTGAAAAGGGACTGTTTTCCTTTGGGGATGTTGAAATACTCTTTGGGTAGAGAGTGTTTCTGTTTTTGGCTATAGGATGGATTTATACAAAAAAAATCGGATTAGTACATCAAAAAATTGTTTTTTTTTTTTAAATATTTTTAATAAAATGCAATTTCTCAAATATATTTTATGAAATAAAATTTTGAATACCAATATAAATAATCATTTTCTTTCGAATTATTTTACATCCAACCAAGTTGACAATTTAAATAAATAAAATAAAAAAATTACATGTATTATTGAGCTATCTGGACTTCTCTAAAACAGAAAATGAAAATAATATTGAAGTAAAGACATATGCGGGCATTAAATAAGGAGTTAAAAATATCAAACAGATGAAAGAAATTGTCATTGAATTCATCTCCTGCTTTCGACACATTTTCAATTTCAATCTAGCAATTGACTCAAATCCTCTTGGATCTTTCTTAAGAAGTCACAAATTTTGTAACAATCTGATTAAACAAAAGACTCATGTATCCTATCTTCAATTCTACAAAATGCCTGGCCTAAGAGCTCATCTAAAAATAAACAGCATCAAAAGTTGAGTTTCAGAAAGATCAAGAATCAAAGAAGACTTTTTCAACTATTGCATTCAATGATAATGAATAATGCTCCCCTACATGAAGGATCAGCCTAATCCTAAAACTATATTGAGCAGAAAGTCAAGTTTATAGCACAAATTCTGCAGGCCAATTCGACCCCAGAATCTCCATTCAATATATCAAATATTACAAAACCTGCCTGATTACTAGCCTTCAGGTGGATTAGTTATCATATGCCCTGTTTTACGTCTATGTCGGCTAATATCAGACACAAACCTGAAAGAAAGGCCACAGCCCTCAACCTTGCACTTGTATGGCCGCTCTCCTGTGTGCACCCGTATATGCTCAGTCCTAGCCCATGCCCACTTGAATGACATGGACAACCATTCCAGGGCATTTAAGGGGCGATCATCATCGTGAACTCGTTGATGAATTATTGCATATTTATGAGAGCTGAATCTCTTCCACATCCGTCAGTGGGCATCGATTCCGTTTGTGCAAAGAAAGCTCTGTCTTTGTCTCAAAACTCATGCGGAGCCATCCAAGACACCTGTAATGCTTCTTTATGAACTTTTTCTTTCTGGCGAGGAACTGAAACATTTAAAGGTTTCTTCATTGCTTTGTTGTTAGCTTTTCCTTGGCTACGGGGCTGATTTCAACCTCACTTCTGTTCGCTGTATCTTCCCACCCCTTGGTCTCAACCCTTCACAAGGACTCCTGATATACCCACTGCCATTGGACTTGTTTTCAGTTAACGCTCCACTTCACTCTTCCTTTTTTTCCTTTACTGGCACTTGAACTGTGCTCTTCTGCAGTGGACTTGTTTTCTAACTCTCTTTCGTCTTTAGATGAAGAGAAACTTCTTTGCTAATGTGCAATTTTTCTGAAGATGGGGACTCCTAGGGTTCGCAGTACTTCTGAATCACGGCAGGAGCAGGTTGGTTTCTCGTGCAAAGAACTAGCTTTCTCCTCATTAGTTGCATTTGCGGTCTGAGCCCTTTTCAGCAGTTGATCTTTTCCCACATTACGCTTGAGTTCTCTTCAGAAACGATCCCATTTGGCAGTTCTGAACATTCTTCTACTGAGGCAGGGATAAGATAATTTTCTTTTCTCTGTAAACTGGAAGAGCAGACAAGCTCATCCACATTAGTTTCAGTTGTAGACTGAATCTGGATGCATTTCAGAGCCGAAGGTCACATCAGCACAGGTAGCTCCTGGTTTTCCAGAACATCCTTCCACTGAGAGAGAGGAAGGCTGCATCTGTGTGATAGTACTTGTTAGAAGTTCCTCCCCACTTCCACTTGTAGTAAGGATATTGCTCTGGAGCTTCTTTCATCGTAGTCTAATTTGGCACAAGTCTGCAGCAGCACATTCCTTGGTTGGGGCTTCAGAACTTTCCAGCGAGATATTAGTAGACTGATCATCAGTATAACAGAACTCGACATGTGTTCCTCATGAGTCCCATTCAAATCTTGATTTCATTGTCAATGTTATCATCTAAAGACACTTGATTCCAAGTGTCTGGCAGCACATATTTGCATTGATCTTCACAATTTTCTTTGTTGAGGCAGGAGTGGGCTGATTTATCAGTTTATCATCCAGGAAATGGATCTCATCATTGTTTCCATCAGCTGGCTTCATATCTTGCACCAGTTCACCTTAGAAGTCATACAATCATGTGCCTTACTGTTCATAAAAAAATTATCAAGAACCTGTCCTCCATCCTCGTGTCAAAACTCCCAGAGGTGGATGAGCAACATGTAAACTTGGTGAATTAGCAGGGTAAGAGACCTCATTCACAGAGACATCCTTATCAGCCAATAGATTGTACGGAGTTTCAGAAGCTAGATTCAAGTCTTATTGGTGATTTTGATATTTTCCATGGTCGTATCATCAGCTGCATTGATATGTCCACCAGAACATTTCTCTGCAAAAGAAATTCCCTTCTCACTGACCATGTCAGTGTCCTTGATGATTTGTGTCTGATGATTATTTTGGAGCCGTATAACACATTTCATCCTCCAAAGTTTCAGTGCCAATCTGCCCAATTATCAACCACTAAAGTAGAGCTGCAAGTGAATCTGCAACTCGTGAAGGTGAGTAATTCAAGCTCACATCCCTGGTTGCATCAAGCACCCGAATTTCATGTAGGCCTTCAGAGTTCCGATGTGAAATAGTTCCAATCCAGCAGAAATACTCCAGTATGCCCAATGTTGCATGGGTTAATTTCAGAATTAAATTTATCATGCTTAACCAGATCGCCACAAATAGCAGCTGAAACTCTTCTGGTAAAAACTTTTTAGGGTGTCCACAAACTCTATTTGCTTCTGGTTTTAACCGGAATTTCCTTCTTGAATATTGAATTATTTTTTCTTCTTTTTAACAACGCCATCTAACTTTTCTCCAACACTATCTGTTTTTATTTCAATATTGTGGCATGTTTTGATTTGGCTGGCTGATTTAGCTTAACTTTTGAGCGAGATTTTCTGGACTGCCATTTGATATTTGAGAAATCTGAACTGGACTCTTTTCAGAAAACAAACCACCAATGACAACGCATGCTGAACTGCTTAGATGGTGAATTCTTCCTGACCTTCACGCAGTGTCGTAAGTTAACTCCAGTTTAGAGGTCCAGTCTTCACTACATATCGTGTTCTTCATCATCAACCGCAAGATCAATCAACTGTAGATCTTCTTGGGAGGCTATCTAATGGAACATCATTATAATTGAAAGGGCTACCAATCTCCTCAGCAATAGCCACAGCATGTGCTTTATTTTCTGGTAGTCTACATATTACATATTCAAAAAAAGAATGTTATAAAATTGACAGTATAATCTGAGAATCAAGAAAAAGTGCTATACTTGGAGAGTAAATAAGAATGAGTACAAAGCATAATGACTAACCAAACAATGGAATGATATGACTATGAAACAGCAAGAAAGTTGAGTGTATCATAATGCATATCTCACCAGAGTGGCAAACGACAGGATGTTTGCTCCACCTTAGACCGGAATATCTCTTCAATTTGAACAGCATGCTCAGGCAGAAAATCCGAGGACGCAGATATTTACTAGAAGTGTTCCATCTCGTGAACGGTTATTGATGATAATGCCAGATCCTTTTGAAGCATAGAACTATCAGGACCAGCAAAAAGATCCTCTGCAAATAAATAAAGTAAGATGCAACTCTATTCAGCAACTTGGCGAGCCAGCAGGTGATAATCAGATAGATATTGAACCAATAAATGAATGAGAAGTCTACCCCAACATTGACAAATGCTTTCACATATTACTTAATCTACAAGTAAACAAAAAGATTATTGAAATGATGTAGTAATACTGAGGCATCTTTCTATCATAATTAGTCCTTGAGTTTAATGACTGACAAAGTAAGTGGAGAACACCAGACGCACAAAAGAACAATGAGACCTATATGAGGCAATGTTACAACTTCTTAAGGACCTTGAAACATTCTATACGTCCTAAAACATCTTTTATTCCATCCTATGCATTGATTTAGCTAGAAATATATAATCCAAATGTCAAAATGACAACTCAGTATTACAAAAAAGGGGAGAAGAAGTTGATGAAAATAACACAAAGTTACCAGACAAGGGAGCCAAATACCTGAAACAGAGCTCTTAGTTAGATCCAGGTCCATACAGGGATGACTGTTTTTAGGTTTGAAATTCTTGGACCCTTTGAACAAATAGCAGGCAGAAATTCCATTGATGCCCTCTCAGATGGTTGTACCACAGACATAAATGGAAAACCCAGAATACACAAGCCACACATGCCAATGCCCCGGAATCAATTTGAAAATCAGACGATATGTATCATCATCCATATACAAATATTCAGAGTTTCCATATATAAGTTCATCTCATCAGGAGATTATTCTGATTAGTTTTTTTTCTCAGAATGAATATCTGAAACAGTTGCTCCTGGTGTTGCAGTAACAGCATCGGTTGCAGTGGGCAACTGAGATTCCCTACTTGAACATGGAAGTAAATCTGGGTTCCACAGTACAGCATAAGAAGTTGATTCTTGTCCAAGAAGAGCAGACAAAGTGTTGTTCTCTTTAACATATCTTCATAAAAGCCTTCTTTATTAACAACTCTCTTTCTTCCTTTAGCCGATCTCTCAGGCGAGAGCTCCGAGCACCTGGTAGTAAGGATCTCGGCACCCTGGATCAAAACCAATCCAGCAAAAGAGATATGAGGAATAAAACAATTATGTGTGATCGCTTACATCTTCACTATGACATAACAGAGAAACACAACAGAAAATTATTAGTGTCATTCAGATTTCAGAACATCTCCCAGAAACCATAATGTCTGTAGAGACTGCTCTCAGAAATATTATATCCATTCAGCCCAATTGGAATTCTTATATACTGAAATATCTCTCAAGTGATCAAGAGTGTTTGAACTAATATCAAAACAAATATGCCAGCCTTGAGCAACAAATAAGTCATAAATCAACAATTTGAGAGATACAAGAAATACAAATATATCAATCAAGCTACTTATGACAAGTAAAGAAATAACTGTTTCCACCTATGTACGTCAATCATGATAAACATTGGTATTTTTGCATCAGTCATAACTTCATGAAAGGCAATGTCATGTCAAACAATGTCTAAAAGCATTATTGGGCTCAAATACCGTTTAGCCAGATCCTGCAATGACATAAAACAATCTTGAAGGAAAATTCAGAAGTCAACATCAGCTAGGACACTTTGATTTCATTAAATAATGGATGTGGCATGAAATCACAATGGGTAGTCCTCATACAGTGAAGTTGCAGAAGCATGTTAACATAATAACTCCGGTCAATATTCACTCACTTAGGGTCCATAGAAAGTTTGAAAGGGAGATATATAAAACATAATCAACCTTGAAACAAAGACATGGTCAACAGGTATAGCAGCTGTGTGATGGGAAAGCATGGGAAGATAATTCATGGCAGCTCTACGTACTGCAGCCCCTTAGCCACGTTTAGCCACTGTGGAGTTCAAAGTTAGCAGCTTCCCCACAATTAAAACTAGATTGAAGAAGAACAGCTATAGTAATCAATGAACTAAATAAAGATGAAGAGAGGGAAAAAAAGAGATTATAGAGAAATTCCAGCGTAGCAGTCACAAGATTGTGTATGAACAGTGGTTATAACGTTCCAAACTCTACGGGCACGTATAGATTTTTTCCAAATACAGTATAGAAGAACAGTAAATGGTAAACAGAACACTATATTTAAACATGAATGTAAAAAGCACATCAGGCTCATGTAAACAGAAGATCGTTTATTTCTAATAGCAATGGAATGAAAGATCCATACAACATCTTCTAGCATCAAGTATAAACCTCAATAACACTTTTATCCAACCAATTTCTTATGATGACAGCATTAATGAGTAAATCTTTGTAGAAGTAAAACAGTGAAGCAATATTATGCACGAGATAGGCCAATCAAACAGCTTTTCTGACTTGTACTGTTAAATACCCATCAGTTAGAGTTCAGGAACTTGTGGCGTCCGATTATCAAGAAAAGTCCAAGCCATGATCATGCACATACGTCCACTTAAAATTGTATTTTGATAGACTAGCAGTATACACTAAGGAGTTACAGTTTATATTAATAAAGGTCAATGACCCTGATTGTGACCAAAATATGTTATCGTAGACTTTGGCAGAAATGGTACACATAGAGTTTAGTACGTCAGTCTCTATCTTCAGTTTATCTACAATGCAAATTTCGAGGCAGCATCCCCCATAAATAGGATGATAGTTAGAAACATACATGGACCTATTCAAAACCCTCTATAGTCTAGTGGCCAAAAGTTAGAAAAGAGTCAACCATACAACTTTCCCTGATACACAGATGATTAAGAAAATCCTTGCATTTTTTTCCTACACACTACTTTAAGATGTCTTCTTCTCAAGAGATAATTACCTTGTTTTTGCATCTAAATAAAAGCTAGGCAATGAGGACACATCTTGAGCATTTTAATTATGTCTTTTACATCATAGCAATCAAATATGCAAAGGGATTTTGAATTCTTTAGCTTTAAGATTTGTGATATTCTAGAAAACTTGGATTCTATCCAAATACTTGTAGAACTTCCATATTCAATTTTTCTCAAAAATTAACATTTAATTTACATTACTAAGTGCCAGTTAGAGGCCATAGCAAAAATAATGTCCAAAAAGTTATTGTAAATATGCAAACAAACTGTAAAGCAATTACCGTGGCTGAATCTACATGGTAAGCCCTTGGAAAAGTCACAACAAATTCACCAGGATTCTGAACTAACCTAAAGGAGAAACCAGAATATCGTAAGTAACTTCAATAGTACCTTCGGCAGAAAACACCAAAGGCAGCCCCATTTCCACAAATCAAATTGAACCAGATTATGCATAAAATTCTTTTGGTCTTTTCACTTTTCAAATACAATTAGCCATCAAACAAAAAATATGTAAATCAATTGAAAAATTAAAAAAGTAACCCACTACAACATGGAATGCCTGATGCAACAATTACTTCAGGCGAGAGTAGAGTTGTCTTCTCACCAATAGAGAGAGAGCAGCTGAAAAAAAAAGGAAGCTGGATTTTAGCCAAACCAAAAAGATATAGAATAAATAATTCCAAATAATTTAAGATAGAAATGAAAAATTCCACTGAGAAAATGGGTGACCACACTACGGAATCAAGAATTACCTCCAGCCATTGAAACAAACTCACGAGCAGTATTTTGGATCTTCTAAGCTCTCAAGACACTCTATTGATGGTGTATTTTTCTATATATTCGAGTTTTGAGCTTAGGGACCAAAATAATATACATAGCCAAGCTTCCATCAAGCTCATAATGGCATTGCTTAATGGCTGCCATAAATCCCAAACGCTTGGAAACTGAAGCATTTGAAAACTGAACAAAGAACGTGGACCATCAACTTTAAAACTGATGAAAATCAAAACGTTATTTACGTTACTCATGTAACGTAAGTTTTACATATCAGAGATAAAAGCTTCACTCTTGGGATCCACTAGGGGATTATCTAAGGGAATGACGCGGTCGGAGGGGGACCAGGGGTTTGGGAAGACTTCGAGGAGGAAGATGGTGAAGGAGGGTGTAGGCAGGGACGTAACCACGATTCTGAGTCAGTGGATTCAAAACATCAAAATTGATTAATTTACAAGAAAATATGTACTGAAGTAATAAGCATAAAAAATGCTACAATCGTGTTCGATGATTTTTCATATTCTGAAAACGTTGCATAATTGCTTCATTGACAATTTCATCAAATATCTCTCTCTCAATAAATGTAATAAAACAATCATTTAACAATTGATCTCCCATTCGATTTCGTAGTCGATTTTTCACAATCTTCATAACAGAAAATGTTTTTTCAACACTTACAGTTGCAACAGGTAATATCAATGCTAATTTCATATATAAAAAGATAACAACAAAAACATCCTCCTTTTCTATACTATACTCCAACCAATTTGCATATTCTTAAACCAAACAGGATTAAAACAACACATTAAATTCTCAATTGCTCGCTTTTTAAAATTATGATTGTGTGGTTGGCAATGTCCTTTTCGCAAGTATGTCTTTCTCACTCTGTCTCTATCATTAGGATGATATTCTAAAAATTTAATCCTCAATCCAGGATCTGCAGGAAGACTACTCAAGTTAAGCTTAACATATATTTGTCTTGAACTAGATTCCATAAGCTCATTGTGAACATTATTGTGATGTCTTTTGTTTTGTTCATTTTATGGTTCCTCATTAGACAACTTTCTTTTGATAAAAAGCTTGTCCATAATTAAAAAAAATAAAAGAATTTTTATTATCAGAAATATAATTTATTTACAATTACAATTAAAAAACAACACAAATTTATCAAAATTCAACTCATAACTTAGGCTTTTCAAACAATTTCTACTAACCCAACAAATTTCAACTCATAAACCCATAAAAACTCATCAAATCTAACTCTAAATATCAAGCAATTAACCAATATATCGAAATTAAACCAAATTCCCAAATCCCTACAACTTAAGGTTTCATCAATTCTTTAAACCATATTCAAAATTAACTCAATAACTAACCACAATTTATCAAACCCAACTTAAAACAGTAATTAATTAACCCATATCTCAACATAAACAAGATTAAATCAAAACTCACATCAAAATCTAGGAATTATTTCAAACTCATTTATTAAACTCAATAAAAACTCATAACTCATGATCTTTCGTCAATTAAGAAAGCTAAAAGAAAAAAATTAATTTAAAGTAAAAAAATAAAAATAAAATTAGTATCATCTTATCTTGTAATCCAAAGGAGTAGCCTTTCTTGAGTATCCAATCAAAGGAAAAATATAATATGAAAGCAAAAGAGAGGAAATAAAGAAAAGAGGAAAGTTTAAAAAGTATTAATTAATAATTTATTTTGTGGGGTTAACATGAAGTTAAGTGGGGTTAAAATTGTAAAATCTATAAATTATTAATATTTTTTTGAAATTTTTAAAAAGTTTAGTGGGTTCAATTGAACCCAAAAGCCACTATGTGGGTATGTGTTTGGGTGTAGGGAGTGAAGTTGAATACTGTGGCGGAGAAGAGGTCGGAGAGGTGTTCGAAGACGGCCATTTGGTAGGAGAGACATGAGTATTGAGTGTAAGGGACGTAGGGGCGAGCAGTTTTAGGTACCCGCTCAAATTCAAAGGAATCTGAATTGGAACCTGAAACATAGGTTATAGTTTCAGGTACTTGGGATAATTTTGGTTACCCCCTACTTTTTAAAAAATTACAAATAAACCCTCTAAAAGTTATACACCACCAATAGTTTATAAAAGTTATAGTTTAGTCCTGATTTCTACCCAAATCTTGGTTTCGATTTCGATTCCTGCGGTGGTGAAATTAAAACCGGAACTGCACAGTACCGATTTCGATTTTTGAGAGTCGGACCAACTCTATGAAGGCCAACTCCGAGTAGGAACTGTAACTGGAACCTCGGATACTCGTTGATTCTGGTTCTATCCTAAAATAATGCTCACCCCTAGGAGGGAGGGCTCTGGTGCTGAGGTTGGTAAAGCGGAGTCCGCCACTTTTCTTGTTGGAGATGAAGAGTTAGGGATAAATGAGCTAGACGTTTCAGGCGGGAAAACGACATAAAATATTCCCCCTTTTTTAATTTTGTAACACATGAAAGGGACTGTTTTCCTTTGTGGATGTTGAAATACATCTTTGGGTTTTAGAGATGTGTTCTGTTTTTGGCTATAGGATGGATTTATACAAAAAAAATCGGATTAGTACATCAAAAAATTGTTTTTTTTTTTTAAATTATTTTAATAAAATGCAATTTCTCAAAATATATTTTTATGAAATAAAATTTTGAATACCAATATAAATAATCATTTTCTTTCGAATTATTTTTACATCCAACCAAGTTGACAATTTAAATAAAATAAAATAAAAAATTACATGTATTATTGAGCTATCTGGACTTCTCTAAAACTAAGAAAATGAAAATAATATTGAAGTAAAGACATCATGCGGGCATTAAGATAAGGAGTTAAAAAGTATCAAACAGATGAAAGAAATTGTCATTGAATTCATCTCCTGCTTTCGACACATTTTCAATTTCAATCTAGCAATTGACTCAAATCCCTCTTGGATCTTTCTTAAGAAGTCACAAATTTTGTAACAATCTGATTAAACAAAAGACTCATGTATCCTATCTTCAATTCTACAAAATGCCTGGCCTAAGATGCTCATCTAAAAATAAAACAGCATCAAAAGTTGAGTTTCAGAAAGATCAAGAATCAAAGAAGACTTTTTCAACTATTGCATTCAATGAATTGAATAATGCTCACCTACATGAAGGATCAGCCTAATCCTAAATCTATATCTGAGCAGAAAGTCAAGTTTATAGCACAAATTCTGCAGGCCAATTCGACCCCAGAATCTCCATTCAATATATCAATATATTACAAAACCTGCCTGATTACTAGCCTTCAGGTGGATTAGTTATCATAGTGCCCTGTTTTACGTCTATGTCGGCTAATATCAGACACAAACCTGAAAGAAAGGCCACAGCCCTCAACCTTGCACTTGTATGGCCGCTCTCCTGTGTGCACCCGTATATGCTCAGTCCTAGCCCATGCCCACTTGAATGACATGGAACAACCATTCCAGGGGCATTTAAGGGGCCGATCATCATCGTGAACTCGTTGATGAATTATTGCATATTTATGAGAGCTGAATCTCTTCCCACATCCGTCATGTGGGCATCGATTCCGTTTGTGCAAAGAAAGCTCTGTCTTTGTCTCAAAACTCATGCGACAGCCATCCAAGTCACACCTGTAATGCTTCTTTATGAACTTTTTCTTCTCCTGGCGAGGAACTGAAACATTTAAAGGTTTCTTCATTGTCTTTGTTGTTAGCTTTTCCTTGGCTACGGGGCTGATCTCAACCTCACTTCTGTTCGCTGTATCTTTCCCACCCCTTGGTCTCAACCCTTCACAAGGACTCCTGATATACCCACTGCAATTGGACTTGTTTTCAGTTAACTGCTCCACTTCACTCTTCCTTTTTTTTCCTTTACTGGCACTTGAACTGTGCTCTTCTGCAGTGGACTTGTTTTCTAACTCTCTTTCGTCTTTAGATGAAGAAGAAACTTCTTTGCTAATGTGCAATTTTTCTGAAGATGGGGACTCCCTACGGGTTCTGCAGTACTTCTGAATCACGGCAGGAGCAGGTTGGTTTATCCGTGTCAAAGAACTAGCTTTCTCCTCGTTAGTTGCATTTGCGGTCTGAGCCCTTTTCAGCAGTTGATCTTTTCCCACATTACCGCTTGAGTTCTCTTCAGAACAGATCCCATTTGGCAGTTCTGAACATTCTTCTACTGAGGCAGGGATAAGATAATTTTCTTTTCTCTGTAAACTGGAAGAGCAGACAAGCTCATCCACATTAGTTTCAGTTGTAGACTGAATTTCTGGATGCATTTCAGAGCCGAAGGTCACATCAGCACAGGTAGCTCCTGGTTTTCCAGAACATCCTTCCACTGAGAGAGAGGAAGGCTGCATCTGTGTGATAGTACTCGTTACAAGTTCCTCCCCACTTCCACTTGTAGTAAGGACATCCTGCTCTGGAGCTTCTTTCATCGTAGTCTTAATTTGGCACAAGTCTGCAGCAGCACATTCCTTGGTTGGGGCTTCAGAACTTTCCAGCGAGATATTAGTAGACTGATCCATCAGTATAACAGAACTCGACAAGTGTTCCTCATGAGTCCCATTCATAATCTTGATTTCATTGTGCACGTTATCATCTAAAGACACTTGATTCCAAGTGTCTTCGGCAGCACATATTTGCATCTGATCTTCACAATTTTCTTTTGTTGAGGCAGGAGTGGGCTGATTTATCAGTTTATCATCCCAGGAAATGGATTCCTCATCATTGTTTCCATCAGCTGGCTTCATATCTTGCACCAGTTCATCCTTAGAAGTCATACAATCATGTGCATTACTGTTCATATAAAAATTATCAAGAACCTTGTCCTCCATCTCTGTGTCAAAACTCCCCAGAGGTGGATGAGCAACATGTAAACTTGGTGAATTAGCAGGATAAGAGACCTCATTCACAGAGACATCCTTATCAGCCAATAGATTGTACGGAGTTTCAGAAGCTAGATTACAAGTCTTATTGGTGATTTTGATATTTTCCATGGTCGTATCATCAGCTGCATTGATATGTCCACCAGAACATTTCTCTGCAAAAGAAATTCCCTTCTCACTGACCATGTCAGTGTCCTTGATGATTTGTCGTGTCTGATGATTATTTTGGATTGCCGTATAACACATTTCATCGTCCAAAGTTTCAGTGCCAATCTGCCCAATATTATCAACCACTAAAGTAGCAGCTGCAAGTGAATCTGCAACTCGTGAAGGTGAGTAATTCAAGCTCACATCCCTGGTTGCATCAAGCACCCGAATTTCATGTAGCCCTTCAGAGTTCCCGATGTGAGATAGTTCCAATCCAGCAGAAATACTTCCAGTATGCCCAATGTTGCATGGGTTAATTTCAGAATTAAATTTATCATGCTTAACCAGATCGCCACAAATAGCAGCTGAAACTTCTTCTGGTAAAAACTTTTTAGGGTGTCCACAAACTCTACTTGCTTCTGGTTTTAACCGGAATTTCCTTCTTGAATATTGAATTATTTTTTCTTCTTTTTCAACAACGCCATCTAACTTTTCTCCCAACACTTCATCTGTTTTTATTTCAATATTGTGGCATGTTTTGGATTTGGCTGGCTGATTTAGCTTAACTTTTGAGCGAGATTTTCTGGACTGCCATTTGATATTTGAGAAATCTGAACTGGCACTCTTTTCAGAAAACAAACCACCCAATGACAACGCATGCTGAACTTGCTTAGATGGTGAATTCTTCCTGACCTTCACGCAGTGTCGTAAGTTAACTCCCAGTTTAGAGGTCCAGTCTTCACTGCATTCATCGTGTTCTTCATCATCAACCGCAAGATCAATCAACTGTAGATCTTCTTGGGAGGCAGTATCTAATGGAACATCATTATAATTGAAAGGGCTACCAATCTCCTCAGCAATAGCCACAGCATGTGCTTTTATTTTCTGGTAGTCTACATATATACATATTCAAAAAAAGAAATGTTATAAAATTGACAGTGCAAATCTGAGAACTAAGAAAAAGTGCTATACTTGGAGAGTAAATAATGAATGAGTACAAAGCATAATGACTAACCAAACAATGGAATGATATGACTATGAAACAGCAAGAAAGTTGAGTGTATCATAATGACTATCTCACCAGAGTGGCAAACGACCAGGATGTTTGCTCCACCTTTAGACCGGAATATCTCTTCAATTTGAACAGCATGCTCCAGGCAGAAAATCCGAGGACGCAGATATTTACTAGAAGTGTTCCATCTCTTGTTGAACTTGGTTATTGATGATAATGCCAGATCCTTTTGAAGCATAGAACTATCAGGACCAGCAAAAAGATCCTCTGCAAATAAATAAAGTAAGATGCAACTCTATTCAGCAACTTGGTGAGCCAGCAGGTGATAATCAGATAGATATTGAACCAATAAATTAATGAGAAGTCTACTCCAACATTGACAAATGCTTTCATCATATTACTTAATATCTACAAGTAAAACAAAAGATTATTGAAATGATGTAGTAATTACTGCAGGCATTTCTTTCTATCATAATTAGTCCTTGAGTTTAATGACTGACAAATGTAAGTGGAGAATCACCAGACACACAAAAGACACCATGAGACCTATTATGAGGCAATGTTACAACTTCTTAAGGACCTTGAAACATTCTATACGTCCTAAAACATCTTTTATTCCATCCTATGCATTGATTCTAGCTAGAAATATATAATCCAAATGTCAAAATGACAACTCAGTATTACAAAAAAGGGGAAGAAGAAGTTGGTGAAAATAACACAAAGTTACCAGACAAGGGAGCCAAATACCTGAAACAGAGCTCTTAGTTAGATCCAGGTCCATACAGGGATGACTGTTTTTAGGTTCTGAAATTCTTGGACCCTCTTGAACAAAATCAGCAGGCAGAAATTCCATTGATGCCCTCTCAGATGGTTGTACCACAGACATAAATGGAAAACCCAGAATACCACAAGCCACACATGCCAATGCCCCGGAATCAATTTGAAAATCAGACGATATGTCATCATCATCCATATACAAATCATTCAGAGTTTCCATATATAAGTTCATCTCATCTAGGAGATTATTCTGATTAGTTTTTTTCTCAGAATGAATATCTGAAACAGTTGCTCCTGGTGTTGCAGTAACAGCATCGGTTGCAGTGGGCAACTGAGATTCCCTACTTGAACATGGAAGTAAATCTGGGTTCCACAGTACAGCATAAGAAGTTGATTCTTGTCCAAGAAGAGCAGACAAAGTGTTGTTCTCTTTTAACATATCTTCTATAAAAGCCTTCTTTATTAACAACTCTCTTTCTTCCTTTAGCCGATCTCTCAGGCGAGAGCTCCGAGCACCTGGTAGTAAGGATCTCGGCACCCTGGCATCAAAACCAATCCAGCAAAAGAGATATGAGGAATAAACAATTATGTGTGATCGCTTACATCTTCACTATGACATAATCAGAGAAACACAACAGAAAATTATTAGTGTCATTCAGATTTCAGATAACCATCTCCCCAAAAACCATAATGTCCTGTATTGTAGAGACTGCTCTCAGAAATATTATATCCATTCAGCCCAATTGGAATTCTTTATATACTGAAATATCTCTCAAGTGATCAAGAGTGTTTGAACTAATATCAATAACAAATATGCCAGCCTTGAGCAACAAATAAGTCATAAATCAACAATTTGAGAGATACAAGAAATACCAAATATATGCAATCAAGCTACTTATGACAAGTAAAGAAATAACTGTTTCCACCTATGTACGTCAATCATGATAAACATTGGTATTTTTGCATCAGTCATAACTTCATGAAAGGCAATGTCATGTCAAACAATGTCTAAAAGCATTATTGGGCTCAAATACCTTGTTTAGCCCAGATCCTGCCAATGAACATAAACAAATCTTGAAGGAAAATTCAGAAGTCAACATCAGCTAGGACACTTTGATTTCATTATAATAATGGATGTGCATGAAATCACGAATGGGTAAGCCCTCATACAGTGAAGTTGCAGAAGCAATGTTAACATAATAACTCCGGTCAATATTCACTCACTTAGGGTCCATAGAAAGTTTGAAAGGGAGTATATATAAAACATAATCTAACCTTGAAACAAAAGACATGGTCAACAGGTATAGCAGCTGCTGATGGGAAAGCATGGGAAGATAATTCATGGCAGCTCTACGCACTGCAGCCTCCTTAGCCACGTTTAGCCACTGTGGAGTTCCAAAGTTAGCAGCTTCCCCACAATTAAAACCTAGATTGAAGAAAGAACAGCTATAGTAATCAATGAACTAAATAAAGATGAAGAGAGGGAAAAAAAGAGATTATAGAGAAATTCCAGCGTAGCAGCTTTACAAGATTGTGTACGAAACAGTGGTTATAACGTTCCAAACTCTATGGGCAATGTACAGATTTTTTCCAAATACAGTATAGAAGAACAGTAAATGGTAAACAGAACACTATATTTAAACATGAATGTAAAAAGCACATCAGGCCTCATGTAAACAGAAGATCGTTTATTTTCTAATAGCAATGGAATGAAAGATCCATACAACATCTTTGAGCATCAAGTATAAACCTCAATAACATTTTTTATCCAACCAATTCTTCTTTACTGATGACAGCATTAATGAGTAAATCTTTGTAGAAGTAAAACAGTGAAGCAATATTATGCACGAGATAGGCCAATCAAACAGCTTTTCTGACTTGTACTGTTAAATACTCATCAGTTAGAGTCATGAACTTGTGGCGTCCGATTTATCAAGAAAAGTCCAAGCCATGATCATGCACATACGTCCACTTAAAATTGTATTTTGATAGACTAGCAGTATACATCTAAGGAGTTACAGTTTATATTAATAAAGGTCAATGACCCTGATTGTGACCAAAATATGTTATCGTAGACTTTGGCAGAAATGGTACACATAGAGTTTAGTACCTCAGTCTCTATCTTCAGTTTATCTACAATGCAAATTTTCGAGCAGCATCCCCCATAAATTAGGATGATTAAGTTAGAACATACATGGACCTATTCAAAACCCTTCTATAGTCTAGTGGCCAAAAGTTAGAAAAGAGTCAACCATACAACTTTCCCTGATACACAGATGATTAAAGAAAATTCCTTGCATTTTTTTCCTACACACTACTTTAAGATGTCTTCCTTCTCAAGCAGATAATTACCTTGTTTTGGCATCTAAATAAAGAGCTAGGCAATGAGGACACATCTTGAGCATTTTAATTATGTCTTTTACATCATAGCAATCAAATATGCAAAGGGATTTTGAATTCTTTAGCTTTAAGATATTGTGATATTCTAGAAACCTTGGATTCTATCCAAATACTTGTAAAACTTCCATATTCAAATTTTTCTCAAAAATTAACATTTAATTTATCCATTACTAAGTGCCGGTTAGAGGCCATAACAACAATAATGTCCAAAAAGTTATTGTAAATATGCAAACAAACTGTAAAGCAATTACCGTGGCTGAATCCTACATGGTAAGCCCTTGGAAAAGTCACAACAAATTCACCAGGATTCTGAACTAACCTAAAGGAGAAACCAGAATATCGTTAAGTATAACTTCAATAAGTACCTTCGGCAGAAAACACCAAAGGCCAGCCCCATTTCCACAAATCAAATTGAACCAGATTTATGCATAAAATTCTTTTGGTCTTTTCACTTTTCAAATATCAATTAGCCATCAAACAACAAAAATATGTAAATCAATTGAAAAATTAAAAAAGTAACCCACCTACAACATGGAATGCCTGATGCAACAATTACTTCAGGCGAGAGTAGAGTTGTCTTCTCACCCAATAGAGAGAGAGCAGCTGAAAAAAAAAGGAAGCTGGATTTTAGCCAAACCAAAAAGATATAGAATAAATAATTCCAAATAATTTGAGATAGAAATGAAAAATTCCACTGAGAAAATGGGTGACACAAATACTCATATTTTCAATATGATTTGAGACTGGATAGTAAATTAAAAAACCATTCAAATTTCTCAATCACCATATAACAAAAAAAAAAAAAAAGAAAAAAAAAAAGTTGACTATTTAGGTCCAGAAGTAATCACCCAACATGATTAGGCTCCTATATCAGGCAGCAAAAATTCAAGATTGTACCAACATCTCAAATAACTCAACAAGGTCATTTACTTGCGTGTGCAGTCATATCACATACTTCTATCCAAATATTTGTAAAACAAACTTGAGCAACAAACATCTGAATATTACCCCTTGTAATGCTTAAACTTTTGGATATAAAATTCACAATGAAAATTTGACATACCTAAACAGTCAATATTACCACCATAGACCTCATTGCGAATAACTTCCTCAAAAGTAAACGCATAATCTCCTGGGACAGAATACCAAGTCTTTGGAGCGCCAGTGTGAAGAAAGTTCATGCTGTGAAGTTCATGATCTTCAACGTGCCATGCAAACCAGCTGAACAACATACCAATATAAACCATAGGAGAAGTAACACCAGGGATATCATCTGGCATGAAACGGGTCAGTGAACCGGGTGACCGTGCAATCACTTGCAGATTCCATGGACTATTTGCAAGCTTCCAACCCGCTGTACCTTCCAAATCATTACTACCATTTACAATCTTTCGTCTAGAAGATTGTGAATTTTCATCCAATGAGATAGTTGAAGAAGTTGTAGACAAGTTGGATGTATCTAAACATTTACTAGCATCATTATTAACATAAGCATCTCTAATGTCATCATTATGGGTATTATTTACACTGCCTATTTCATTGTTCTTGCAATCGGCTTTTCCTCTATTCCGATAAGATTTCCAAGATTTCATCTTTCTCCTCCGTCTATGAAAATACCGAAACTGACCCTCCGGTTCCCCAAAAGCTGACCCAGGCACATCATTTGCATACTCCACATATATAGGCTTCTCTGAAGCTAACTTCCAAAATAATGCCTCTATAACCGATGGTGAAACCTCCTTAATCATACCCAATAAACTTCGAGCAAAACCCTTCGACTTTGACTCAAACTGTTCCAACGTATAAACTGCTCCACTTTGCCACACCTGCTTATGCACACCCAATTGCGGATTATCATTAACGACCCCTTTTGTTCTTTTCACACTCTGTCCCAACTCCTGATGTCTAGTTGTAAAAACTGCCCTAACCTCCCCATCATTGCCACTGTCACTAGAACCTACTTTCGGCACATCACCAGCATTTGGGAAATTCCCATCAGAACCCAAGTCCGGGCACTTCAAAAGCGACTTATTTAAATTACCAAAAACATATTTTTTTGACGGTTTTGGCAATGGTGGGATAATTTTACATATACCAAAAGCACTAGCTTCCTTCTCAATTCTTGATATATAAGCAATTGGGTCAGCAAATTCAGTATCAGTTGGTCGAAAGACCGGTGCCAATGGCAACCCTTTTAGCCAAGTGGGAATTTCCACATTATTATTATTATTTCCCATCTACAACAAACAGAGATTCACACCTACACCATCAATACAACCACCAAAACAGCATAATCTTGTAACATTGCTTAACCTATTATCAATGTTACAACAAAACACTAAGTGGGTATTGAAAATGAAACCCTAGAACACAAATTGAATACAAATTCCACATGGGTTTGTTCTGTTATAAACAGAAACTACCATTAAACCAGAAGAACTACCAATACAACAGAAATGTAAACAATAAATAACAGAACCTGGTAAACGCAAGAGACTTTTGAGGTGGTTTTGTCTTCAAAAGAACCAAAGCCCAAGAGAGAGAGAGAGAGAGAGAGAGAGAGGGGTTTTAGCTTTTAGCTCACCTAGGTTATGGGCAACGTTCTTACACGGCGCAAAATAGCATTCTATATGGAAAACAGACTAGTATGCGCTGATAGGATTCGGCGCACCGATTCATTTAACTGTTTGTGGACCGTATGATTTCGGTTCGGTAGAGTGGGGGGATTTTGCTCTGCGAAAGCGTGGAATAAAAAAATAATGATAATAAGGTAAGGTGTAGGTTTAGTAGGTGTACATGTAGCTACATGCGCATGTTAACATTGAGATGTGTGTAATTTGATGGAAAAGGACGTCTAGGGTGTATATCACTTATAGGGGACAGCATGATTTTATCTCTTGATCTTCATCAAGATCATCATATTCTTTGTTGTTTTCATTATTATTGTTGTTGTCTTTATTTTAATTGAGGAAATCAGTCAAATCACGTTAAGACGTTAAAGAGTACTTTACAATTATAAAGATTTAGATTAAATGCTTTTTCTAATGCGGTAATACCACTTAATTGTTAATAGACGGATACCCACTACCCAGTCAATTAATTATACGACTTTATAAAGTGATATTGTTTTTTGGGATGTCAACTTTGTATACATTATCATATCGTTAAATATTATAAAGGTAGACGGACGGTAAAATTTATGGTTGATTTGGAAAACCGATCTTGTAAGAAGCGAGTTATTGATAATCTGATAGTCATGCGCAAAGAGAAAGCACGAATGTGAAGGCTTAAGAGACATAGTGTGGTGTTTGTCGTGTGTATTCTGACACTCAAGTCAGCACAAGTAAAGATATTTTAGTGATAGCTGAGAGCAAAAAAGGGTTTACCATAATGTGGCTAGGGCAAGGGCAAGAGAGGCTAGTAAATTTAGTCGGAACTAAACTTTAAGCGAGGAAAGACGTGGTTCTAAGCAATAATTTAGAAGTTAAAGCTATAGGTTATTTATGAATCAATAATGAGAGGCTAACTCCTGTTTATATAGTAACCAGAATTTGGAATCTTAATAGACTCTGATCCTACTTGGTAGAGGAGTCTGAATTAGGAATGAAATCTTATTACTTGCCTTTATCGAATTATGACTACTAATTCAAGTAAGATCTGGGATCTTGACTGAATTGAAAACAAATAGGATTCTGATTCCTATTTGGGACGAATGTGGCTAATGGATGGCGCCCTTAATCTAGAAAACCAACTCATGGAGTAGCCCAAGGAGTAGTTGGCCTAGTTTGGGGTGACCCTGCTTGTAAAGAGACTCAACTCGTAAAGTACCCACTCGGGAGAGGGTTGACTCGTGGTGTAGTACACTTTAGATGGGTTAGCCCAAGAATGTTTCTTCTTACAAAAATGCATCACATAGGATAGTCAATCCCAAGATGAATTTAAGCGTAAACCCAACGAAATTGGGCTAAACCTAATCGTAATATATTTATTTCGTTATTGGGTCTGACAAGGTTAAATACGTTTTTTACTCATACAATAAATTTATTATTGTTTTTTAAAAAGATTAATGTCAATCAAAGATTAGAATAATGAAACTTGACTATATTTCACTTATAAATCTATGATTATAATTGCAAAATCATGGTATAAAATTATCATTAACACATATTTATAAGTATATATTTATAATTTTATGAATTTTATGTATTAATATACTTGTATAATTTAACTATATACTTTAATAAAGTACAATGAAATTTGAGAATTACAAACAATAATATCTTATGTTATGAGTTACAAACAATTAATTAAGTAACTTCTATTTTATATTTATTTTTACGTAAATCTTTATATACCAAAGGCATTGACTAATTTTAAAAGTTTCTATCAAATAATTTATATAAATGTAGACTTAAAAGGTATACAATTAGGAAAAGGGACACCGAATGCCTAAATCAAAAGAAGATGAGCAAAAGTAACTTTAACGGCGGTGGTGTCGGCCAAATGCACTCCAATGCTCATTTTATTATTAATTAAAAATTACAACTTTATCATGGTTAAAATTACTAAACAAGACATAAAAGAGTTATACATATCCAGAAATTTTATTTCCTTTCTCAATCATAAAGCCAATTCAACCTTAGGAGTATCGATTGAAGACTTCTCCCAGAAGATGAAAAAACCAATGGAATGATGAATTCTTGAGTTCGAATTAAAGACCGCATTCTGATTCCTATTATTTGAGGTGGGTAGAGATAAATTCATGTATATTTACTGGTTGGTTGGGATGTTATATGAATTCATGATATGTTGCCAGTGACTCAGGATCCTGGATTACCAGTTGGGTGAGAACTCTAATGACTACCCTTATTAGCAATTGATAAGGAATTCAAACTCAGACCTCTTGAATAATACACTAAAAATCTATATCAACTACTCGACCACCTAAGATAGTTCAAACTATTATTTAATGTTTTCATATAGAAATCACAATCAATCAAATGTGTTTTTTTGTAAATTTTCTTTAAGTAGTAATTAGATCTCTATTTGAATCCAAGTTTTAATAGAATACACAGTAGCATTACCTCTATTATTAGAGTTATTGACTTATTCATTAATCATTATATTAAAGCACATGTCAAAACCCTAATGCTAGATAGATTCCATAATTCATGTTTTCCAAAAATACTTCCACCATAACTTGAGCCCCCTATTCGCCCCCATCTTCTTCTGAACCACTAAAACCAAACTCTATATAGATATAATCAACACCTCTTTGAATATATCTCAACTCATCAACAAAAGCAAAGACATCATCAAGAAGGAAAATGGTGATGAAAAGCAGAAGAAGCGGGTTGTTATTGATGTTCTTGGCATTGGGTGTGATGATTTGTGGGAAAATGAGTGAGCATTTACGCCAGAATGTATGGAGAATGCTTCCCCAGTGCAAGAACAAACCCAAGGAAGCGAAGCTGCTTGCGGGGTTGCCAACTTTACTGTAAACAAGTCGAAGGAAATGACAGTGGTGATGAAATTGGTGATTAACGTCGAGGCGTTGGCCTGGTTCAAGCAAGTTTATTTCTTTCTTTAGATTCAAACTTTGAGGTATCTACCACAATAACATTTTAATTTACTGATTTTTTTGTTTGTAAGATATTTAATAACTTCGAGAATTAGTTGGATGCACGCAAACTACGGCCTAGTATAAAAAAAATAAAAATAATAATTAGCTTCTGATCATATCTATATGCAATTGTCATCTCACATATATATTGTGATTATTTGTACAATATTTCTTGATGCAAACTATTAGTTAATAGTTGTTTTCTTCCTTAATTTGATTTTGTTTTCAGGCTTTAAGCAAAATATAGGAGAGATATATAGGTTGAATAAAAATTGTCTAAAAGTATCCCATATATATAATATATATAGAAAGTCATTTAAAGAGTTTACATTGTTAAACTTATTTGATGGAGGTAAAATCTTCATAAACAATAAGGAAAAGAAAAAAGCACAAAAATTAAGATCAGATTATTGAGTCGCATATGTTTTCAATTGCTTCCGATTTTGCAACTTCTGTTTTCAGTTCATATTTATCTATTGATGAAGCAGTGACTTTGCAATCTTGTTACATTCTCTTCATAAAACCATACTTCTTGAATGTATCTAAATAAGCCCCACTAGCCCCAAATTCCTCCACTGAATCACCTTACCTTCAATGCCTACATACTCTTTCAGCCCAGCCCATTGGGGAACCAGCCTCGACGTACCCCGCTTGTAACGCTCAACGGCAATACCTTCTCCTTAGTCCTTCGGCTGCCTGTCGAAAAGCCGCCAGCACACAAGCGAAACCACCCTCATCTTCTCCTTTCTTGCCTTAGAGTCTTGGCAGCCCGCTCACAAAGACATAGTTCTGTTCCAGTTCCATCAGTATGATCTCTGGCAAATCATTTCCAGAATTGTCGCTTACATGTACCCGCCTCTCCAACTTTTTCAGCCAATGTTCCTTCCAAATTTGCCGCAACTTTTGCCTTGACAATACAAGACACTAGGCACATCTCGACTACGATGGCCATTTTAAGCACCAGCAGTTTCATTCCTCCGCTGGTCTAAACTAAAGCCGCGGCACTGCTCTTAGGCCTGAGTTGTTCAACTGGCTGATGAGTTGGACCATCTTCTCCTAAACCGATTGAGTCGTAGTCATGATGTAGAACCCCAGCGTGGCTTAGAGCAGAAAGCCGAATGGATTCTTCATGTAATCAGAGAATATAGGAAAGTGGCCGCAAAGGGTATCAAACCACTGCCATGTAAAGCAATGCCATTTGATATTCCAGCCATGGCGTGTTCACGAACTCCATAATGGATGTTTCGACCACAAGGTGAATTTGGCTGAGAGAAGTCCACTGATCATGAGATGGACCTTATTAGAGCTTGCAAGGTCTGCACTTCCACCATCAATCCTGGAAGAACTTTAGCAAGCTGGTTCAAGCACTTCTCAGAGTACCCTCGAGTGGCGTCAGTGGATCAGATGCAGACCATTTCGGTCAAATTTCCAATGTACAAAGATTTCTTAAGACTTGGAGCACATTTGTTGTTCTGAAAATACTTTGACAACTCTGTGCCTCTACAGAATAAAAACATAGATACTTTCTCAATTTCTATTCTAACAATTTCTAATTATCTCACATTATATACTACTAACTAAACTCGGAATTTAAATGCTGCAGTTCATTTCAGGATTTAGTCTGAACGAATAGAGAAGCAACAGGAACAAATAATAATAGTTAAACAAAACAAACATAAACAAGAATGTAATACGCGCGATTTACCCTGGTTCACCCAATGTAGGCTACGTCCACTGAGTCAATATTATTTGCAATTGCCTCACCTCTCTCGTTTACAATGAATGAATTGTTCTCACACCCATAACAAGAGAAAAGTATGTTTATATACTAGGTTTAAGGATTAACCTAGTTTTACAAGAATTCCTATTCCTAAGCCCAACCCAAAAAGGAATTAATAACTTAAAAGGAATCCTACAGCGGTTTACATGAAAAGCCCAAAACCGCCTACGGCTCGGGGCCTGCCCCGCGACCCCCGCCCCTCACCGGGGGCGGGGCACCCGCCCGCTGACCGGGCAGCGGGACCCCCGAGTGCGTCCCGTTACCCATTATGCTGAAGTAGTCGACAACTCCAACATAGTCAATCTCCAAAATTAAATGAAAATTTCCTTCCCATAAAGTCAATTATTTACCGGCATGACTTTCCCACCCAGGAAGCAGACCACCAAAAGAGATTCAATTCGACGGCCTCCTGTGGGTACTTGCTTTTGTAATCTATAGTTTAGAGTACCACTCTCTTTCCAGCCTTTCTCCATCGTCTTTCTGATTTCGCATCTCCCTGCGGCAAATTAAGTTTACCAAAAATGCTTTATAATCATGAGTTTTCTTCTTCAGAAAATGAAATGCCTTTCTAATTTTCTCTCTCATTCCTGATGGTGGAAAGTTAAACTAAACCTGTAAACCATAGGAATGACATGAATGGCTCGCGATCACCCCATTTAACTTTTTCTCGCATCATCTTCACTTCATTATCATCAAAGGTACCATGATGAGCTTTAGCTGTTCCTTCTTTTCCTATAATTTGCCAATCAGCGTCTTTACCTGAAAGAAAAACGTGAATCATATTTGCCGGTTAAAATAAGCAAATGCAGTATACACTAAATATTAGCCAGTCCAATAGCTAATTCTTTCTTAAAAAGGTGTTTGTCTAAGCTTATACGCTGGTCAAACTACTATAAGCTCTAAAATTAAACTGACCTGTTTGTTTATAATTTTTTTGAGCTTATAAGTTGAGCTTATAAGCTAAAAAAAATAAGTTGGGGGGGGGGGAGGTATTTTTTTTTTTTTCTTATAAGCACTTTGTTTATAAGCTAGTTTGACCAAGTATATTACCATATTATCCTTGTTTAATTTTAAAATTCCATAGTATGTCACTGTTTAATGTAGTACATTTTTTAGTAATTTATAATAAAATGTACTTATAAGCCACATTTTACCAAACACGTCAATTACTTATCAGTCACTTATAAGTATTTTAACCAACACGTAATTGCTTAAAATTTCAAATACTTATAAGTTAATTTTAGCTTATAAACAATAGCTAATTTTCATAAGCTCAGACAACACCCTAAAAGTGTGTCTAGAGTACTGTGCACTGAGCCTTTTAGATTGGAACAATGAACGGAGTCTCTGAAATGATTATGTCAGCGTGAAAACAAATCAGTGCTATGCAGAAAACAGAAGCTGTCTAGATCATTAATGAAATCACAAACCCGGATGAGAGTTGTTTTTCAGTCTCAATGGCAGCGCGAAGTACTTCCTTGAAGGAACACATGCTCTCATGTATGTTCTCCACTGTAATTGTGCTCCATCCAAGTGCCCTGAATCGCGCTGATATATCTTCAGAAAATGCGAGACAGTTGGTCCATCAATGGTATTTTGATTGTCATCATAAATTAATGTAAGCTTGTGGAGTTTCCAATGAGCAGCCAAAGATGCAGCTTCATTTGATATTCCTTCCATAGCACACCCATCACCCATAATGCAATATCTATGACGAAATTAATTAGTCATTGATGTTACTCTATCATACCTGAGTTATGCCATAGAAGATCATTTATTTTGACTTACGTCCGATGGTCCAGATAACAGCATCAGGCTTATTGAATCTAGCAGCTAAGTGAGCCTCTGCTAAGGCAAGACCAACGCATTTGCTACACCTTGTCCAAGGGGGCCTATGCCAGAACCAAGACTCAAGTTTTATATATGACTGCAGACAAATTAAGAAAGAACAATAGTTTCCCAGTCTAACTATCTAGTCACTCTCTACATTCAGTTGACTCCCTTTAATGCTTGATGCTAAAGTTAATGAATAGTGTCAATTCCTTCAATATATGTATTGGTCCATCCAAAGTGGCACAATTTGTTCTTCATATATGTTTTTTTACTTGGAAAAAATTCTGACAAATGTTAATTTTACCAGTTGTGACTTCAATGCCCTCTGTCAGAACGTTCTCAGGGTGACCCGGTGTCCGACTTCCTAGCTTGCACAGGCGTTTCAGGTTCTTCCTGAAATTGAAAAATTCAATAAATTACATCGATCAAGATTTTCACTTGTCCATGAAATTGAAGCTTTGGAATTATACCTGAACTGACTGAAAGCCGGCGAGATGAAGACAAACGTACTGAAGCAAACAGCCATGGCCAGCGCTCAAGACAATCTATCCCTGTTAAACCATTTAGGGTTGAAAGGATTATACTTCATAAATGTCTGTAAAGCACATACCCAACTCTGCCATTCCAAGCGCCATGCCGGGGTGGCTGCCTTTGCATTTTGCACGGCGTCACTATCAGCATCCGAACATTGTCCCACATCGCTTGTCAACCATTTCCTGAAACGACTCATCATCATCATCGTCGTCTCCATCATGATAAACCCGAATGCTGTTTGAGTTCTTGCTGCAAGAGCTTTTATAGTGGTTTGAGAGATCACCAGTAGTAGCGCTGGTTTTGAGAGAATTGTGGGGCTTCAATATAGAAGCTGCGGGCGTGTTGCTTTTGCCGTTGTTATTGTAGGAGATGTGTTTGGTTGGAAGAAAGAAGGGTTTGATTAGAAGTGAAGAGATTGCCAAGGCCATGGAGAACCACGGATGTGAATTCAAACTCAGTTTACGAGAACATGATAGATGAAAGTGAAGGAGAGATGACGCGTGGCGAAGTGCGTATTTGAGGATAGATAATAGCTACACTTGTTATGCATGCAGAGAATCGCAATGAGCTGCCTTTTTTATTTTTTATTCTATTGAAAATAAACAAGGAGTTTTTTTTATATCTTAATAGAATAAAAGGAATTTTGTTTGTTTTTATCAATTTTCACTTAAATCTAATTTATTAAATCTTTGATTGGTTATTTTATATAAATTATCACTTATTTTTAGAGAAATTCATTTAAACAAATTAAATTCTATAACTTAAATCTAAACACTGAAATTCCTTTAAGGAATAATAAATTAATTACTTAATATGTCCTTATTCATATAAATATAATTTATATAAAATATAAATAAGATCTAAAATTTATTTATTTAAAAGCTTTAAAATATTTTGGTCAATATGGTGATTGGATTCGTCGGAATTCGCTGTAGACGACCTATTAACCATTTTCTATATTAAAATTTTTATATAGTTAATTATACTAACCTATTTAATATTAATAATTATAATATTACTTAATTATAAATTGATGGTATGATTATAACAAGATTAGTGTAATTAATATAAAGATATATTAATAATATGTAATATAGAAACTTTTATTAGACATCATTAATTAAAAAAAAAAAAATCACATATCTTAATCCTATTAAGTATTAGGTGATACTTTTTAAGTTCTCCCAAAAAAGAATTGAGTTTTTTTTTTTTTTTTTTTTGGTATCAAGTTGTGTTCGGGTCAGCTTGTGCTCCCTTCAACTAATCCTCCAACCCTGAAATTATCGATCAAATAAGAGCTCTCGTGGCCATATCTATTAGGGATCAAAGTGAATCGAACTCAAGACCTCTTGAGTAATATATCCAAGAGTTTTAGTTTACCACTCAACCATCCAATGGTGGTTAAGAAAAAATTATAAAAGAGTTGAATTGGAGGGTCTTTTCTGCCCTTAAAATTACATATCCATCTTTATTGAACTTTATCTTACTCCTGAATGGTTAACATCTAAATTCAATTCATTATTCATATTTAAAAAATTATGACAATGATATATACTTGAATTTACTATTTTACCCTTAACACCATTCAAAGTGGGATATTGATCAAATAAAAAAAAATTGGGATTAAAAAATAATTTCCTTTTAAGAAATAAGAAGCATGCATGTCGGTTCATGGGAGGAGGGCCCAAATGCACAGGATACGACAACATAAACCATATGCTATGAACGCAGCGAATTGAGAGAAGAGAAGACAGATTCCCACTGTGTTCCCTCAACTGTCTTCTCAAAATTTTGTTTTTGAGTAGAGATTTTCAAAGGATATATGAATAAATTTATGTGCCTGTTGTTGGTGTAAAGATAATGTATAAAAATTTGCCAACACTTGGAAAGTTGTATTCAAAACCTACCAGAGTTTGGACATTATTTGATATGATATGAGAGAGACCTTGCAACCTCCAACCATGGTTTGGCCGCCCATCTCAGCATATTCTAAGCCAAGTCTGTGTGCTCTCTCAAGTTTTAGCTTCACAGATGGAGATGACAAATTTTGAAACGTACATTTAGCTAGAGTTCAACTGCTCTTATAAAACAAATTTATGATCAGTTTGTGATAAGTTCTTTTATTAGTTAATTAGTTTCCCCATTTGATGCCCATATTCAGAATATATTCCAGCGTCATATACATGTATATGTCCGATGTCTCCCTACAACTGTCAACTAAACCATTCATAAGAAGCCTGAAATTAATCGATACATTCTGAAATAATGAAGATCTAGTACGTATCCATACACTTAATTAAGAGTAATATTGCAACTCGTGAATAGAATTGTCCAAAACATGCTGCTCAATCTTACTTATTTCTCTCTAATATCTTATCCCTTCAGGCATGTGATAGTGGGGCATATTACATATATATATTCATATAACTTCGAAGAATCTTATACAATTTGCCTACATAATCTCTTAATATGTAAGATATCACGTGCAATTTTATTTCGTACAATAATGTTGCCAAGGTTGCAATAATAGAATAGTCCAATTTTATTTCAGATCAGTTTACGTCGTATCTCAACTAATTCTTAGTGACGTATTACACTCAAGAATTCTTATCGAACCATTTAATCACTCAAAGATAATTAAGCCTACTAGATCACTGTATCAAAACTGCGCCTAACAGTTTATATACCGTTCTTGCTTTCATATACATGTATAGGAAAAATTTTGGACTCTTGAGTTGAATTATATATGGATGGGTTTATTTATCATATTACAATGATATTCAAAACGAAGATACAATCTTAAAATTGGAGTTATTTTTCAATATGATCTAAAAAAAGTCTCTTCCAGCCTTTCTCCATCGTCTTTCTGATTTCGCATCTCCCTGCGGCAAATTAAGTTTACCAAAATGCTTTATAATCATGATTTCTTCTTTCGAAAATGATGCCTTCTAATTTTTCTCTCTCATTCCTGATGGTGGAAAATTAAACTAAACCTGTAAACCATAGGAATGACATGGAATGGCTCGCGATCACCCCATTTAACTTTTCCTCGCATCATCTTCCACTTCATTATCACAAAGTACCATGATGAGCTTTAGCTGTTCCTTCTTTTCCTGATAATTTGCCTATCAGGGTCTTTACCTGAAACAAAAAACGTGAATCATATTTGCCGGTTAAAATAAGCAAATGCAGTATAACTAAATATTAGCTAGTCCAATAGCTATTCTTTCTTAAAAAGCTGAGACACAACAAAGTAGTGTCTAGAGTACTCTGACAGAGCCTTTTAGATTGGAACATGAGCCGAGCTCTGAAATAATTATGTCAGCGATGAAAACAAATCAGTGGGTATGCAGAAAACGAAGCTGTCTAGATCATTAATGAAATCACAAACCCGGATGAGAGTTGGTTTTTCAGTCATCTCAATGGCAGCGCGAAGTGCTTCCTTGAAGGAACACATGCTCTCATGTATGTTCTCCACCGTAATTGTGCTCCATCCAAGTGCCTTGAATCGCGCTGATATATCTTCAGAAAATGCGAGACTAGTTGGTCCATCAATGGTATTTTGATTGTCATCATAAATTAATGTAACTTGTGGGATTCCAATGAGCAGCCAAAGATGCAGCTTCATTGATATTCCTTCCATAGCACACCCATCACCCAATATGCAAATCTATGACGAAGAATTAATTAGTCATTAAGTTATCTATCAACCTGAGTTTTACCGTAGAAGATCATTTAATTTATATATGACTTACGTCCGGTGTCCACGATAACAGCATCAGGCTTATTGAACTAGCACTAAGTGAGCCTCTGCTAAGGCAGACCAACCGCATTTGCTACACCTTGTCCAGGGGCCTATGCCAGAACCAAGACTCAGTTTTATAATGAACTGCAACAAATTAAGAAAAACAATAATTTCCCAGTCTAAATATCTAGTCACTCTCTACATTCAGTTGACTCCCTTTAATTGCTTGATGCTATAGTTAATGAACAGTGTCAATTCCTTCAATCATGTATATGGTCCATCCAAAGTGGCACAATTTGTTCTTCATATGTTTTTTTGCTTGGAAAAAATAATTCTGACAAATTTTAATTTTACCTGTTGTGACTTCAATGCCCTCTGTCACAACGTTCTCGGGTGACCCGGTGTCCGACTTCCTAGCTTGCACAGGCGTTTCGGTCTTCCAGCTGAAATTGAAAATTCTATAATTCACATCAAGATTTTCACTTGTTCATAAATTGAAGCTTTGGAATTATACCTGAACAGACTGAAAGCCGGCAGATGAAACAAACGTACTGAAGCAAACAGCCATGGCCAGCACTCAAGACGAATCTCTCCTGTTAACCATTTAGGGTTGCAAGGATTATACTTCATAAAATTCTGTAAAGCACATACCCAACTTCTGCCTCCAACGCCATGCCGGGTGGCCTGCCTTTGCATTTTGCACGGCGTCCACTATCGCATCCGAACATTGTCCGCACATCGCTTGTCAACCATTTCCTTAAACACTCATCATCATCGTCGTCATCTCCATCATGATGAAACCCGAAAACTTGTTTGAGTTCTGCTGCCAGAGCGTTCAGTGGTTTGCGAGATCACCAGTAGTAGCGCTGTTTTTGAGAGAATTGTGGGGCTAATATAGAAGCTGCGGCGTGTGCTTTTGCCGTTGTTATTGTAGGAGATGTGTTTGGTTGGAAGAAAGAAGGGTTTGATAAAATGAAGAGATTGCCAAGGCCATGGAGAACCAAACGGATGTGAAATTCAAAGCTCAGTTTACGAGAACATGAGAATGAAAGGAGAAGAAGATGATCGTGGCAAGTGAGCAGAGATTAAGAAGAGCGTAAGATTTATACAATGAATTTGACTTTGTTGTTGTATAGCTACGATGCATGCAGAGAATCAAGCAATGAGCCCTTTTTTTTTTTTTTTTTTTTTTTTTTAATTCTATTGAAAATAAACAGGAATTTATTTTATATCTTTAAGAAAAAATGAATATTTGTTTCAATTTCCAATTAAATTTAAATTTTTTAAATCTTTGATTGGTTATTTTATATAAATTATCCCTTATTTTTAGAGAAATTCATTTAAAAAATTAAATTCTATAACTTAAATCTAAGAGGGCGTTTGGTTGGGGTTATAGGATACTAGGGTAATATCATCTTATATTACTTGATTACCATGTTTGGTACAAGTAATATAAGATACCGGTAATCTTCAAATACCAATAATAGTTACTATTGGTAATATCGAAGGTAATCGATACTCATTTTCTTAGGTATTCTGAGATTACCAGGTTACTTTTTTGTTAAAATTTTATCTTCTTAAATAAAATTTTGGACAATAATACCCCTACTTTAAACAAATTTACATTAATATCCTATTTAATTTACCCCTATTAAAAATTTTTGGACAGAATGCCCTCATATTTAAAATAATTAACGACCACCACTGCCACCCCAGCCACTAGCCGACAGCGACCAACCACCATGGGCCGCTGCGGAAAATCACGAGTCCCTAAAAAAAATGAGCTCGTGGGAATTCCGGGTCGATTGGCCATTGATGGCCAAACGGCCATATCAAGCCAGAAAGCCATATCAGGCCGGAGATCTGGCTTGTATGGCCATCCTCTTGGTCACATGGCCGTTTTCTGGCTTATATGGCCGGAAACGGCCTATTCGCGTACAGTCTTCGTGTTCCTGGCGCTGCTGATGGGGACTTTCGGAGACTTCCAGCGTGTGGCTGCAGTGGCGGCAGGCGGCGCAGTGATGGGGGTGATTTCGTAATAAATTAAAGTTTTATATAAGCGGGGGTTTTTAACTAAATCTGAAATTTGGGGGTTAAAAGAAATTATTCAAAAATAATAATAAAAAATATTATATTATATTTGAAAAGGGGACAATTTGGTAATTTAAATAACATACCCACCAATTTATTCCCCATAACCAAACATATTAAATAACATACCAACCAACTACCCCACATTTTTCTAAAGATTCCCTATCTTATAAGGTAATCTATCTTTCCAGTGATCCACAATTCCATCTAACATCTTGAACCAAACGCCCCCTAAGAGTAAGTTGCATGTACAAAGAAATCTTACAAAGATTTATGTACAAATGATGCGGCATGAATGAATGGAAGAGTAAACACAAAAAGCAAACTCATCATATTTACTCATTCATTCATTTCTTGCCACATCACTTTGTACATCAATCTTTGTACATTTAGCATATTGTAAATCTGAACACTGAAATTCTTTTAAAGAATACTATTAAATTATATATTAATATATCCTATTCGTAATAAATATAAATTTATATAAAATATTAAATAAGATCTAAAATTTATTTATTTAAAAAAGCTTTAAAATATTTTGGTGTGATCGGATTCGTCGGAATCCGCTGTAGACAACCTATTAACCATTTTCTATTTAAAATTTTATATAGTTAATTATACAACCTATTTCAATATTAATAATTAATAATATACTTATTATAAATTGATGGTATGATTATACACAGATTAGTGTAATTAATATAAAGTATATTAATAATATGTAGTATAGAAACTTTTATTTAGACATCATTAAAAAATAAAAAAAAAAAAAAATCACATATCTTAATCCTATTAAGTATTAGGTGATGCTTTTTAAGTTCCCCAAAAAAGAGTGAGTTTTTTTTTTTTTTCTTTTTTTTTTTATGATCAAGGGCGTTCGGGCCAGCTTGTGCCCCCTTCAACTAATCGTCCAACCTTGGAATTATTGGTCTAGTAAAAGCTCTTGTGGCCACATCTATTAGGGGTTAAAGTGAATCGAACTCAAGACCTCTTGAGTAATATACCTAAGAGTTCTAGTTAATCACTCAACCATCCAATGGTAGTTAAAAAAAAAAATTATAAAAGAGTTGAATTGAAGATTCTTTTGCCCTTAAAATTACATGTCCATCTTTATTGAACCTTATCTCACTCCTGAATGGTTAATATCTAAATTCAAGGGGAGTTTATTAAAAAAACATTGTGAGTTTCCTTTAATTAAAGGCTATCAAGTTTTAAAATGTAACTAAATAGCCATATTATGATTAGGGTAATTAGTGCTTAATAAGATTAATGTAATCTTTCAAAATTATACTATATTTCCACAAACCCGAAATTGTTGCAAATAAACCCAAAAACGTTCTTCTTCCTCCGCCATAACGCATCTCTACCTCTGCATCTTCTTCTCTCTTCTTGGCTTCGTCTACATCTTCTTCTTCCTCTGATCTTCTTCTTCTTCCTCCTTCCGTACATCTTCTTCTTCCTCTTCCTCTATACTTCTTGTTCCCTCCGCCATTAACACTTTCTTCTTCCTCCACTATTAACATCTACTCCGGCAAAGACCCACTCCTCCTCCTCTTGACATTTCGTCTAAGTATGTGTATCTCCTTTTTACATTTTATATTTAGATTTACAAAGATTTAATTGTGGGGTTTGGGTTATGATTTTGATTTAGTTGTTTAGGTTGTTGGGTTGTGTTTGATGTAAGCAAGTTGAAAGGAGAAATATTTGTTGAAAATTTGTTCTGGGTATTTATTTTCTTGGGTATGATGGACGATTGTAGGTGGAGATGACTGAAAATGTTTTTCTGGTACGATGGATGCTTAAGCGATCTGGTATCGCTTAGCGATCTGGTAGTCTGTAATGCAGCAGATAGATCGCTAACGATCAGGTATGTGGCATATGATCGCTTAAGCGATCTGGTTAAGTCTGTTGTATGGAGCAGATCGCTTAAGCGATCAGTAAATGGCATAAGATCGCTTAAGCGATCATGGTTGTTTTACTGGATCGCTTAAGCGATCAAGTGTATCGCTTAAGCGATCCAGTATAATAACCATGACCCTTAAGCGATACATCAGACCAAATATGCGAATGTGCAGATTCTTTTTAAAATATTTGAACCCTTAGTACATTTTTAAGAATATGTTTTTCTTGCATTACAGGTAGTTGCTATTATTAACATGGGACAAGTTGTTTTGGGTGTTGAATATTTTGGTGAGTGGGTGGAGGAAGAAAGTAGGTGGAAGTGGATTGGGAAGAGCAAAGAAGTTAACCAATGCTGTGAGCACAGAGGTTAGTTTTGATGAGTTGATTGATGAAATAATTAGAAGAGGTAATTTGAGTTTGCTCGCGTAGTGATATAGTTGTGAAGTATATTTTAAGCAGAGCTCCTGAAAATTATAAGGTACCCTCCTGCTATATTAAAGTCGGATGAAAGTGTGAAGTTATATATGATTGATATGGCCGATAGTGGTTCGGCCGATTTTAAGGGTTTTCTTATGTAGAAAAACCGTTGGACGTTGGTTCCAAGGAAGGGTCGACGGATGTAGACGGAGATTTGCCTGGTTTTAATTTGAACTACGAGGCCATTGATTTGTTAGCTGAAAAATCAGAGTAGACGGTGAATTGGGTGGTGAGGAGACACTATAGAAGAGGTTGGTGACAGGGGGCAGAATGAAAATGTTGAGGAGGAGGACCCCGTAGATGTTCCCACAGATGTAGAGATTCCTTTAAATACAGATTATGCAGAAGGCGTACATTGTGAGGAAGAGAACACTATGATCGTTATGTAGGTTCAAAGGGGCAATTGGAGCTAGTAGTGAATCAGCTCATGTCTTTACGGATGGATCGGAGTTGCACATAGGGTATTTATTGACAACAAAGAGGAAGTGGTGAGGAAGCTAAAACTTGTTTGCTGTGAAAGGTAATTTTGAGTTCATCACCAAAATCAAATTCATTGGCTGTGACGGTTGCATGTCGTGACCGAAATTGCAAGTGGCGGATTTATTGTAGTTGCGAGTGTCAGAAAAATTTATTCTTAGCACATATACCCGTGAGCACACATGTGGTTTGGAACATATTTCAGGTGAGCATCGACAAGCGTCCGCTGATGTTATTGGACAATTTGTCAAAGTCGTTTCGTCGAAGGGAAATGTCCATCTCCTAAAGACATTCAGAGACTGTGCGCACAGAGTTAGGATGTGCTTTTAGTTACGGAAATGTTGGAAAGGGAGACACATGCACAAATTTTGTGAGGGGCACGCCGGAGCACGGGTACGCAGTATTAGAAGCGTACCGTTATATGCTTGAGTTGACAACCAAGGTAGCAAGACGGCTTTGAAGTGGGACAGGAATATGATGTTTAAATTTTTTTGTTGCTTATGTTCTATAAGGTTTTGTAAACATGAGAAAGGTGTTGGCTGTTGATGGTTGCTTTCTGACGGGAAAGTATGGAGGTACATTGTTGGTGGCCACTGCACAGGACAGCGAGAATCACCATATCCTGTTGCATGGTGTGTGGTTGACTCTGAGAATGACGATCGTGGACTTGGTTTTTTCAGCAGTTACGTACGATAGTGCCTGACAGTGACGAGTTGTGCATAATATCCGATAGGCATAACTCTATAAAGAGGATTGCCACTATTTACCGTCAAGCACATCACGGATTCTTATTGAGGCACCTTGGTGAGAAACATAAAACAAAGTTTAAGTGTTCTGGCCTCCTCAGACATACTACATGGCAGTAAAAGCTTATCGGGTTGATGAGTTCGAGGAGCACTTCAGCAAATCCGAATGAAGGATGTTAGAGTTGCTAAGTATCTTGAGCATGATGTTGGTTTCGAGAGATAGAGTAGAGTTTACTTTCCTGGAAAAAGGTTGATGTCATGACCACGAACATAGCTGATCCATAAATTCGAAGTTGTTAATAGAAAGAGAGTTTCCAATAGTTGCACTTTTGATGCAATCCAAAGGACACTGTCGCGGTGTTCCATGACGTCGTACGAAGTCAGATAATTTTACACAACCCTTGTTCCGTCAGCTGAAAATTATTATGAGAATGTATGGAACTGTCAAATGCACTGTTTGCCTATCCTCTAATGCTCAAGAGTTCACTGTGCGCGGCTATGGTCCGGATGCTCTAGTTAACCTTGTTAGAAAAACTTGCAGCTGTAAAGTGTTTGACATTCAACGTTTACCTTTCCTCATGCACTAGCAAACACTAAAACAGCAACGGAAGCCAGATTTGGTTCAAGAATTTACATGGAACTTTGCTCCCCTCTCTATATACAGATCACTACATGCTAGCATATTCAGAAACAATAATCCGGTGCCTCCAGAAGAGCAGTGGGTAGTGCCGCCAGAGGTGGCTGACATTACTCCTCCAGCCACATTCAAGAAGCCACCAAAGGGGAGAAAAAGGGTTAAGCGTATTCCATCAGCCTTTGAGGTTCCCCGGAAGATGAATAAGTGCTCAATTTGCAAGCAACCTGGCCACAAGAGAGCAGTTGCCAGAAGTAATTAGGTTCGAAGAAGGATGAAATTGAGGGAGTTGCGAAGGGCAACCATTGATGAGTTATTGTTTTCAATTATTGAGTTTTAAATTTTATTGCTACCTTAATAATTATCCTTTATATGTGCATTCTTATTCATGGTCTAAATATTTTGTTGGTGATTTTAGTTTGGAATTGGTTGTCAAATTGAGGAAAAATATGGAATTAATATGTGTTGGTAATTTTAGTTTGTCAAAATTGGGAAAAGGTTGCAAAAGTATACATTCCCCACGATCGCTTAGCGACTAAGTGTATCACTTAAGCGACAAAGTGTTTTCGTTACAGGATCGCTTAAGCGATAAACAGATCGCTTAAGCGATCGTGCACTGGACTGATTGATTCTGCCCAGGTGCATGATCGCTTAAGCGATCCGTGTTATCGCTAATCGACCTGGGAAAAAGAAAAGATTTGCTTAACGATATCACGGATCGCTTAAGCGATCATGCACCTAGGCAGATTTGTTTCTGCCAACCAAATGATCGCTTAAGCGATCCGTTTTATCGCTTAATCGACCATGGGAAAAGACAAGATTCGCTTAAGCGATATCACAGATCGCTAAGCGATCATGCCCTGGGCAGATTTGCTTATGCCAATCACTGATCGCTTAAGCGATCCACTGTACGCTTAAGCGATTCTTGTGCAAATGGTTTTAAAATTTAACAGATACACCCCACCTACCCACTGCCATTCTGGCCACCGGAGCTGGAATCTTATCGGGAAAGGCCGTTACGATGCACAGTGGTCGGATCTGCCCATAGGGCCTCTATATGGCCTTTTCCGGCCAGATCGACACAGATGTGGCCGGAAAAGGCCAGATGATCGCCGAACTGGCCGTAGACGAACGGGGAGTCCAGATCTTGCCGTCTTCGACAGCCAAATATATGGCCGTCGTTGTCGGCAACGATGGCCAACATTCGGCCGTCATTGACCGTCAACGTCGACATTCATTGAAAGTCCGTGACGGCAAGATGTGCCTTTTCCGGCCACATCCACGGTGGATCTGGCCGGAAAAGGTCACAAGTGGCCATTACCGGACATTTTCGGTCGTTTGTTGCTGTCGGCGGTAGTCAGAATCTGGGAAGTTGGGTGGGTGGGGTTGTTTTGTTAATTTTTAAACTTTTCGGTATGCTCTGAAATTAATTCACTTAATGGTCGAAAATTATTAAAAATATACTAATATTTCGTAAATAATTAAGCAAACAAATATAAAATATACTGAACGAATCGTAAACCCATGTTTAGTATATCCATAAACAGGTGCTCTGAACGAATCGTAAACCCTATAGGGTTCAAACTGACGTGTAAAAGAACTGTATGTTTAATAAATGTAATACGGAACAGGTGCTCTGAACGAATCGTAAACCCTATAGGGTTCATACTGACGTGTAAAAAACTGTATGTTTAATATAAATGTAATAACGGAACAGGTCTCTGAACGAATCGTAAACCCTATAGGGTTCATACTGAGTGTAGAACGTATGTTTAATATAAATAATAACGGAACAGGTGCTCTGAACAATCGTAAACCTATAGGGTTCATACTGACGTGTAAAAGAACTGTATGTTTAATATAAATGTAATAACGAACAGGTGCTGAACGAATCGTAAACCCTATAGGGTTCATACTGCGTGTAAAGAACTGTATGTTTAATATAAATGTAATACGGAACAGGTGCTCTGAACGATTCGTCAACCCTATAGGGTTCATACTGACGTGCAAAAGAACTGTAGTTAATATAGTCTTTTACACGTCAGTATAATTGATCGCTTAAGCGATCTTCCTAAAAGACACATATCCTTAAGCGATTTTACGCTTAAGCGATTCTCCCTAAAAAAACTGGTCGCTTAAGCATTTATGATCGCTTAAGCGATTCCTCCTAAAAGACAAATGGTCGCTTAAGCGACCAATATTCGCTTAAGCGATTCCTCCTAAAGACACATGGTCGCTTAAGTGATCTAGGATCGCTTAAGCGATCTTTTCCGGGCCGAATGACTTCTGCCCAGACTATGATCGCTTAAGCGACCGACCAGTATCGCTTAAGCGATTCTTTCTAAAAGCGTGGTCGCTTAAGCGATCTAGATCGCTTAAGCGATCGTTTCCGAGGCATAATTGGCTTCTGCCCAGACTATGTCACTTAAGCGACCCACCTGTATCGCTTAAGCGATTCTTTCTAAAAGCATGTGGTCGCTTAATAGATCGCTTAAGCGATCGTCTACGAGGCAGAATCGACTTCTGCCCAGACTATATCGCTTAAGCGACCCACCCTATCGCTTAAGCGATTCTCCTAAAAGACATGTGGTCGCTTAAGCGATCGTTTCCGAGGCAGATTGACTTCTGCCCAGACAATGATCGCTTAAGCGACCCAACTATCGCTTATGCATTCTTCCTAAAAGACATGTGGTCGCTAAGCGATCCTAGCGATCTTTTCCAGGCAGAATGACATCTGCCCAGACTATAATCGCTAAGGACCCTACGATCGCTTAAGCGATTCTTTCTAAATGACATCTCCCACACCTTGGTCGCTTAGCGATCGTTTTGGAAAAGTCTTGGTCGTTTAAGAGATATGTGGACAAACAAAAAATATCTTATATGGACACACCATACTATAAATTCAACTGCTGATGAATTATCTTATATGGACAAACAAAAATATATCCCAATACAGATCCAATTCTTTACAATGATCACACCATAGATAGTAAATTATTCAATTTCCTGTACACTGCCTTTAATTTAGTTTTTGATGCCAAAGAGTTTAGAGTCATAGTGAATGGTATCAGGGCAGTCCATGCTTGAAAATGCCCACGACATCATTCTTCCCGATGCTTTCTGGCTCTGAACTAGCATCCAACAAATTCAAGTGGTGCCTCCGTTGACTTTCGTGGAGATTGACCTCCATCTTTCATAAACTACAAGTCAAAAAACTCAGTGTCCCAGCTGAAGTTATATGCTTTGAATAAATACAATCAACTCAAAAAAACCAAGTATGAACATCAAACATCACATAAACTACAAAATTCAGCGTCCAACATCATACCCTTTGATTGTTCTGGTCACTCAAAACGGATCCATCTGCCCATGGAAGCAGTCGACAGCCCAGCGCTCCGACAATCTCTCATTGTTTCGTCATTCAAGCTGTCCCGGGCTGTTGGTCATGTCAAACTGAATAAATTCAGGGCCATATGCCCCACATCAGCGCTACAATAGGAAGAAGACATTAGCATTATAATAAACTTATAGAACAATTGTATATTAAGTTAGTTTTAAAAAACAAATTTACCTTGACTCATTTATGGGCAGGTAGAGCGCTGAATTGGCCACTTTCCGGTTAGTACCTAATCACCGAAGTACCCAAACATCCCGCTGTCACGCAACAGCCGCGGGAACAACCTGGACAGTGGGTCCAACTCGACCTCGCAACTGCTTGTCTCGACAAATGGTGGGTTGCAGTCAAGGATCTTCAGAAACCCCCTCTAGATGCGCAACGACTGCTATCCGTGCATCTGTTTGACGAGTGATGCAGTACACTCTTAAACAAAGGCCCAACCGTGGCCATATTTGGGCCGATCCCCCCTTACGTACGCATAATCCTGTCATCAAACTGGAAATCATCAGGGATGCAGTCCGACTGTTGTCCGGCCAATCGTTTTTCGCTTCGGTCCTTTCCTACACCACTAGCACGGCATTTTAATTAAAGTGCGATATGCCGAAACAAGCGTTTGCCCAACGCCACATCGGTGATAGCACCAGTCCGATACAACAATCACCATCACGATCTGTCGTAGCCTCATCAGTGCCAATATCTCATCGATGTGCTGCATCAATAAAAACAACAAGATAAGTATAGAAAACACAGGCAAAAATAGGAAAATTATGTGAAAAACCCACGAGTCCTCAGCCACATCCCCATCGTCAACAACTTCTGAAACCATTCCCGGGGATAATCCCCTGTCTTACACTTTATATGGCCATCAATTCCCGATCCATTGTAATAGGCATAAAGAGTTTTTTCCTTTCCTCTATTGGCCTATACAAATCGACATTTGAGTCCAATTCCCTTCCCCACTTCCTCCCCCTTCCTCCATTTTACATCCCCCTTCCTTCGCCTCCCAACTCCCCCTCTCCATTCACCTCACCGCCCCCTTCCACACACCAACCTCCTCCATTTCTGGTTTTCCTCCATTTGTTTCTTCATTTTCTTCTTCTTTACCTTGTCACTACCATGTAAGGCGATTTCACAAACTTGCTCTTTCGGCTCTCTCTTTTCAAGCCAGTTTGCACTTCAACCGCCTTTAATTCCTCACCACTTCCCCTCCATTGTACCAACTTCGCCCTCCATTGTACCTACTTTCCCTCCCACCTTATCCACTTTCTTCTCCCCCTTTTCATTGTTTCTTCCATCTTCTCAAGCTTTGCATAAACGGCTGTTGTAAAACTCTCAAACAGGCCTTTCATGAGGTCAACAACCTCATTCTCCCTACGCCAATGTCTCGGCAAAGCGGTACTTGTTGTACCGGTTTGCTGAGGCATACGAACCTCTTCCTCCCTCTTCTCCTCCTCATCCTCGGCCCCCGAGCTTCATTATCCTCAGCATCAACGCATTGTCAAGCATGGCCCTGCACTGCCATCACATCTGACCCTTTGGTCCCGCTCAGGCGGTCTACTGTTCATCCTTTCACCTCCATTACTCTGAAAGATGTGACATAGTCCTCTTCCGCTTCAATCCCAATAGCGGTCAAAAAGGGACGGACGACTCCCTGCAATAAGAAATAAAAATCAATCAGATTGAAGCAAACTAAAAAGCAACTGCATATTCAAAAGCTTAATCCTTCAATCTTACCCAACTGCTTGAATCTCAATCTCTAATTGGCCATAATCCCAATGGTTACGCTCTCCACATGCCACCCGCAACATCCTAGGAAATTGCTGTTGCACATTCACATTTTTACTCCTCCCCCCCCCTAGCGAAGACAGGATGGCCTCGTACATCAAGCCTACATTGTAAAAAACAGTCCATGTCATTATTCAACACACATATTATAAAAAATATAACATAGAGCTATTAATATTTACCTGCATTGCCCATGGGAAGCCAAACAATTATACGTGCTTGGTTTAGCCCCCGCCTCATTCGACATGCTTAGTGCCATGTCTGGTTTTTTCGGCTCTTGATGGTTCGCTCAATGATATCCGTCCCCACGGATAAGAATTAAAGAACCCCAGGTCGCTTACAAACACTCAACCAATCCTTTCTCAACAACTTTTGTTGAGTCACCAGCCATAAGATAGAATGTAAAACAATATCAAGCACACTTTTAATCTTCTCTGCATCACTAACACCGAACTGTATATAGCCTCTTCTCTAAAACTTTTCCTGTAATAGACTTTGCCCTTTCAAAACCTTTTACACAAAGTTTATGGCTCCCGCACTCGTCCTTACTGCGTCTGCCTCCGCCTTAGTTGGCACTCTTCCCGCATCCTAAGCCCGTCCCAACGCATACTCCATCAACCAAACCGTAGTGGCTTTCCCTCCACCACGAACCATATTTCATTTTTTGTTGCATTTTACTGAGTGCATCAACATGTATGCACTCCCTGCCCCCAAAATGACTTATTCAACTTTTTTCCGATCTTAAACTGACGAAATAAGTGCCACCAAAATCTCTTCACCATGCCTCATTCTAGCTAAATGGCCCTTATTCTGTCAAAACCTCCCAGCTCGACCTCACCGCACCCTTGCAGGAGAGGAGTGGTACCTTCCTTATAGGCTCCAACTCGTACTCTCACAGTTACGGTCCACACAACTCACAATCGATATAATAAAAAGTCATCAACAAAAATAAACCAAAACCACTGTAGTCGCTTAAGCGATCTCGGATCGCTTAAGAGATCTTTCTGTCTCATGCAAGATCGCTTAAGCGATTTTAAATCGCTTAAGCGACCAGAAGTTAACTGAGATCTCTTAATCTGTGATTCTGCCCAACCTAGAGCGCTTAGCGACAAAGAGTAAACACTATGATCTCTTAACCGATCTTGGTCTGGGCAGAATCATCTGCCCAGATCCAAATCGCTTAAGCGATCATTTTTATCGCTTAAGCGATCATTGCTGCGATCACGAGTAAAACAGAATAATCGCTTAAGCGATACCAAATGATCGCTTAAGCGAAATTACAAGCAACATTCCCAACTACTACCCTATCTTCGCCGGCCTTCTCCTCGTCACATGGATCCGCCGGCGACTCCCCTGGCTGAATTCCGCCGGAATCCACCTCCTTGCCTACTCTCGGCATCCTCCTTCTGGCCTGAATTCTCGCCTGACTCCTCGTCTTCAGACCCTTTTGCGGTTCTTCCTCTGTTTCTATGCCGCCGGGCGTCTCCTCTACATGTGACCACCTTCAATGGTCAGATGATCCACTGAGCAGCCATTGAACTGCTTGCGCCACCGGGAATCTAGGATTTGAAGTGGCGTTGGCCTTCCTCCTCATTGTCAGTGTCACTCATGGTTTTGGATTGAATTTGTGTCAAGTTTGCAGTTTCGATCGAAAATCTGGACTGTATCGCCGGAAATGGCACAGTTTTTCGTTTACGGTTAAGGAAATCGATTTTAGGGTTCAACAAATCGCGAAAATCGCGACTATATACTCGCCGAAAAATCGCGTGTATTCGTTTTAGGGTTCAAGAATTGTTTAAGGTGCAAATCAATTGGTGTTCGATGTAGAAATCGCGTCTCCCTTTCGTTCAAGAAATCGCGTTTTCAACTGATGAATTTCGATTAAGCGACGTGAATAGTTAGTGGGGCTTGTTTTGCGAAATTTCAAATTTTGAAAACTTTCATTATTTCTGATTCGCCCACATATTTTTATCTTTTCATTTTAACCCATTTTACGTGTTTAATTAATCCTAACTTAACCACGTCATCTCTCTAAATTAATAAAAAATTTGATGAACAGTTTCAAGGCCATTTCTTAATACATACTTGGGGACGAGCAGCTAAATTTCTCTACCAATTCATTCATTCGTTACAATGTTGTTTTTTTTGTCAAATGTTTGTCTTTTATAAATTTTCTTTCAAAGTAGTAATTAGATATCTATTTGAATGCAAGTTTTTATAGAATACACGATAGCATTACCTCTATCATTAGAGTTATTGACTTATTCATTAATCATTATAATTAAAGCACATGTCAAAACCCTAATAGCTAGATAGATTCCATAATTCATGTTTTCCAAAAATACTTCCACCATAAACTTGAGCCACCCTATTCGACCCCCATCTTCTTCTATGAACCACTAAAACCAAACTCTATATAGATATAAACAATCAACCTCTTTGAATATATCTCAAACTCATCAACAAAAGCAAAGACATCATCAAGAAGGAAAATGGTGATGAAAAGCAGAAGAAGCAGTGGATTGTTATTGATGTTCTTGGCATTGGGTGTGATGATTTGTGGGAAAATGGGTGAAGCATTTACGCCAGAATGTATGGAAGAATGCTTCCCCAAGTGCAAGGAACAAACCCAAGGAAGCGAAGCTGCTTGCGAAAAGGGTTGCCAACTTTACTGTAAACAAGTCGAAGGAAATGACAGTGGTGATGAAATTGGTGATTAACGTCGAGGCGTTGGCCTGGTTCAAGCAAGTTTATTTCTTTCTTTAGATTCAAACTTTGAGGTTATCTACCACAATAACATTATAATTTAACTGATTTTTTTTGTTTGTAAGATATTTAATAGACTTCGAGAATTAGTTGAGATGCACGCAAACTGGCCTAGTTATAAAAAAATAATAATAATAATAATTAGCTTCTTGATCATATCTATATGCCAATTGTCATCTCATCATATATATTGTGATTCATTTGTACTAATATTTCTTGATGCAAACTATTAGTTAATAGTTAGTTTCTTCCTTAATTTGATTTTGTTTTCAGGCTTTAAGCAAAATATATAGGGAGAGATATATGAGGTTGAATAAAAATAATTGTCTAAAAGTATCCCATATATATATATATATAGAAAGTCATTTAAAGAGTTTACATTGTTAAACTTATTTGATGGAGGTAAAATCTTCATAAACAATGAAGGAAAAGAAAAAAGCACAAAAATTAAGATCAGATTAATTGAGTACGCATATGTTTTCAATTGCTTCCGATTTTGCAACTTCTGTTTTCAGTTCATATTTATCTATTGATGAAGCAGTGACTTTGCAATCCTTGTTACATTCTCTTCAGTAAAACCATACTTCTTGAATGTATCTAAATAAGCCCCACTAGCCCCAAAATCCTTCACTGCAATCACCTTACCTTCAATGCCTACATACTCTTTCCAGCCCATTGGGGAACCAGCCTCGACGCTAACCCGCTTTGTAACGCTCAACGGCAATACCTTCTCCTTGTAGTCCTTCGGCTGCCTGTCGAAAAGCCGCCAGCACACAAGCGAAACCACCCTCACTCTTCTCCTTTCTTGCCTTAGAGTCTTGGCAGCCCACTCACAAAGACATAGTTCTGTTCCAGTTCCAATCACTATGATCTCTGGCAAATCATTTCCAGAATTGTCGCTTACAATGTACCCGCCTCTCCCAACTTTTTCAGCCAATGTTCCTTCCAAATTTGCCGCAACTTTTTGCCTTGACAATACAATCACACTAGGCACATCTCGATTAGCGATAGCGATTTTATAAGCACCAGCAGTTTCTTTTCCATCTGCTGGTCTAAAGACTAAAAGCCGCGGCACTGCTCTTAGGCCTGCAAGTTGTTCAACTGGCTGATGAGTTGGACCATCTTCTCCTAAACCGATTGAGTCGTGAGTCATGATGTAGATTACTCCAGCGTGGCTTAGAGCAGAAAGCCGAATGGAATTCTTCATGTAATCAGAGAATATGAGGAAAGTGGCCGCAAAGGGTATCAAACCACTGCCATGTAAAGCAATGCCATTTGAAATTCCAGCCATGGCGTGTTCACGAACTCCATAATGGATGTTTCGACCACAAGGGGAATTTGGCTGAGAGAAGTCACTGTGATCATGGAGATGGACCTTATTAGAGCTTGCAAGGTCTGCACTTCCACCAATCAATCCTGGAAGAACTTTAGCAAGCTGGTTCAAGCACTTCTCAGAGTACCCTCGAGTATCGTCAAGTGGATCAGATGCAGACCATTTCTGTCAATATTTCCAATGTACAAAGATTTGTTAAGACTTGGAGCAACATTTGTTGTTCTGAAAATACTTTGACAACTCTGTGCCTCTACAGAATGAAAAACATAGATACTTTCTCAATTTCTATTCTAACAACTTCTAATTAATCTCACATTATATACTACTAACTAAACTCGGAATTTTAAATGCTGCAGTTCATTTCAGGATTTAGTCAATCTCCAAAATTAAAATGAAAATTTCCTTCCCATAAAGTCAATTATTTACCGGCAGTGAACTTTCCCACCCAGGAAGCAGACCACCAGAAAGAAGAAGATTCAATTCGACGGCCTCCTGTGGGTACTTGCTTTTGTAACTAAATAGTTTAGAGTACCACTCTCTTTCCAGCCTTTCTCCATCGTCTTTCTGATTTCGCATCTCCCTGCGGCAAATTAAGTTTACCAAAAATGCTTTATAATCATGAGTTTCTTCTTTCAGAAAATGAAATGCCTTTCTAATTTTTCTCTCTCATTCCTGATGGTGGAAAATTAAACTAAACCTGTAAACCATAGGAATGACATGGAATGGCTCGCGATCACCCCATTTAACTTTTTCTCGCATCATCTTCACTTCATTATCATCAAAGGTACCATGATGAGCTTTAGCTGTTCCTTCTTTTCCTGATAATTTGCCAATCAGCGTCTTTACCTGAAAGAAAAAACGTGAATCATATTTGCCGGTTAAAATAAGCAAATGCAGTATACACTAAATATTAGCCAGTCCAATAGCTAATTCTTTCTTAAAAAGGTGTTTGTCTAAGCTTATACGCTGGTCAAACTTACTTATAAGCTCTAAAATTAAACTGACCTGTTTGTTTATAATTTTTTTGAGCTTATAAGTTGAGCTTATAAGCTAAAAAAAATAAGTTGGGGGGGGGGGGAGGTACTTTTTTTTTTTTTCTTATAAGCACTTTGTTTATAAGCTAGTTTGACCAAGTATATTACCATATTATCCTTGTTTAATTTTAAAATTCCATAGTATGTCACTGTTTAATGTAGTACATTTTTTAGTAATTTTATAATAAAATGTACTTATAAGCCACATTTTACCAAACACGTCAATTACTTATCAGTCACTTATAAGTATTTTAACCAAACACGTAATTGCTTAAAATTTCAAATACTTATAAGTTAATTTTAGCTTATAAACAATAGCTAATTTTCATAAGCTCAGACAAACACCCTAAAAGTAGTGTCTAGAGTACTGTGCACTGAGCCTTTTAGATTGGAACAATGAACCGAGTCTCTGAAATGATTATGTCAGCGATGAAAACAAATCAGTGGCTATGCAGAAAACAGAAGCTGTCTAGATCATTAATGAAATCACAAACCCGGATGAGAGTTGGTTTTTCAGTCTCATCAATGGCAGCGCGAAGTACTTCCTTGAAGGAACACATGCTCTCATGTATGTTCTCCACTGTAATTGTGCTCCATCCAAGTGCCCTGAATCGCGCTGATATATCTTCAGAAAATGCGAGACTAGTTGGTCCATCAATGGTATTTTGATTGTCATCATAAATTAATGTAAGCTTGTGGAGTTTCCAATGAGCAGCCAAAGATGCAGCTTCATGTGATATTCCTTCCATAGCACACCCATCACCCATAATGCAATATCTATGACGAAGAATTAATTAGTCATTGATGTTACTCTATCATACCTGAGTTATGCCATAGAAGATCATTTAATTTATGACTTACGTCCGATGGTCCACGATAACAGCATCAGGCTTATTGAATCTAGCAGCTAAGTGAGCCTCTGCTAAGGCAAGACCAACCGCATTTGCTACACCTTGTCCAAGGGGGCCTATGCCAGAACCAAGACTCAAGTTTTATAATGAACTGCAGACAAATTAAGAAAGAACAATAGTTTCCCAGTCTAACTATCTAGTCACTCTCTACATTCAGTTGACTCCCTTTAATTGCTTGATGCTAATAGTTAATGAACAGTGTCAATTCCTTCAATCATGTATATGGTCCATCCAAAGTGGCACAATTTGTTCTTCATATATGTTTTTTTGCTTGGAAAAAATAATTCTGACAAATTTTAATTTTACCTGTTGTGACTTCAATGCCCTCTGTCACAACGTTCTCAGGGTGACCCGGTGTCCGACTTCCTAGCTTGCACAGGCGTTTCAGGTCTTCCAGCTGAAATTGAAAAATTCTATAAATTACATCAATCAAGATTTTCACTTGTTCATAAAATTGAAGCTTTGGAATTATACCTGAACAGACTGAAAGCCGGCGAGATGAAGACAAACGTACTGAAGCAAACAGCCATGGCCAGCGCTCAAGACAAATCTATCCCTGTTAAACCATTTAGGGTTGAAAGGATTATACTTCATAAAATGTCTGTAAAGCACATACCCAACTTCTGCCATTCCAAGCGCCATGCCGGGGTGGCCTGCCTTTGCATTTTGCACGGCGTCCACTATCAGCATCCGAACATTGTCCGCACATCGCTTGTCAACCATTTCCTTAAACGACTCATCATCATCGTCGTCATCTCCATCATGATGAAACCCGAAAACTTGTTTGAGTTCTTGCTGCCAAGAGCGTTTACAGTGGTTTGCGAGATCACCAGTAGTAGCGCTGGTTTTGAGAGAATTGTGGGGCTTGAATATAGAAGCTGCGGGCGTGTTGCTTTTGCCGTTGTTATTGTAGGAGATGTGTTTGGTTGGAAGAAAGAAGGGTTTGATAAGAAATGAAGAGATTGCCAAGGCCATGGAGAACCAAACGGATGTGAAATTCAAAGCTCAGTTTACGAGAACATGATAGATGAAAGAGAAGGAAGAAGATGAGTCGTGGCGAAGTGAGCAGAGATTAAGAAGAGCGTAAAGATTTATACGAAATGAATTTGACTTTGTGTATTTGGAGATAGATAATAGCTACACTTGTTATGCATGCAGAGAATCAAGCAATGAGCTGCCTTTTTTTTTTTTTTATTCTATTGAAAATAAACAAGGAGTTTTTTTATATCTTTAATAGAATAAAAGGAATATTGTTTGTTTTTATCAATTTTCACTTAAATCAATTTATTAAATCTTTGATTGGTTATTTTATATAAATTATCACTTATTTTTAGAGAAATTCATTTAAACAAATTAAATTCTATAACTTAAATCTAAACACTGAAATTCCTTTAAGGATAATTAAATTAATTACTTTAATATGTCCTTATTCATATAAATATAAATTTATATAAAATATTAAATAAGATCTAAAATTTATTTATTTAAAAGCTTTAAAATATTTTGGTCTATGGTGATGGATTCGTCGGAATCGCTGTAGACACCTATTACCATTTTCTATATTAAAATTTTTATATAGTTAATTATACTAACCTATTTAATATTAATAATTATATATTACTTAATTATAAATTGATGGTATGATTATAACAAGATTAGTGTAATTAATATAAAGATATATTATAATATGTATATAGAAACTTTTATTGACATCATTAATTAAAAAAAAAAAAATCACATATCTTAATCCTATTAAGTATTAGGTGATACTTTTTAAGTTCTCCCAAAAAAGAATTGAGTTTTTTTTTTTTTTTTTTTTTTGGTATCAAGTGTTCGGGTCAGCTTGTGCTCCCTTCAACTAATCCTCCAACCTGAAATTATCGATCAAATAAGAGCTCTCGTGGCCATATCTATTAGGGATCAAAGTGTCGAACTCAAGACCTCTTGAGTAATATATCCAAGAGTTTTAGTTTACCACTCAACCATCCATGGTGGTTAAGAAAAATTATAAAAGAGTTGAATTGGAGGGTCTTTTCTGCCCTTAAAATTACATATCCATCTTTATTGAACTTTACTTCTCCTGAATGGTTAACTCTAAATTCAATTCATTATTCATATTTAAAAAATTATGACAATGATATTACTTGAATTTACTATTTTACCCTTAACACCATTCAAAGTGGGATATTGATAAAAAAAAAATTGGGATTAAAAAATAATTCCTTTTAAGAAATAAAAGCAGCATGTCGGTTCATGGGAGGGGGCCCAAATGCACAGGATACACAACATAAACCATATGCTATGAACGAGGAATTGAGAGAAGAGAAGACGATTCCCATGTGTTCCCTCAACTGTCTTCTCAAAATTTTGTTTTTGAGTAGAGATTTTCAAAGGATATATGAATAAATTATGTGCCTGTTGTTGGTGTAAAGATAATGTATAAATTTGCCAAACTTGGAAAGTTGTATTCAAACCTACCAGATTTTGGAATTATTTGATATGATATGAGAGAGACCTTGCAACCTCCAACCATGGTTGGCCGCCCATCTCAGCATATTCTAAGCCAAGTCGGTTTGCTCTCCAGGTTTTAGCTTCACAGATGGAGTGACAAATTTTGAAACGTACATTTAGCTAGAGTTCAACTGCTCTTATAAAACAAATTTATGATCAGTTTGTGATAAGTTCTTTTATTAGTTTTAGTTTCCCCATTTGATGCCCATATTCAGAATATATTCCAGCGTATATGTCCGATGCTCCCTACAACTTCAACTAAACCATTCATAAGAAGCCTGAAAATCGATACTCTGAAATAATGAAGATCTAGTAGTATCCATCACTTATTAAGAGTAATATTGCAACTGTGATAGAATTGTCCAACATGCTGCCAATCTTCTTATTTCTCTCTAATATCTTATCCCTTCAGGCATGTGAAGTGTGGCATATATATATATAACTTCGAAGAATTTTTACAATTTCCCTACATAATCTCTTAATATGTAAGATATCACGTGCATTTATTTCGTACAATATGTTGCCAAGTTGCAATATAGAATAGTCCAATTTTATTTCAGATCGTTTACGCGTATCTCAACTAATTCTTGTGACGTATTACACTCAAAATTTATCACCATTTATCACAAAGATAATTAAGCCTACAGATCACTGATCAAAACTGGCCTAAAGTTTATATACGTTCTTGCTTTCATAACATGTATAGGAAAATTTTGGACTCTTGAGTTGAATTATATATGGATGGGTTTATTTACATATTACAATGATATCAAAACAAGATACATCTTAAAATTGGAGTTATTTTTCAATATGATCTAAAAAAAAAAAAAAAAAAAAAAAAACTAATATTAATTCAACCCTCTCACATTTAATAAATAATAAAGATAAGTTATATAGTCAGTGGCATAATTAAAATAATAACGTCATGACTAGATAATTTTTCTATAAAATGAATAAGAGAGTGCACATATATATATAAAAAATAATTAAAAATGAATCATATGTTAATAAGTAATATTCTATATAAACTCTCTCAAACAAACGTGTTTTAAGATAATTAGGCGAGTTTAAATTAAAGATAAATTAATAATTTAATAGATATTACCTGTCAAAGTCAAACATACAGAATTGTCTTATCACATTTCAGTTTGCAGGGAATAATTTATATATATAGCATTACTCTATGTTAATTAATGAGTAATACAACATTACTTTGCATACAAAATTTATATATATGTAATAATACTCTAAAATTTAGAACTATCTCATATTCAAATATCACTTACTGAGTAAAAATCTCTCGTATAATGACTTAATAAGGTTTTCTTGATTGATGCTTCATTGAATTTATATATTAATTTCAAAATCCAATTCTGATTACCGCATTATAAGACCTTACAATAGAATTCATGTTCACCTTTTAACGTGATAAAACTTGGAAACTAGCTTCCAAACTACAAATGGTGAAAATGACATACAGCTATAAAAAAGAATCCTGGTTCGCATTTGCATCCATCCCATCACTATCATTTCTACTGTTTCCCACTGCTCTTCCCTCTCTCTCTCTCTTTCATGGAGATGAAGTTTCTGAAAGCAAGTTCTCTAAATTTTCGGAAACTGGTTCGTTATACAACTTCAGAGATTTGGTATTGCTTCCTGCACAATGAAGAATATTTAATCCCCGAAGATGTCCCAAAAGGTCATGTAGCTGTATATATAGGGGAAGAATGCAAAAGATTTGTGATCAACCTCACCTTGCTGAAGCATCCTCTCTTCCAGGATTTGCTCGATCGTGCTGAAGAGGTGTTTGAATTCTCCTCAGGATCAAAGCTTCGTATTCCTTGCAATGAAAACTGTTTCAGAAGTATTCTGTATTTGGTTGGCTCTCGAGTAGGAGATGATCAAAGGAGGTTCTCCTTTTGTTTTTGAGTTGCATATATGCAAGCCCTGATAATATATTAATTATTAAGAATTAAGCTAATTAAATTAATAATTGATTTAGAATATGTTGGTTTGGCAAAAGTGAAATATCAGTATTTGATTCTGCTCTCTCCCAATTATTGAATTGATTGAACACATAATTATTAATCCTATTTTTGTTTGGTATTATTTATCAGTAATTCATTTAATTTTAGTTTAAAGTTTTCATCAAATTTTATTTTTTAAATTAAAGGAAATTTTTGTTCACAATAAATACAGTATTACACTTCATGCCAATATCAAATGTTGTCGATTGAAATTATGAAAAAGGAAAAACAATTAAGGTTAGTTGAATCGTTTTATTAGATAAAGAGATTTGTAAGGATGCCAATTTTTGTATTTGTTTATGAGGATTTTTTTTTTTTTAAATGGTATAGTTAAATAATATATTCTTTATCTTCGTAAACCAGCCTTGATCTGGAAATAAAGCCCGGGCGTAAGTATAGTTTATGAAATTTTATAAAGTCCTCTAAAAAATATTACATCTAGGGGTGTGCAAAACTGGAAATCCAATCTTGTTTTGCATTTTTCTGATCCAATCCGAAAAGTCGGATCAAGATGAAACCTGATCCGAATCCGATCTGAATTTTGTCTGATTCAGTTTTGATCTGATCTGAATATTTGGATTGGATAACCTGGATATTCAGTTCCATCCTAATTTCATGGAAAATATCAATTTAATCGCTAAAATTTTGCATTATTCTTTTGTATCCTTTGTTACATCTGCATTTCATTACATTTTGACCCTCAAAGCTGTCATCGTATTTTAGAACGGTCCACATACTTTACCACTTTTCATCTAATACACCAAAATAACTTCTTAAAACTTGTAGTTATGGGCAAAACCGGATCGGATCTGGATATCCGGTTTCTTTGCAGAGCCGATCCGATATCTGATCTAAAAATCTGAATCTTCCAAAAATTGATATCTGAATTCGATTCGAATTTCTAGATATTCGATTTTTTCCTTTTCAGATCGGATATTAGACTTTTTTGCACACCCCTAATTACATCCAACCACCTCTTACTTATGGAATATGGAGTATTGTACAAAAAGAAAAAAATGTTTTTAATAATTGAGGTGTTTAAGTCAACTTATCCGTATCTCAACTAATTTTCAAGAGGAGCTATCCTATAACAACTCAAAGAGAGTTATCCTATAGCAACCCACTGCCATGACCCCTTGAGTAAATCATAAGTAAATCACTGTTTTAAAACCTGGACCGGTCCGACTGGGACTCGGGCTCCACTCTAATCTGGATTATTATTAACCCTTTAATACTAAAAGAGCCACTTTGGACCAGTGTTACAATACAAACCATTCGGTCCGACCAGCCCAAAACATATTTCGATCCGTTAATTGAGCACTAAAAAAAAACCTAATCTTAATTCCCCTACATCGGTTTCATTCACCATAGGCCATTTCAGTCGCCGCAACCTCTGTTTTAAAAAGGGGATCGGACCTGTCCGATCAAGACCCGGTAGCTTCTCCAATCCGGTTTAGGTCTTAGGGGATTTTTATAATATTTTAAAATTATAAGGGTTAATTTATAATTTTATAGAGGTGTTTTGGAGATATGTCAAAAGTTCAAAGATTAATTGATAATTTTTTGAGGTATTTTTTAAATAAATAAAAATTTTAGGGACTAGTTTGAATTTTTTTAAAAGAATTTTTGTAATATATTAAAATTTAAGGGATTAATAATAATTTTTTAAAAATAAAATTATCGCTGACGTCGTCGATCCAATCGGTTGAACCGGTTGACTCGTGACCTGGACAGCAAAACGGGTTGCCCTTTGGTCCAGGTTTTAAAACAATGGCTGCAACTTCCATTTTCATCTTCTCTGAAGAGTAAAGTTTACACTTACTTCCTGATCTTCTTCATCTTCTTCAACTTACTTCCTCCATCGAAATCCAATCTTCTTCATCGGAATTGAAGACTTGGAATTCGTTAACGAAATCGTGACCACAGCACTGCATCAACTTCGTTTCGCTCTTAGACAATAGAGTAGACGCTCAGTCCCTCATCAGGATTTTGAGCTTGCTCATCATCATGTTGAGTAATTATGGATTCACGAATCAACTCCTTTACCATTGCTTCAACACCCATTGTTTTTGTAAAAAAAATCGTTCTTCTTCTACGCATCTCTTTCAACTTCCTCAACCTTCTGCTTCTACACTTGCTTTCTTCTCTCTTTGTTTGCCTCCATCACAGTCACATATCTTTTGAGTTATGTTGGAAATTTTCTAAAGTATTCATAGATGCCCTCACCCACACATGGCTGGAGTTAAGCAGTGCCTGTCCTACCTCTCACATGCCAACAATTATGAGCGTACACGTATCATCTAATAATTTAAAATGATAAATGATTTGAGGTGTGTAGGTGTAATTGGGAATGGCCTTCATTTTCCAACAAAACATAAAGGCTCCATGAGTTGTAATAAAAACCCATTTTGCTATGAGTCCATTACTCTATTTGCATTTTTAAATTCTACACAACTAAATAGGCTCAAAAAAATCTTTCAATCTCATCTCACCGGTCCAACCGGTTGACCTGTGACCTAGTCATTTTGTTAGGTCTTACAACAGGTCGGTTTTTAAAACAGTGAGGTAAATGTGTTTTCTTTATGTCTAGCGGATAATTGAACCTAAGGTTGTAGATTCTACCCATTTACAGTCCCTTTGGTTCACCCTTATTGTTTGGCTATCCATGGGTGGCCTAATGGTAAAAGAGCAAAAATAAATTTCATGAGCTTTTGAGTTCGAGTCCTCATAGACCTAATAGAGATAACTACTGAGAGATTTACTTAGTCGTCAACTTCAGGGTCCTAAAAGATTAGTTAAGGTGCATGTGAGTTGACTCGAATACCCTTGATCACAAAAAAAAAAAAAAAAAAAAACAATATTCGTTGTTTATGATTTCAATCTCCGCTTTTGTAATTTTTTCACTCATAAAATGTTTAAAATGCTGTTCGTTTATGATTTTTATTTTTGTTTTAAAAAATAGAAAACACGCAAACAACTCCTCAAAGCTCATAGAAAATGAACAGATTGAAAAGACAAGCATATAATCAATTTAGCCTAAGTGATATTTAACCTGTCGTTTCCTTAATAAAGAATTTGACTTTTGCTTGGAACCGACAGCCATTCGCTTTTGAATCGACATGTCGACGTCGTACGTTGTTTTCAAACATTAATTTTCTTCATCTCAAAAATTATGTTCATGATATTCATATATACAATTAATTAATATGAATCAAAGAAATCCAAAACTGACTTGCAAAACCCAGTTTTCACAACCATCCTTCACTCGTAATAAAGCATTATGCAAGATGGCTTGATTATACTACTACACAAAGAATTATCAAAATTCATTGGCACCATAAAATTGGTTCGCCATTTTAGATATCATAAAATATAAACCGTTCTATTTGTAAAAAAATAATGTCACACAAATTCTCACCGGAAATTTAACAATCAAAGTAGATAAAACTCCTTCACCATATATATGGGTTCAGGAGCAAATAATACAGGCGGCCTCCATGGAAAGAAACTAACTCTACCAGAACTGGAAAACATGAATTCTGGGCCATCAGGAATAATAAGCCTAATTGAAATCAGGCTTTTCAGGACAAGTGCATCCTGACCTTTGAATAACGACATTTGCCGCATAGCAACCAGCCCTTACGCAATCTTCAATGGGCTTCTCTAGAATCAATTGTGACAAAAATCCCCCAACAAAAGCATCACCTGCAACAAGTATATGACAATTAGACGAGAAAACTCCAAGTTCATGACTAACTATAACTGTTCTTTTAATTATTATCATATTGGTACTTAGATGTACCAAATGTGTCCAAGAACTATCTTTAACATGATGAAATTCGCATTGAAGATTGCATTTAGAAGAGCAGTTTTTTTTATGTTCCCATGATGAAAGACTTGAGAAGGACACTAGTTGAAATGAATACCTGCTCCATTGGTATCGACCAACTTTTCCTTGGGTAATAAGATCACAGGGAATAATTTCACCTTCCCATCCTCAGCAACTACAACAGGATCTGCACCTTGAGTGATCACAGTGATTCTCTTGTGTGTTCCAGAGGCTTTGGGCCACTGAGAGATCTTCAGTGCAATCTCCTCAACATTATCAGTCTGAAAATACAAAATCACCCAAAAAGTTAAACTGGGAGTGTTAAGAGAAGAGTTCTCAGATTGAACAAAACTAACACCAAGAGAGTATTACCTGCCATCCGTGAACCTTCGAGAAGGTTCTAGCTTCTGTCTCATTTCCAAACACATAGTCCATGTATCTGTATACACGAAAGGCATGTCAGTTTTGCAGTGATAACAGAGGTTTTTTTGTAAGGAATTGGGCAGAAAGCTTACGGCAGAGCTTTCTCTTGGGCATCCCTGAAGAACTCACAGATAAATGGAGCAGAGAGGTTCATCATGAAGACCTGCAAATGTATGACAAGAATGCTTATGCTATTGGCGAGAAATAAGTGCAACATCTAAGAATCTAAATGACTTCAGTTTTTATTTATCAGAAAGAAAAAGATTTAAACTAATTTTACCTTGTTATTTGCTACTGCATGTTCAGCAACAAGTTGAATGGACTCGGGAGACACAGTAAGGAAAAAGCCAGCAATGTAGTAATACTTTGCCTTTTCAACTGTTCAAATCAGAATTTATACAAAACTCAGCGGTATTAGCCAACAAAATGGCAAGAGCTGAATGTTGAAGTAACAAAAGAAAGCAATGGATATACCTAATGCCCAATTTTCTGGTTTCTTCAAGTGATCAGCTTTGTAACAATTTGCAGCTGACAAGTTGGCCACAAGTGACCTGCACAAGGATTTTGAAGTTATAATGATACTCTAAGCATGGCAAAATTGACTTGTATAATGAAATGTAAAAAGATTGATGACAATAAGCCACTGGTTCTTTGTCTGATGAAGCCATGTGTATGACTGGTTTGGGATTTTTAAAATGGAGCCATGTTTGCTCTCTCAATGGCACAAACCTACAACATTTTCTACCAATTTCAACTGGCGTACCCCAGAAGAATAGAGGTACTACATGCAACAAATAAATTGTACATAATATGCTCTCCCGATATGACTTTTATGAAGACCAAATACTAAAAGGAAAAACATTAGCATGCAAGAAACAGTTTGCATTACCCAATGACAGGAAGCAATTCAATATTTTATCACCGTTGGATATTTAATCATACAATTAACATTCCTACACTTTTCACAAATAGTCTAGGCAAAAGGTATATAATAAACATTTTCATTTCGGTTTTTGGAATAAGATGATTTATTGAATAAATAAACCACATAGTTACATAAATAACCCTACTTTGGCAAGTACAATAACTCAAGATAGGACACTCAATTTTGGCAAATTCAGTCCGGTACTAAGGTAGGGATAGCAGAGGCAGGCCAACATGTAACTAGTGGGCATCTAAGACTTTCAAAATCAAATTTTTGAAAGGAGACAAAATGAACTCAAATTCTAAAATATAGGTCAAGAGAAATAAAACCAAATGATGGGGCGACAGGAATTTCTATAAATTGAAAGTTTATACATATAATTTGCACTTGTATTAGAATGGAAGAAATAATTAAATCACAAGTGTCATTGTTAAGGAAAAGAAATCAGATTTTACTCTAAAATAAAATTTGCAGCAGGATTTCATAGTTGGAAAGACATGAAAAATACCTCTCACCGCCAACAACACAAACAGCACAAGTTCCAGTTGGTGTGCTCTCATCCTCAAGATAATGCACCTAATTACATAGCATGATTATATCACCATAACCAAAAAAATTAAAAAAAAAAAAAAAAAAAAAAAAAAAAAAAAATAGTGAAGAGTGAAAAGAACAGGAAAAGAAACATACATTAAGGCCGGCTTGCTTTGAGTTTTTCTTCATCTCCTCACCAAATTTATCCTTCCCAATGCAGCCAATGTAACTAGTGGCACCAGGAATTTGGAGCATCCACTGTAAGACACCAAAAACCCAATAAGCTCTGGATAACAACAATAAAAGTAAAATACAAGATTTTGTCAATTAAACAAACAAACAACCTGAGCAACTTTGATTGAATTTTGTGTAGCACCTAAAAATTACAATGAAGGACACCCGATCAGTTGACATATAACATGATCCAATAATGTGCAAGCTTTAATTATTAAGTATGGCATCAAATTAAGATCAAAGAAATAGCCACTTTACCTCCAGCAATATACTCCACATTAGATTTGGAAGCCATTTCATCATACCTTGAAAAAACCATCCACATTAAATCAGTTAAGCATATTTCAGTGGCTACAGTAACAAAGAATTTAACGCTTTGTTCATTTTCATTTTCAACTTCTATTTTTGTCTTGAAAAACGTGTGATACCATAGAAAATTACATAATATAACTAAAAAATGGAAAATATGACTCCACCATTTTATAGAATTGATAAGAAAAGCATGCTCATAAAAATTCAAACTTTTTAATTTCATTTTCAAATTCACTTTTTTAAAAACAAAAAACACAGAAAATAGTAACCACTAACTTTCCCATTAAATAAATTATATCATCATATTGAGCTAAGCATTTATCATTATTGAAATAATAACAAATAAATAGAAAACTTACATGGGCAAGTGCTTGTCTTCAGCAAGAATGGCATTGTTCAACTTGATCTCATATCTGTTAACAAAATACAAAATTAAACAGATCCACAATTGAAAAGAGTTGAACACAAAGAAAATTAGCATGCAGCTACAGATCTATCATTAAGAATATCAGATCTAAAATCACAAAACAGGAAAACCCACTAATTAAATGTAAAACAAGAAATGGAAATTGAGGCAACTTACTTAGACAAGAACTCCTCATCCACAACAGCTGAAATATCAAGAAGTGGGTTACCCATGCCCAACAAAATCCCCTCGAACGCCATTGAAACTGAGAGTAGTCAGAAATCGGTTTGGTTGGAGCGTTCCGATTAAACGAAGTGAAGGTGAAAAGCGAGATCTGAGTGTGAAGAAGAGTGGTGTTTGTGATAAATATATAGGAATGGAGTGTCGCTATTGAGTGTGGTTTATGAAGGGTATTTTTGGTAAACCGTCAGTGATCGCTCACCAACCCCCGACCCACTTTGCTTTGTTTTGATACTTGTTCTGCTTTCCTTGGGGTTGGTAAAGGTTGTTTGTTTTACTGTTTTGCCCTCGTTATCACTTTTTCTTTATGACGAAATTATCTTTTACTATTTTGTTATTCTAATCAAGAGAAACTTTTACATTTACGTCAATTTTTTTAAAATCGGACCGGATTTTAAACCGGATAAAGATCCGATTTCATACAAAATCACCCAAAAAGTTAAACTGGGAGTGTTAAGAGAAGAGTTCTCAGATGAACAAAATAACACCAAGAGAGTTTACCTGCCATCCGTGACCTTCGAGAAGGTTCTAGCTTCTGTCTCATTTCCAAACACATAGTCCATGTATCTGTATACACAAAGGCATGTCAGTTTTGCAGGATAACAGAGGTTTTTTTGTAAGGAATTGGCGAAGCTTACGGCAGAGCTTTCTCTTGGGCATCCCTGAAGAACTCACAGATAAATGGAGCAGAGAGGTTCATCATGAAGACCTGCAAATGTATGACAAGAATGCTTATGCTATTGGGAGAAATAAGTGCAACATCTAAGAATCTAAGACTTCAGTTTTTATTATCAGAAAGAAAAAGATTTAAACTAATTTTACTGTTATTGCTACTGCATGTTCAGCAACAAGTTGAATGGAATCGGGAGACACAGTAAGGAAAAAGCCAGCAATGTAGAATACTTTGCCTTTTCAACTGTTCAAATCAGAATTATACAAAAACAGCGGTATTAGCCAACATGGCAAGAGCTGAATGTTGAAATAAAAAAAAGAAAGCAATGGATATACCTAATGCCCAATTTTCTGGTTTCTTCAAGTGATCGCTTTGTAACAATTTGCAGCTGACAAGTTGGCCACAAGTGACCTGACAAGGATTTTGAAGTTATAATGATACTAAGCATGGCAAAATGACTGTATATGAAATGTAAAAGATTGATGACATAAGCCACTGGTTCTTTGTCTGATGAAGCACTGTGTATGACTGGTTTGGGATTTTTAAAATGGAGCCATGTTTGCTCTTCAATGGCACAAACCTACAACATTTTCTACCAATTTCAACTGGCGGCCCCAGAAGAATAGAGGTACTACATGCAACAAATAAATTGTACATAATATGCTCTCCCGATATACTTTTATGAAGACCAAATACTAAAAGGAAAAAAAATCTGAATCTTCCAAAAATTGATATCTGAATTCGATCAGAATTTCTAGATATTCAATTTTTTCAAATCAAATATTGGATTTCATATTTTTTTTTGCACACCCCTAATTACATCCAACGACCTCTTACTTATGGAATATGGAGTATTATACAAAAAGAAATTTTTTTTTTTTTTTAATAATTGAGGTGTCTAAGTCAGCTTGTGCGCATCTCGACTAATCTTCAAGAGGAGTTATCATATAACAACTCAAAGAGAGTTATCCTATAGCAACCCACCGCCATGGCCCCCCGAGTAAATCATAGGTAAATCACTATTTTAAAACCCAGATCGGACTGACTGGTCCAATCGGGACCTGGGCTCCACTCCGGTCCGGATTATTATTAACATGTTAATACTAAAAGAGTCGCTTTGGACTAGTGTTACAGTACAAACCGTCCGATCCAACCGGCCTAAAACTTATTCTAGTCCGTTAATTAAGCCCTAAGAAAAACCTAATCTTAATTCCCTTGCATCGGTTTCATTCGCCATAGGCCATTTTAGTCGCCGCAACTTCCATTTTCATCTTCAAACCGTAGCTTCCATTTTCATCTTCTCTAAAGTGTAAAGTTTACACTTCCTCATCTTCTTCAACTTACTTCCTCCATCGAAATCGAAGACCTGGAATTCATTAACAAAATCGTGACTACAGCACTACGTCAGTTTCGTTTCGCTCTTAGACAGTAAAGTAGACACTCAGTCCATCATCAGGATGTTGAGCTTGCTCATCTCGGTCATCATCATGTTGAGTAATTTTGGATTCACGAATCAGCTCCTTTACCATTGCTCCAACACCCATTTTGCTATGCGTCCATTACTCCATTTGCATTTTTAAATTCTAGAAAACACAATTAAATAGATTCAAAAAATTCTTTCAATCTCATCTCACCGGTCCAACCGGTTGACCCACGACCTGGTCACCTTGCTAGGTCTTACAACAGGTCGGTTTTTAAAACAGTAAGGTAAATGTGCTATCTTTATGTCCAGCAGTCAGCAGATAATCAAACCTAAGGCTGTGGGTTTTACCCATTTACAGCCCCTTTGGTTCACCCTTATTGTTTGGCTACCCATGGGTGGCCTAATGGTAAAAGAGTAAAAATAGGTTTCATGAGCTCTTGAGTTCGAGTCCCCATAGATCCTAATAGAGATGACCACTGAGAGGTTTACTTAATCATTAACTTTAGGGTCCTGAAAGACAATATTGGTTGTTTATGATTTCAATCTCCGCTTTTGTAATTTTTTCACTCATAAAATGTTTAAAATGCTGCTCGTTTATGATTTTTATTTTTGTTTTAAAAAATAGAAAACACGCAAACAACTCCTCAAGGCTCATAGATAATGAACAGATTGAAAAGACAAGCATATAATCATTTTAGCCTAAGTGATATTTAACCTGTCGTTTCCTTAATAAAGAATTTGACTTTTGCTTGGAACCGACAGCCATTCGCTTTTGAATCGACATGTCGACGTCGTACGTTGTTTTCAAACATTAATTTTCTTCATCTCAAAAATTATGTTCATGATATTCATATATACAATTAATTAATATGAATCAAAGAAATCCAAAACTGACTTGCAAAACCCAGTTTTCACAACCATCCTTCACTCGTAATAAAGCATTATGCAAGATGGCTTGATTATACTACTACACAAAGAATTATCAAAATTCATTGGCACCATAAAATTGGTTCGCCATTTTAGATATCATAAAATATAAACCGTTCTATTTGTAAAAAAATAATGTCACACAAATTCTCACCGGAAATTTAACAATCAAAGTAGATAAAACTCCTTCACCATATATATGGGTTCAGGAGCAAATAATACAGGCGGCCTCCATGGAAAGAAACTAACTCTACCAGAACTGGAAAACATGAATTCTGGGCCATCAGGAATAATAAGCCTAATTGAAATCAGGCTTTTCAGGACAAGTGCATCCTGACCTTTGAATAACGACATTTGCCGCATAGCAACCAGCCCTTACGCAATCTTCAATGGGCTTCTCTAGAATCAATTGTGACAAAAATCCCCCAACAAAAGCATCACCTGCAACAAGTATATGACAATTAGACGAGAAAACTCCAAGTTCATGACTAACTATAACTGTTCTTTTAATTATTATCATATTGGTACTTAGATGTACCAAATGTGTCCAAGAACTATCTTTAACATGATGAAATTCGCATTGAAGATTGCATTTAGAAGAGCAGTTTTTTTTATGTTCCCATGATGAAAGACTTGAGAAGGACACTAGTTGAAATGAATACCTGCTCCATTGGTATCGACCAACTTTTCCTTGGGTAATAAGATCACAGGGAATAATTTCACCTTCCCATCCTCAGCAACTACAACAGGATCTGCACCTTGAGTGATCACAGTGATTCTCTTGTGTGTTCCAGAGGCTTTGGGCCACTGAGAGATCTTCAGTGCAATCTCCTCAACATTATCAGTCTGAAAATACAAAATCACCCAAAAAGTTAAACTGGGAGTGTTAAGAGAAGAGTTCTCAGATTGAACAAAACTAACACCAAGAGAGTATTACCTGCCATCCGTGAACCTTCGAGAAGGTTCTAGCTTCTGTCTCATTTCCAAACACATAGTCCATGTATCTGTATACACGAAAGGCATGTCAGTTTTGCAGTGATAACAGAGGTTTTTTTGTAAGGAATTGGGCAGAAAGCTTACGGCAGAGCTTTCTCTTGGGCATCCCTGAAGAACTCACAGATAAATGGAGCAGAGAGGTTCATCATGAAGACCTGCAAATGTATGACAAGAATGCTTATGCTATTGGCGAGAAATAAGTGCAACATCTAAGAATCTAAATGACTTCAGTTTTTATTTATCAGAAAGAAAAAGATTTAAACTAATTTTACCTTGTTATTTGCTACTGCATGTTCAGCAACAAGTTGAATGGACTCGGGAGACACAGTAAGGAAAAAGCCAGCAATGTAGTAATACTTTGCCTTTTCAACTGTTCAAATCAGAATTTATACAAAACTCAGCGGTATTAGCCAACAAAATGGCAAGAGCTGAATGTTGAAGTAACAAAAGAAAGCAATGGATATACCTAATGCCCAATTTTCTGGTTTCTTCAAGTGATCAGCTTTGTAACAATTTGCAGCTGACAAGTTGGCCACAAGTGACCTGCACAAGGATTTTGAAGTTATAATGATACTCTAAGCATGGCAAAATTGACTTGTATAATGAAATGTAAAAAGATTGATGACAATAAGCCACTGGTTCTTTGTCTGATGAAGCCATGTGTATGACTGGTTTGGGATTTTTAAAATGGAGCCATGTTTGCTCTCTCAATGGCACAAACCTACAACATTTTCTACCAATTTCAACTGGCGTACCCCAGAAGAATAGAGGTACTACATGCAACAAATAAATTGTACATAATATGCTCTCCCGATATGACTTTTATGAAGACCAAATACTAAAAGGAAAAACATTAGCATGCAAGAAACAGTTTGCATTACCCAATGACAGGAAGCAATTCAATATTTTATCACCGTTGGATATTTAATCATACAATTAACATTCCTACACTTTTCACAAATAGTCTAGGCAAAAGGTATATAATAAACATTTTCATTTCGGTTTTTGGAATAAGATGATTTATTGAATAAATAAACCACATAGTTACATAAATAACCCTACTTTGGCAAGTACAATAACTCAAGATAGGACACTCAATTTTGGCAAATTCAGTCCGGTACTAAGGTAGGGATAGCAGAGGCAGGCCAACATGTAACTAGTGGGCATCTAAGACTTTCAAAATCAAATTTTTGAAAGGAGACAAAATGAACTCAAATTCTAAAATATAGGTCAAGAGAAATAAAACCAAATGATGGGGCGACAGGAATTTCTATAAATTGAAAGTTTATACATATAATTTGCACTTGTATTAGAATGGAAGAAATAATTAAATCACAAGTGTCATTGTTAAGGAAAAGACTAGATTTTACTCTAAAATAAAATTTGCAGCAGGATTTCATAGTTGGAAAGACATGAAAAATACCTCTCACCGCAACAACACAAACAGCACAAGTTCCAGTTGGTGTGCTCTCATCCTCAAGATAATGCACCTAATTCATAGCATGATTATATCACCATAACCCAAAAAAAAAAAAAAAAAAAAAAAAAAAAAAAAAAGAAGAAATAGTGAGAGTGAAAAGAACAGGAAAAGAAACATACATTAAGGCCGGCTTGCTTTGAGTTTTCTTCATCTCCCACCAAATTTATCCTTCCAATGCAGCCAATGTAACTAGTGGCACCAGGAATTTGGAGCATCCACTGTAAGACACCAAAAACCCAATAGCTCTGGATAACAACAATAAAAAGTAAAATACAAGATTTTGTCAATTAAACAAACAAACAAACAAAAAACTGAGCAACTTTGATGAATTTGTGTAGCACCTAAAAATTACAATGAAGGACACCCGATCAGTTGACATATAACATGATCCAATAATGTGCAAGCTTTAATATTAAGTATGGCATCAAATTAAGATCAAAGAAAGCACACTTTACCTCCAGCAATACCCACATAGATTTGGAAGCCATATGCATCATACCTTGAAAAAAACCATCCACATTAAATCAGTTAAGCATATTTCAGTGGCTACAGTAACAAAGAATGTAACGCTTTGTTCATTTCATTTTCAACTTCTATTTTTGTCTTGAAAAAAAGTGTGATACCATAGAAATTACATAATATAACAAAAATGGAAAATATGACTCCACCATTTTATAGAATTGATAAGAAAAGCATGCTCATAAAAATTCAAACTTTTTAATTTCATTTTCAAATTACACTTTTTTAAAAACAAAAAACACAGAAAATAGTAACCACTAACTTTCCCATTAAATAAATTATATCATCATATTGAGCTAAGCATTTATCATTATGAAATAATAACAAATAAATAGAAAACTTACATGGGCAAGTGCTTGTCTTCAGCAAGAATAGCAATGTGTCAACTTGATATCATATCTGTTAACAAAATACAAAATTAAACAGATCCACAATTGAAAAGAGTGTGAACACAAAGAAAATTAGCATGCAGCTAGATCTATCATCACAAATATCAGATCTAAATCACAAAACAGGAAAACCCACTAATTAAATGTAAAACAAGAAATGGAAATTGAGGCAACTTACTTAGACAAGAACTCCTCATCCCCAAACAGCTGAAATATCAAGAAGTGGGTTACCCATGCCCAATAAAATCCCCTCGACGCCATTGAAACTGAGAGTAGTCAGAAATCGGTTGGTTGGAGCGTTCCGTTAAACGAAGTGAAGGTGAAAAGCGAGATCTGAGTGTGAAGAAGAGTGGTGTTGTGATAAATATATAGGAATGGAGTGTCGCTATTAGAGTGTGGTTGTGAAGGGTATTTTTGGTAAACTGTCAGTGATCTCTCACCAACCCCGACCCACTTTGCTTTGTTTGATACTGTCTGCTTTCTTGGGGTTGGTAAGGTTGTTTGTTTACTGTTTGCCCTCGTTATCACTTTTTCTTTATGACGAAATTATCTTTTACTATTTGTTATTCTAATCAAGAGAAACTTTTACATTTACGTCAATTTTTAAAATCGGAACGGATTTTAAACGGATAAAGATCCGATTTCCCATTTTAACAGTTTAACCGATCAACAATATATATATACTTGTCCACTCATTTCTCTTTCTTCTCACCTGTCACCTCATCATCTTTTTTTTCTGAAACCAACCCACCTTCGCCCTTCTCCAGAATACATCAACAGCTTCAGGATTTGCCAACATACTACAACCTAACCAAAAGAAAATATCAAGTACTTAGAAAATATAAATTTAAATGATGAAGTTATACATAAAAAAATGTATGTGAAACATGAAGACATCCAACACTGCAAAGTCCATCACAAAGAAGAAGCAGAAAAAGGGTAAAGATGAATTATGCCATTTGGATTCCCTTGGTATGAGTCCAATTTAATTTTACTCCAATCTCCTGGAAGTTGAACTGCAGTTGCTCTCCTCATGGAAGCAAATTTTTCCAAGTGTTGTTACCTTACAATAAAGGAGACATAAGTTTAGTCAGACCGCTGGACGTCACAAAAATTCCTAAAACTCCCTATTTTGTTAAGCTCTACTAGAAATTCCATTTCATTACTATAATCTCGAAGAAAATCTTCAATGTATTAGATTTATCAAAAGATAAACTTCAATTATCATGATGTTATTATTCATTAGAACAAAACTTTAACTTCTTTTCGTTATATCCAGGTGGTATTAGCTTAAATTACTGTTGCCTGGAAATCAAGGGCTGACGTGGAGTCACGTGGTGAAACGTGGCCTGCTCGTCAGAACGGTAAGCACATGTCAGGCTGCCAAGGCCCTGGAGCTCCCACGTGTCCGCTCCCCTGCTACAATCGCGTGAAATCAGCTTGGGAAATGGGCAATTGGACGTAAAGTCAGATTGGTCCTGACATTCACACCAACCCAAGGATTTAATGATGATTACACGCATTCAACTGGGTATAAGAAGAGGAAGACCCCTCTAGGGGAGTTCGATCATTTTTTACATTGAACTCTCTCTCTTCTAAAAGCAATGTATTTACTTTTCAATTATTTGTAAGTCAGTCCGCTTTAGCGACCTGACCCACCATATCAATACAAATAAGTGGATATAGGACTTGCTACCTTAGCATCGAACCACTTTAAAAGCTCTCATGCATTATTCTCTATTCAAAATCCATATTCACGTGTGTTCCTTGTCCAATCAACGCTGTACACGCGTCATTTAGTTGGTGCCTAAATCGTGCATCAACAATTACAAACATATTAGGTGTTCTTAATAAAATTAGAATTGAAACATATGAATAAGAAATAAAATAGGAAATTAGTGGTTACGTACCTTGCAGATGAATGAAATGAGACCAGCAAAATCCATCTTGTTATCTTTGAAAACACACTACCAAGCTCCCTATTTGGTTCCTGGAAAACCCCGTTAAAAATAATAAATGTTATGTCTGGGAAATAGGACTGACGTGGGCCCAGTTAAGTGCGAAAGGTCAGACCTCGGGAAGAATTTACGACATTCTAGCGTAGTCGCGTCGTGTGATCATGGTTGACCCACAGCCTGCTTCCGTTAGAATAGAGGTGCACATCAGCCCAGCCAGGAGTGTGATGATCCCGCGTGTCCAATTCTGCAGAAATCACGTGAATTACTCTAGAAGATGGATAATGTGACATAAAGAAAGATTTGCAAGGATCATCCCACCAACTTACCGATTCAGTGATCATTACCAAGGCATCACACTATAAGTTGAGAGCTCCTCTCTCATTAAGGGGATTCGGCATTTACTCTTGACCAATTCTCTTCTCTAGAATAGATAGCCTTTGATACCTTGTATCCTCAGTCTAAAGTCAGTCGTCTAAAACGATCTAACCTTATCATAATTAAAACCATCAATGGACATAGGATTTGCTTTCTTAGCATCCGAACCATTTAAAACTCCTTCTCACTGCATTTATTGTCATTTTCCTTTCCATTCACGTGTGTCTTTTGGACCAACTTAATATTCACACATGCGTTTCGTGGTGTCAAATCACGCATCAACAAAATTGAAGGAAGTAAATATATCGAGAAAATAAGAGGATAATTTCTTATATAGGACTGCGAAAGCAAAATTCAAAGGAAGTAGGAAGGAAATTAAATTCTTTGAATCAGTAAACAAATAGTCAAAAGTCTTAGCATAACTATCTTAATAAGTTTGGGCAGTGGGGATGATCCAACAGTTGTCTTTTGCGGGTAAAGATGGCCATGATTTGTAATTACTATGATACGATTGGTAATTAATGAACAAAATTATCGGAAATGGAAACAAATCTCAATCATGCGTGGGATTAATGTACACATTCATAAGATTTTAAAAGATATTTTCCCAGAAAAGAGTGGTAGCTCTTGATCGTTTTTATCAACTTAGCAAAGTTTTAAGTACAGTCTCTGTAATACCACCAATGTTAATGAAGAATTGAAGAAGAAATTTGAGTGATATTTGAACTCTTTTGTTATTTCCGGGACCACGTCTTGCAGCAGGGAAAACTCCCAATAGTGACTGAATGGTTTAAACGGCTGACCCAGTTCAAAGCTCATCTTTAGCTGGCGCGACCTTTCAGATCAAAGCAAAGGGTGCATAACGAAACGGTAAATCTGAAACCATGAACACCTACCAGTATTAGGATCAAATTGAAAGACGAGCATTTTGGAACCAAATTCAACAATGAGTGACAAAACTATAGCCAAGGAGGAACAAGCTTGCCACCAAAAATGAACACCAGAAGGGGGGGGGCGTAATGATAACGGTAAAACCGAAACCATGAAACACAACCAGTATTAGGATCAAATTCGAAAGATGAGCATTTTGGACTAAATTCAACAATGAGTGACAAAACTATAGCCAAAGGAGGACAAGCTTGCCACAAAAAATAAACACCAGAAGTGCAAAATAGTAGTTAAATCCAACAATCAATGCATTCAAGAGATGAAAGAAAAAAAAAAAAAAAGACAAGAAAGAGATTACAAGAGCAGCTAGGCATATTAACGGCTTGGCTATGTCGTTGGCGAAGCGAGACAGATTTGGAGGTATTGTGAAATGTGCCACTCTCGGATGCAAATGACGAAGGTGATGTCCTGCGTACAACTGCGGCAATGACTCTGGCGAAGTTGCGACGGCGAGGTTTAAGGTGGAGAGATTTTAGGTGGTGGGGGCTAAATGGATTTTGCAAAATGGGTTAGGGTTATGGTTTGGTTTGCAAATTTAGGGAAGATGAATCTTTGGAGGGAGATTTGAACTTGGGGAATTCTAATTTATGGAAATCAGGGTTAATGAAATTAAAAAAAAAAAAAAAAAAAAAAAAATTGTAGGAGGATTAAACCTGACGTGGTAGTTGTGATTGCATTTGCCAAGTGGGCTGCCTAAGACTAGAATGGTCTCAAACAAACTCTTAGGGCATAAACTAAAAGCTTACTAAGTTTGCAAACTTGAGGTAGAGAGGTTGACGAGGAAAAACCTTCGGTAGGCATCATGAAAACCTATTTTGTGAGGTCCCCGTTGAGAAAAGCGGTGTTAATATCTAACTGATGAATATCCCAGTGACGATGAACTGTCAAGGATAACATTATCCGGATTGTAATTGCTTTCATAATAGACGAAAAGGTATCAAAATAGTCTGAATCAAGAGTTTGTTGAAACCCCATTGTCACAAGTCTGACTTTATACTTTTGCAAAGTGTCATCTGAGTTTGGTCTTGAATACCCACTTGCAGCTAATTACATGCATATATTCTTCGTATGCAGCCAATTACATGCATATATTCTGAATTTTAAGGAAAAAGTATTTAATGCCACCTTAATGTTTTGGGAAGTTTAAGTCATTGAATTTTATATTCTGAATTATGATTGTGTATAATTGCAGATGTAAGATTTACCTTGGACTATCATTTTTAGACCCTTATCATGTAATTGATTGAGGCTTTTTTCTTCTAAATGTAGGTCATTTATTTTTACAATTATGAATAGTTTGCATCAAGCTCAAAATTGAATAATTTATACCTTCATTTATTTTTCACGCATCAAATTTAAAATTTTATAATTTATTCTAAAATTCATTATTTATTATTACCAGTGAACATGCTTTTCAGAAGATGATAATGAACACACATTGAAATTTTAAAAACACAAAATCAAACTTCTTATTTTCATTTATGAAAAAAAAACACTAAATACAATATTGGACGCCATCAATTATTTTATGGGATTGACTTCGATTGCTTTTATTATGGAGCTGCTCAACAACTATGTTTAAGACCCTTTTTGTGATCCTTTAGATGCTATCATTTCTGGAAAACTTGTTTACTCTTTTTAATTATTCTTCTCAAATCAGTGATAATCTCTCCTTTTCTTTTTTCGCTGGGGAAAATAAGAGAAAATGTAAATCCCTTCTCTCATTTATGTGAAATTCACTGCATGATTTTTCTTGCAAGATTTCTCTATAAGATATCCATTAATTCAAGGGTATGGAAATTTGGGTACGATTGATGAAGATCCTCCTGCTGCCATGCGTTATACTGCATGCAGACTGGATCTATGTATTATAATTTTAGCTCATTTGAACTTATGCTGTTCTTTTTGGATGAATTTTCTTAACTAGTGATGTTTTTCTTTAACTGAAATAATGCATGATTTGATAAATTGTATCGTAAATTTTGATCTAAAACGAGACATAAATTTCTACCAATCCTTGTATCTTGATTCACCAGTTAATGGAGTGGAACTACTTGTAGTTGAAATGTAGCTTTTAGTTTGCCAAATAAATAAACTTCTAAACCGTTGGGGTTTGTGGAACTTTAAATCAAACTCTTTTAAGTTACAATAATCTGATCTTATACATACATGCACACATATATACTTTACGTTATGAATGTGGCAGATGGTTACGTAATTATCACATCCCATCTACCTATTCCCTTCTTCCTCTCTCCTTGTTTTCTCCCTTCATATTTTAACTATACTTGCTACTCAAGAATTGGCAGTCTATTGATAATGGATGCTTATAGTCAAAATCTAGTTTATTGTAAGGTAGAGGAGTGGGACTTTCCTTAATGTTGATTTGACTGGCTATAACACTTGCTCAATTATTTTGATAGTTATANATCTCTAGGGTTTGGTTACGGGTTGAAGAAGGGGTTTATTTCAGTGACTTGTGTTGCTTATTGTGTAATCTGTAAACTTGACAGTTTAGTGCAGCGAGCTCGTGTGATTCTCGAGTTCAACGTGGACGTAGCTTGCTCAATCTTAGAGCAAGTGAACCACGGTAAACCTGTTGGTATTGTGTTTGTTTCTTGATCTTGATTTGTTGCTTGTGTTGGTTGATTCAATCTTTGCGTAGTTATAACACTTACTAAGTTTGCAAACTTGAGGTAGAGAAGTTGACGAGGAAAAACCTTCTGGAGGCATCATGAAAACCTATTTTGTGAGGTCCCTGTTGAGAAAAGCAATGTTAATATCTAACTGATGAATATTCCAGCCATGACGAACTGCCAAGGAGAACATTATCCGGATTGTAGTTGCTTTCATAATAGACGAAAATGTATCAAAATAGTCTGAATTAGGAGTTTGTTGAAACCCCATTATCACAAGTCTGACTTTATACTTTTGCAAAGTGTCATCTGAGTTTGGTCTTGAATACCCACTTGCAGCCAATTACGCAACAGCGGATTCAGAAATTTTTTTTAGGGTGGACCAAAATAAAAATTTATTATACATTACTATTTTTGTCCATTAATATTTTTATTAGGGTGGGCCAAAATAGATAAATTATATATATTAATATTTAAAAAAAAAAAAAATTGAGGGTGGGCCAAAAAGTGGCTGGATCCGCCACTGCAATTACATGCATATATTCTGAATTTTAAGGAAAAAGTATTTAATGCCACCTTAATGTTTTGGGAAGTTTAAGTCATTGAATTTTATACTCTGAATTATGATTGTGTATAATTGCAGATGTAAGATTTACCTTGGACTATCATATTTAGACCCTTAATTATCATGTAATTGATTGAGGCTTTTTTCTTCTAAATGTAGGTCATTTATTTTTACAATTATGAATAGTTTGTATCAAGCTCAAAATTGAATAATTTATACCTCCATTTATTTTTCACGCATCAAATTTAAAATTTTATAATTTATTCTAAAATTCATTATTTATTATTACCAGTGAACATGCTTTCAGTTTCAAGTACTGTTTTCAGAAGATGATAATGAAACAAAATCAAACTTCTTATTTTCATTTATGAAAAAAACAAAAAAACACTAAATACATTAATATTGAACGCCATCAATTATTTTGTGGGATTGAGTTCGATTGCTTTTATTATGGAGCTGCTCAACAACTATGTTTAAGACCCTTTTTGTGATCCTTTAGATGCTATCATTTCTGGAAAACTTGTTCACTCTTTTTAATTATTCTTCTCAAATCAGTGATATTCTCTCCTTTTCTTTTTTCTCTGGGGAAAATAAGAGAAAATGTAAATCCCTTCTCTCATTTATGTGAAATTCACTGCATGATTTTCTTGCAAGATTTCTCTATAAGATATCCATTAATTCAAGGGTATGGAAATTTGGGTACGATTGATGAAGGATCCTCCTGCTGTCATGCGTTATACTGCATGCAGATTGGATGTATGTATTATAATTTTAGCTCATTTGAACTTATGCTGTTCTGTTTGGATGAATTTTCTTAACTAATGATGTTTTTCTTTAACTGAAATAATGCATGATTTGATAAATTGTATCGTAAATTTTGATCTAAAACGAGACATAAATTTCTACCAATCCTTGTATCTTGATTCACCAGTTAATGGAGTGGAACTACTTGAAGTTGAAATGTAGCTTTTAGTTTGCCAAATAAATAAACTTCTAAACCGTTGGGGTTTGTGGAACTTTAAATCAAACTCTTTTAAGTTACAATAATCTGACCTTATACATACATGCACACATATATACTTTACTTTATGAATGTGGCAGATGGTTACGTAATTATCCCATCCCTTCTACCTATTCCCTTCTTCCTCTCTCCTTGTTTTCTCCCTTCATATTTTAACTATACTTGCTACTCGAGAATTGGCAGTCTATTGATAATGGATGCTTATAGTCAAAATCTAGTTTATTGTAAGGTAGAGGAGTGGGACTTTCCTTAATGTTGATTTGACTGGCTATAACACTTGCTCAATTATTTTGATAGTTTATAAAACAGCTCACATCAAAGCTTGTTAGGAGGTGTACCTGGAAAAATCAAGTTGAGTGTTCTAGATTATGAATAATCATGAAGCTGAACTAGTTTGTCATGAAATTAAGAGTGAGTTAGTGAAGAGAGGATATCTCTACTGCACTCTTTTGGACAAGAAAAATAACTGCATATTGACCTTTAGTGAATGATTAGTCGCAAATAAGATAGAGACCAAGTGAGGAATGAAGCCCCTTGAAGGTAACTACTGCCATTTTCTTTTTGTAGATGCTGACTTCAAATCAGATAGACATTTTGTAAATAATTCCTACCTCAAATTGTTGTGATCATAGTACTTCTTTGGCCTATTGCATCAACTTTGAAGGCAAGAGTAATGAAAGGTATGATTGGGCTCCTATTTTTATAATAGTTCCCTATTAGAGATAGAAATTCTAACTTTTTTGATATACCAGAATTCTCTATGTGCATGAAGGAGTTGGGGATTATAGTCATATGTTACAATGTTGAATAGTTAGGGTCATAAGATATAAAACCTAGATAGCTGGCTCTTTGGAATTTGAACCTTCTGACTTCCTGGTTTGGAAGCCAAGGTCATAACTGTTTGATCCACCTTTTGAGTTCAGGAGCTTCTAAGTATTCTCTACTTAACTCCCACTGTAGAGCTTCTTGTTGAATTATCCTAGTAAAAAACTCTATTCCATTCCATCAAAGATATATTTATTATACTTTATTCTCATGACTAATGTGAGAAGCAAATTTACATTGTTTTATTGTTAGCTCATTTTAAACGTTGATGGGGTTTGTAAATACATCTCAGTTTGATAGTAGCCACTTCATGAAGAAATGTTACTGAGGGGAATAGAATTAAATCAATGTCATAGATAAGTCATGATCTTTGCCCCACATATACTGAGGATGGAGACGTATGTTGCAGGCACAGACATCTCATAGGGGCAGTCTTCTTATGCTTCTTGAGACTGCTGCTTCACACTTAAAAGCCTTAAATAGTTAATCATTTACTCGGTTTACAACTTACCTCCAGTTCTACCTTAAAGAAACATTGCTTCAGCCTCTCTCTATAGGTTGATTATTCAAAACACAATTGTTTGTTCTTGTGAATCACTTTTGCTTCATAGTTCTACCTTCTTTGCTTTAAGTTCTTAAAAATCATTCGTTTCCTTTAATTTTTTGTTTGGCAGCCACTAGCTGAAGCAATGCTGTTGACAGATTTAGAGCTAGATACTATAAGTGCTATTTCTTGTTTCATAATTATTTATAATCCGCATGCTTTAAATCATCATTAATATATATATGCATTGAATTTGATCTCATTGTAGGTAAAAGATGATCTGTTACAGAAGAGTTCTCTTGGGATTAAGGTGACTTAGTACAACTATTTTTTCATTAGATGTACATTTTGTTTGATTTTCATTGTTCCTGTTGCTTTCTCTTATGAACAGTGTTTATTGGAGGAATGAGTAAATTTTTTTTATGTCAAATCATTTTATGTTTTACAGGTTCACATGGCAACCAACATTCGTCAAAATCTTGGAGAGTGTTAGACGAGCTCTGTGTGTTAATTCATCATCCAGAAGCCACAGTAAGTTCCTAAGGTCTTAATCATTGCTTGCTTCCATTGATAATAATAGAAATTGATATTAGATTTTATTTAGTATATTGGGACTTATTCATTTTTTTTTTCTTATAGATGTATTGATCATTAGTGTTGTGTGAAATGCAATTTAATTTGGGTTGGAGATTTAATGATATGAAGGGAGGATAATGTGCTATCATTGTGGATGCCTGGTCCGCTTTGTACATGCAACTTCTTCATATTTAGTAATATACATTCTCAATTTCTTAAAAAAAAAAAAAAAAAAAAAAAAAAAAGAGAGAGAGAGAGAGGGAGAGAAGATTCAGAGGAAAGTGAATTTTTAATCCTGAATAGATTTTTTGTCATGGTGGATAGTCTAATCCTAGTTTGGTTGTTGAAGTATTGTCAAGTTTGATTGGCCTTTGACAATATGAGCTGATGTAATGGCTTAAGTGTGTTTTATGTTGTGTATTTGGCATGAGAGAACTGGTAGGGCTTTTGGAATATGGAAGTTTTGATATGAAACTCAATATTGAGTTTGCTTTGAGAATCTTATTTCCAGCATTGTAAGCTCCAATGTATTCCATACACAAGGATCTATTTTGAGCTTTGTTGATTTATTGGACTTTAGGAACTTATGTCTCCTACTTTTTTTGACTTCCTTTCATTTGTGCTTTTCTTGAATAACACTGTTCATTGCTGGTAAATTTTGTTCCGAACTATAATGGAGAACAAAAAGAGCCATCAATTCTGCCTGCTTAGCTCCCAAATCTGTTATTGAATGGTTCTTTTGGTATTGCGGTGACTTAATTTGACTATTTTTTCCTTATTTGTACATTTTGTTCAATTTTCATTGTTCCTGTTGCTTTCTCTCATGAACAATGTTTATTGGCGGTATGAGTAAAGTTCTTTGATGTCTAATCGTTTTATGTTTTACAGGATGATAAGAGAACCGACATTCATGATTATTATGAAGAGTATCTAGACGAAGTCATTGGGGTAATTTCAAAAGGTCGACCTGGAGAGGCAAGGGGAGGAGATGAACGAGCTTCGGAGGACGGTGGCCAGACTCACCAAGGAGGCTGGTGAGAAAGACCAGGAGCTGAAAGTGGCCATTGAGCGGGCCTCGCGAGTAGAACAAGATAGGGGCGAGCTGTGGGAGAATACCGAGAAGCTACGGTCATAATTGGAGGCCGAGCTCCACTTTACTCGGGGTCGCGTCACTTCGCTAACTGCGGAGATGCAACAGCAAGAGGCGGAGATCGAGAATAGGGCTGCAGAGTGGACGATTCAGTCCACTTTGCCCTTCTTTCGAGGAATCCTGAGATGGATCTGTCCGACCTTCCTGACGAGTACCAGGATGAACTTGCTTCCATGGCGCAGGTCGAAGCTGAGGAAGCGACTCGGGGACCCGACCTGGAAAAAGAACAGCCTGCATTCGTTCCCGAGGAGCCCGCATCTGATCAAGCGGTTGATGACCAGCCTGGGGGAGAGGATCAATGATCCGCTTCTCTTGTTTTCTCCCTTTATGCTTATGTATTTTCCCTTTTATAATAAATAAAGATATTACTTTTCACAATCTTTCCTGAGTATTTATAATTTCCGCATTCTTTACATATGAGATCGTATTCTAACTTTTTACAATAATATGGGTACAAGTTTATACGAACAGAATTGTATTTACATGGGAAAATGATTACAAACGATCAGAATTGCACACTTGCTATTACAAAGGTTGCAAAAATTAAAACCGAACTTTACAAGGAAACACTTGAGTTCAGAATTACTGATAATAAGGTCAGAGATGTTCAGCATTCCAAGCTCGGGGTACTTCGAAACCATTCAGCCTTTTGAGATGATAAGTCCTCGGTCTTATTACTTTAGCGATGCGGTATGGGCCCTCCCAGTTCGGTCCCAAAACTCCCATACTTGATTCTCTAGTACCGAGAAGAACTTCCTTCAAAACAAGGTCGTTGACCTGGAAGTCTCTTCTTCTGACCTTAGAGTCGAAAAACCTTTTCGCGCATTGCTGATAGGCTGCTATTCTTAGCTGAGCCTTGCTACGATGTTCTTCAACTAGGTCCAGACTCGCGTGCATAAGCGCTTCATTGTCGGCTTTGTTGTATAGGTCCCTCCAAAGTGAACCGGTTCCTACCTCCATAGGGATCATCGCTTCGCAGCCATATACTAGCGAAAAAGGGGTTTTTGAGGTAGAGGTTCTCAGAGTTGTCCTGTATGCCCATAGGACTTCGGGGAGGTCGTCGGCCCAATTTCCTTTGGCTGCTCCAAGTTTGGCCTTAAGAGTGTGCTTGATGGTTTTGTTGACAGCTTCAACTTGGCCATTTGCTTGCGGTCTTGCGACTGAGGCAAATTTTTTATGAATACCCAGCTCGGCGCAAAACTGCTTGAACTCCTCATTGTCAAATTGTTTGCCATTGTCTGAGATAAGAGTATGAGGAATCCATAGTGGCATACAATGTTCTTGAAGACGAAGTCCTTGAGTTTCCTGGTCGTGATCGCGGCTAACGGTTCTGCTTCGACCTACTTAGTGAAGTAATCCACCGCGACCACGGCATACTTAACTCCCCCTTTACCAATTGGCATGGGACCGATGAGATCGATTCCCCATATGGAGAATGGCCAGAGGCTGGTCATGGTTATCAATTAGAGGGAAGGAGCTCGCGGTATGTTCGTGAACCGCTAGCACTTGTCACACCTTTTGAAAAAGTTGTATGTGTCTTCTTGGATTAGGGGTCAATAGTATCTTGACGAACAACTTTGTTTGTGAGAGATTGTGCGACGATGTGATTACCACAGATCCTTTCATGTATCTCCCTTATGATGTAATCTGCCTCTTCGTCCGTTACACATCGGAGGAGAGGGGCGCTAAACCCTCGCCTATACGGATGGTCTCCGATGAGGGTCTAACGAGCTGATCTTGTTTGCGAGGTCCTTGCCTCGACCTTGTCATCGAGCAAGGTCCCATCTCTGAGATACTGGATGATAGGGGTCATCCAGAAAACTGATTCTGTTACATTCACGGCCTGTTCGATAGGGCTGATACTGGGGGTCTCAATGAACCAAACAGGAATGCTTTCTGGTGTATCTGAATCCAATGACGAGGCTATTCTTACCAAGGCATCTGCCACAAAGTTGCTATCTCTAGGAATCTATGTGATCGTGAAGTGCTTGAACAACTTTGTGTACGGCCTTAACTTTCTTCAGATAGTTGATCCTGCTTTCTTCCTTGGCTTGGTATTCCCCCAAAATCTGGTTAACGACCAGCATGGAGTCATTGTGGATACTGATCGTGGTTGCACCCATTTCTCTGGCCAACTGCAGTCCAGCGAGCAGAGCTTCAAACTCGGCCTCATTATTGGTTGCCTTAAAATCGAACTGGAGAATGCCATGAATACGAGCCCATTCGGGACTCAAAAGGAGAAGACCTACCCCGACCCTCTTTCTATTCGATGATCCATCGACGTAGAGGCTCCAAGTTGATAGATTTTGGGCGGTTTCTTAAATGACTTCGCTGGGCTGTTGCTCCGACTCATTCGTCGAATGATATGAGAATTCTGATATGAAGTTGGCCATGACCTGCCCTTTGATGGTTGCTTTTGACTTAATTCCATGGCCCATTTAAGTAACTTACTCGACGCCTTCGATTTCTGGAGGACCTGCCTGAGCGGGTAATTGGTTATTACATGGATCGTATGGTCATGGAAGTAAGGTCACAACTTTCTGGAAGCGATCAACAGGGCATAAGCTAATCATTCCATTTTCGGATACCGTATCTCAGCATCCAACAAACGTTTGCTCGCGTAATACACTGGCCATTGGACCATGTTCTCTTCCCGAACCAAGCTACACTGACCACAAACTGAGAGACGGACAGATACAGGAGGAGGATCTGTTACAGGAGAGGCTTAGACAGAAGAGGTGGCCTCCCGAGGTATTCTTTAATACTTTGGAACGTCTGTTCGCACTCGGGAGTCCACTCAAACTTTTTATTGGCCCTTAGAACATTGAAGAACGGCAAGCAGTGATCTGTTGCTCTTGATATGAAGCAATTGAGTGTCGCTATTCGCCCATTGAGGCTCATGCCTGCTTTTGGTTGGTCAGACTTTTCATATCGATGAGAGCTTTGATTTTCTCGGGGTTGATCTCTATTCCCCTTTGGTTAACCATGTATCCTAGGAATTTTCCAAGGATACTCTAAATGAACACTTGGTGGGGTTTAGCTTTATTCTGTATTTTCGGAGGATGTCGAACATCTCAACGAGATGCTCTATGTGATCTGAAGCGACATGCGACTTGACCAGCATGTCATCTACATAGACATCCATTGATTTCCCGATCTGCTTGGAGAACATTCGGTTAACTAACTGCTGATAAGTTGCACCAACGTTCTTGAGGCCGAAGGGCATAACTTTGTAGCAACACAGCCCCCGATCTATAACAAAGGATGTATGCTCTTCGTTCGGTGCGTACATCAGAATTGTATCCCAAGTACGCGTCCATAAAACTCAGCAGCTTATGCCTGGAGGTGGCGTCCACGAGCTGGTCGATCCTGGGCAGGGGAAAACTATCTTTTGGGCATGCTTTGTTGAAGTCGACACAGGTCCACCACTTGTCGTTGGGCTTCTTTACTAGAATCAGGTTAGCAACCCAGCTCGGATAGAGCGCTTCTTCGATGGATCCATTCCGAAGGAGATTATCTACCTCAAGTTTCAAGTCAGCATATCGCTCCGGATCCATCGTCTTTCTCTTCTAGCAGACCGGCTTGGCTTCACTGTTGATATTCAAGGCATGGCAAATAATATTCGGGCTGATCCCGACCATATCTACATACGACCATGCGAATACATCGATATTCTCTCTGAGGAAGCTGGTCAGTTTGGTGGCGAGCTAGGGGTTGAGATTGCTCCCAATCTTTAACATTCTGCTCGGCTTGCTTTGGTCGACCGATATCCTAGATAAATCCTCAACCGGCCCATTGGAAGGGCATTCCTGAAAACGAGGATCCATATTATCCTCGGTTGGGTCAAGTTGCGGCTCAATCCGACTGATCGTCATTGCTTGTTAGGGAATGTCGTGCGAGATGCCCTTCCCTTTACACGCCATTTGCACTGCCCTTACATAACAGTCGCGAGATACGCGTTGAGATCCGCTAACTTCCCCTATCCCCATCGGGGTGGGGAACTTCATCTTCAGATAGTATATCGAAGTGACCGCCTTGAAATTTCTCAGCAGAGGTCGCCCCATGATACCATTAAAAACAGATGGGCAATCCACTACCAAGAATTCAGTTACCTTGGTCACCTCATCAAAGTGACCCAACGTGATTGGAAGTGAGATCGTTCATTTGGAGATCAGGTGGTCCCTTGTAAAACCGTATAGGGGGATCGAGGCGGGCTTCAGGTCGGTCTCGTCCAAATTCATTCTTTCGAAAGCTATCTGGAACAGGATGTTCACAACACTTCCGTTGTCCACCAACATTCTGTGGACGTCAAAGTGCCCTATCAAAGGCGTGATCACGAGAGCGTCATCATGGGGATGATGCAATCGAACTGCATCCTTTTCGGAGAAGGTAATTTCCTCCTCCTTGCGAACCTTTGGTGGTCACTGCGTCATGCTCATCACACTGATGGGGTCGTAATGGGTTGCGTGAGCATATCTTTCCTAGGCATCTCGCGAGTTTCCCGCGAGGTGCGATCCCCGAAAGATCATTTTAACGCTATAAATATCCTTGGGATCACGACGCTTCTTTCCTCGCTCCCTTTGATTTTTCTCTTGTACGGGAGTGGATTCATCAATATACTCCTTGAAATGCCCCTGCTTAATGAGGCCTTCGATTGCCTGTTTGAGAGCTCGGTACTCATCAGTGTGATGCTCATTATCTCGATGAAAGCGACAGTATTTTTTACTATTTCTGGCTGATGGGGGATTTTTCATAGGCTTAGGCTCTCTGAGCAAGCTGGCTTCTTCTGACTTGTCAAGAATAGTCGATACAGATGCATTCAGAGGCATATACTGATTTCTGTCGCGATCGCGACGAGGAACTAGATCATAAGACTTTTTGGACTCGAATCGCGGTTTCTTTCCTTTTCGTTGATCGTCATTAGCCCATTTGCGATCAACTCTCCTACTTTCCCCCCGACCAGGCGCACTGCCTGAAGCATCAAGGTCGCGGCGGTGGAGTGCCGCCATGGAGTTTTCAATACGGAGGTACTTCTCCGCAAGGTTATAAAAGTGGGTGAAGGAAACATCATCCTCAGCCTGTAGCTCTTTCCACAGGTCGGTCTGTGAGCGAACTCCCGCTATGATGAGAGTCTGAACAAACTCTTCGAGAGTGTGAGCTACCTTATTAAGTTCTCTGTGGAATCGGTCGATGTAAGACTGGAAGGATTCATCCCTCTCTTGCCTTATGTTGCTGACATAGCTTAAAAGCATTGAGAACTTTCGGTTTGCTTGGAAGTGCCTCAAGAACGTCGTGCTCATCTAAGGCCACGAGCTGATCGATCCCGCTGGGAACAACCTAAACCACCGTTTGGCATGAGAGGTTAGAGTTACTGCCAAACAACGACATTTCGCCAAGTCTGAAACCTGGTGAAGCTCCATCAGGTCGTTAAATTCATACAGGTGATCCTGCGGATCAAAATTTCCGTCGAACGTCCACATATCGGGCATTCTAAATCTTGATTGGAGAGGGGCAGCTAATACCACCGGAGAAGAGGGAGACGCTGCTGCGACCTGCCCTTACTCATTTTGCTGAGCTTTTAGCTGATCTAGAACTCGTTGTAGCTCCTCAATCTGAGGCAGCGGAGCTATCTGAGGATTGCTTTCACCCATGCGAGTTCGACCCTCACGATTGCAGTTGAGGGAAGTCCGGAGGTAGGATTCCTCTTCGCCTCGGTCGGTAGTTCCAGCCGTCCTTGACACACGCTGGCTAGAGTCGTGTGATGGCGATGAATGGTGCGGGAAATTTTTATGACCTCCGTGGTGGTACGAACCGCCCCGCGAAATGTGGGAACCTCCCGCACGATGACGATCAGGATCGTTTTTCTGGCGGTGATGAGAATCGCCCCGCCCAGCACTTTTAGGGTGGTGCTCATACAATGTGGCATGGGAGGGCTTGGGCTGCAACCTTTCACCGAGTCTTAACGCCACAAGTATTCTACTCGAGATGTGGTCGGTGCTCGCCGGCCCTTTGGAGCCCTTAGGCCCATTGCTCGCCACTTGCTTCTCTTCTTTCGGCACGCTGCAATGCTCGTGGCATAGGCTATTGCCCTTTGCCATGCTTTCGCGTGACCTGCAGCCGTTTTTGGCGGTTGCACCGCCCTATTTGATTCAGGTGGCATGCCCCGGTCCAACCTTTGGTTGACCGTTTGGAGAGTATTATTGAACCTCTTCAGGTAGCTCATGATGGCAGGGTCAAGTTGTGAACTTGAAGGGATATCCCCCACAGCATTTTATGGAACTGAGGGCACCTCGGGAGAGGTGTCTTGTACTTGGAGGATCTCCTCAACATCATGATTGGTTCGCTCAGGTTTGAATCGGCAAGCCATTTGCTGTTGTAGGACCAGTTAGTCAGAGATTCTCCTGATGAAGGACGAATATTAAATCAGACCCTCCTTCTAGCGCCAAACTGTTGATGCGTGATTTTGACACCAACTAAATGCACGTGTAAAATGCTGAGCTGACCTAGAAGACACACGTGAATGGAGGATTGAGAATGTAAATGATGGCAAGACAATGTTTAAAGTGGTTCGGATGCTTAAACAAGCGAATCCTACGTCCACTGATATTGTATTTATGTTTGAAAGGTCAGGTCACGGCTTAGCGAGCTGACTATGAAATATTGAGAATACAAATGAGTGAGAGAGAGAGAGAGAGAGAGAGAGAGAGAGAGAGAGCTATTACAGAGCGAAATTAGCTAATCAAGAGTAAAAATAAGCGAATCCCTCAAATGGGAGAGAAGCTCTCTATTTATAGTGGGATACATTGGAGTAATGATTACTGAATCCGTAAAAAAGGGTCAGGTACTGTGCAAATCCTCTTTTTCGTCCCGTTATGCACCTACTCGCATGATTTCCTCACTTTATGCAAGGATTGGACACGCGGATGACCTCCAGCCATTCTTCAGTCTGCTGCACACCCATTGCACTGGCAGGAGCATGTTGCTTACGCCAACACGCGACGTGGCCGCGCCTAAATGGCTGCAGGGTCTGCCTAGACCCGGACCACTTGTCCTAACTAGGCTCTATGTCAGCCCTACTTTTCCAAGCATAACACTGTTGAAGAAAGCATGTCTGTTTTCCTTGAATGTGTTCTTTGTTGCTATTATGATTACATTATTTTCAAGATTCAAATCATGTTACTAAAGAATTACCTCTTGTTTTCTGAATCTAACATATCATTTTCAAGCTATTGGCGAAAATGGTTATGTTAAACGGATGAAGCCTAACACTTTTGATCTTCAAAACCGTGGAATAGTAGGCAAAAAAGTGACTACAAAGAAGTGAAAACGCTAACAAAAAGTCATAGGAGTGTGACAATTATGCAAGGTTTTATTATTCTAGTCATAGGGATAAGGTTTCAACAGAGTTAGAGAGGTTTATGTTTTGAGTGAAAAAAGAGAGAGTGAGGGAAATAGGGTGTAACCTGGTTAAGGGTTTTTTATGTTAGATTTTTATATTATCTCAACTCTAGTTAGGCCTCTTAGCCAAGGTCTTACAAGTATGCCTCGTATGCTCGGTATGAAACTTCTTCCTTATGCCCTTCTTTAGCTATTACGCTCGTTAGCATGTTATTAAAGAAGGGAAAGGTATTACTGTAATATTCCTATCTATCTGGCCAAGGAAAGATCTCTAGTTAGCTCTACTATTATTAGAACTAGGCGGCTATTAGGAGAAGATGATAGACCCATAGATATTAGATTAGAAGCACTCTAAAACGAGAAATTCATAATGGAAATATCCTATTAGTATTAGGTCCTTTGAGCGAGTGAGTTGTGTTTTCTTGAGTGGTTGTACTTAGAGGTGTAATGAGTTTAGCCGAGTATTAGGAAGCTTGAGCTTGGCTCGGCTTGAACAGTTAAAGCTCAAGCTTGGCTTAAGCTCGACTTGATTACCTGTGCAAACTTATGGTCTGTTTGTTTTATTATTTTGGATAAGATTTTGAGAATAATATTAGGTAGTTGAATAGGAGAGTATTACGAGGCAAAATTTAAAAATTTACAAAAAAAACCCCTAGGTTTGCTAATTTAACTAAACACCCAAATATATAAAAATTTTGTAAAATGACAAAAACACACCCACCCACCCACAGTGCCATATTCCAGCTACCACCGCTGAAATCTGGCCGAAAAATGACGTTACGACGCATACCAGTCAGATCTGGCGGGTAGGGTGTCGATATAGTATTTTTCGAAAATGTTAGATTTACGGCCAGATCTGGTCGTCGATGGCCGCCAAAGTCCAGATCTGGCAGTCAGCAACAGTCAAAGATATGACCGCCGTTGATCGTCAACAACAACTATTTCTTTGGCCGTCACTGACGACCAGATCTGTGAATTACTGGTCAGTTCCGGTCGTTTGTAGGCCGTTGTGATAGATTCCAACTATCACCGATGGTAGTTGCCAGAATCTGGCAAGTATGGGTGAGTGCAAGTATTTTTGTTAATTTTTAAACTTTTTTATAGGGGTATTTAATGAAATTAATAAACTTAAGAGGTCTAAAATAATTTAAAAATATACTAATATTTCTCAAATAACAAAACAAACAAGTATTTTAGAAATAGGATTGGGAATATGGGTAGAAATAATAACCCAAGCTGAGCCTTAGTTTTCTTTTTCTTTTTTGACAAAAATCCATCGCAACAACACAAGTCAAACTTTAGTTTTCTTTATTTATTTATTATTATTTTAACTGAAACCATCGCAACAACCCAAGAACAAATTTCTTCATACTGCCAACCGGATAGAGTCCAACCTCTTTCACATCTGCACCCACCGGTATGGACCTGCAGGACAACCCAAATCCGCTACGAGCAGAATTTGGATGGGAGTAAATTTTTGCAAAAAAGAGACTCAACTGCACTTGTACTACAGGCTTAGATATGGCGGCTATTTTTTGCTGCAATATTGGGTGCAAGGGTATTTCTAATGGTGTTTTTTTTTTATCTTAGAGAGTATATTTTACATAAATAAATAGTATCTTTTTTAATTTCTAAATATGAAAAACAAAATTTATATTCAAATTTAATAGGCTCTTTAAATTAGACTTAATAAAAGCATCTCTAAATGACTCTTTATATGACCCAAACTATTTATTATAAAGAGTCTATCTATAAAAACAAAAGTCCAACGTACTCTTTATCTTTAAAATATAAATTAGAGAGTGCGTTTGGCTCTCCAGATTTAGAAAATCAAATTTCACTCTCTATCCTAATTTTAATTAATAAACTACAAGTTTCTATGTATTTTATTTATTAATTCTCTCTCTCATTAAGTCTTTTTCTTAAAAATAAAGAGCATCTTCATTAAATTTAAAAAATCTATTGGATTTGAATAAAAATTGTATTTTTTATATTTAAAAATTAATGAAGATGCTCTTTATTTATATGAAAGATGCTCTTCAAAATAAAAAGTACCATTAGAGATGCTCTAAATAGGAGAAAGAATTAATAATAAAATGCATAGAAACTTGTCATTTATTAAATAAAATTGGAATAGAAAGTGAAATTTGACTCTATAAATATAGAAAGTGAAATTTGACTCTCTAGATGTAAAAAGTCAAACTCACTCTTTAATTTATATTTAAAGAATAAAGAGCCTATTGGACGCTTATTTTTATGGACAAACTCTTTATAATAAAGAGTTTGGGTCATACAAAGAGTCATTTGGAAATGCTCTACTACTTTCTCCATCTCTTTGCTCATGCAAAACACATCCTTTGTAATAGGTGTTCAAGGAACTCAACCGCGAAATAACGCAGAGAGGCAATAGTGAGAAGGTCGGCTTGGCTACATCGGCAAAATTGGAGTGCAGTAATTGTAGCATTGTTCCTCGCTATCGCCTCTCTGCATCATTTTGCAATTGAGTTCCTGGAACGGGCGTCAAAGTGCGACTGAAATTGGATTGTGGTGGTTGTCGTTATGGTGGCATTGGTAAACAATTGGACGATGGCAAAATGTGGTGGTGCAGGCATCGAGTGCGGTTGAAATTGTAGAATGTGGTGGCTGAGGTTTCTAAATTGGAATTGATTTGGGGAGAACCGGGTACCCCTTGGCCCAAGCCCAAGCCCAACCTTATGAAAAATGTCCAAGCCTGGCTCGGGCCCGTCACTGGTATGATAGGTAAAGCCCAAGCCTGACATTACGGGCATTTTGTAACCTCAAGTCCAGCACAAGTCCACCCATTTTCATAATGTGAATTTTTAAATATTAATAAATTTCAATTTTTTTTATATTTTTAATTCTAAAAATAGTTTTTAAATATTAATTTATTTTTGAATACTCATCAAATGGGATGAGATTAGGGTTTAAGAAAAATGAGTATATATATGTAAGATAATTTTGTAATTAAATATTTAGTATAAAGATAATTTAGTGAAATTAATACTAAAATTATCGGGTCAGGCCTTAAAATCAGACCCAAGCTCAAGCCCGCAAACAACGAGTAAAGTCTGACTTTTTCAGGCCATGCCGAGTCGGGTACCTAAAAATATCGGGTCCATTGCAATCTCTAATTTCTTTCTTACTCTAGCAAATCAATCATGCCACCCAAAGTTAATACACAAATTCAATTGATAAAAAATATTCGTGTTGAGTTGTGCAAAATAAAAGTTAATCTATTCAAAAAATAAAATTAATATTAAGACTTACAAAGAGACTCTTTCAAAAATTATTATTATTCGAATAACCTTTGTTTGTAAGAGTGGTTTTTGACTTCATAATTATTATTCGAAGAACTGAAAGGTACGTTTACCTAAATTTAGGTTGCCTTCTACCAAGCAAGTAGATTTAAATTTGTAATTATGGTTAATTTCACATATAAATCAAATTAAATTGTTATGTTAGAATTTAAGTCAAGTTTTTTATGTTTCACACAAATTATATTTGTATCATTTTCCAAGTTTAATATAGGGTTTACTTCATACATAATTTACGGGATCGTTTTATCTTAAACACACCCAAGATTTTCAGAAATCATTAAATACCCCCTATAACTATTAAACTCCCCTTTGAAATAGGTGGAATTTTAATAATTTAATGGGTATTTAATAATTATAGGAGGGCTTTTGATGGTTTTCAAAATGTTTGGGTGTGATTAAACAATCCCACAATGGGGTATGAAATAATTTTTTGTCTTCTGGAATAATGTTTTACTTTAATAGAGTTCTTAAAATCTGATTGAATCAATTAATAATCTAGTTCAAAACATGTTCATATGTTCTGAAATATGCTATAGTATAAAACAATGTAAATATTTGAGAGAAAACTCAATGGAGGAATTGCAAAACACTAATACTTTGTTATCAACAGTACATTTGTTTGTTGAAAGGTTCACTGAAACAATAGGTATAAACCACGAAGGCATTACAGTTGAATTAACAAGTTTTTTTTCAAGTACAAATCAACATGTAATCAAATCCATAAGCACATGAAAAAATAAAGAAAAAAACAGTATCCTTATAGTGTAGTGAACACATCCTAGCATAGAGGAAGAGGAGCTCCATTCCATTCCTTTAAACATTCCATCATGGGATCAATCAACTTCCCTGCACACATTGCTAAGAAAACTTTGTCAAATTCCTCACCTGGTGACCTTACTTTCTCACCAGTAAGGAAACTTGTTCCCAGTTCTTCTTTCACAAATTTGTACAATGGATAGGACCTGCATTCCTTGATCCTGTTTGGAACTGCTGCATTTCCATTCTCGATTTCGATTCTCGTGCTTTCAACTTCTTTGGGGAGAAGGGTTTTTAGTTCCTCCTCAAAGGCTCCAATCTTCTGGAAAATTGAAGTGCTCGAGTTTTTCTCTCTGTCTCCATTGGCCATGGCATGTTCAACTAGGACTTGCCTTAGTTTTTGCATTAATGGATAGGTTGCGCTGCAGGGATCATCGATGTATTCGAAAATGTATTCCCTGTCGACGACTTTAATCAAGTCTTTTTCGCAGAACCTTGATGGGTGAAGTTCGCCATTGAATCCCATTGTCAGGACTCTCTTGGCCACTTGACTCACTGTGTTCTTCACAGTGTTCTTTAAGTTCTCCTCCAAATGCCTCAAGTCAATGGCTTGGCATAGAGCAACCAAGTAAGTAGAGGACATGAGCTTCAATATGTCAACAGCTTCAGCTGTTTTTCTTGAAGAAATAAGGCCTAAAGAGTTCACATCTTGGTTGTGTTGCTCAGCGCTCTGGACATGATTGGTGACAGGATTGGCAAGGAATTGAAGTTCAGAACAGTAAGATGCCATCGCAATTTCAGCACCCTTGAATCCATAATCCAAGCTGGGATTGCGACCGCCAGAAAGATTTGAAGGCAATCCATTGTTGTAGAAGTCATTAACCAGCTCGGAGAACTGTGCAAACATGAGTTTACCAATGGAAGCAATGGCAAGACGTGTGTTGTCCATGGAAACACCAATTGGGGTCCCCTGGAAATTGCCTCCGTGTAGTGCCTTGCTCCTTGAAACATCAATCAATGGATTATCATTCACAGAGTTTATCTCCCTCTCGATCATTTTGGTCGCTGCGCGAATCACTTCAATCTGAGGGCCTAGCCATTGAGGAGATGTTCTAAGAGCATATCTGTCTTGTTTCGGCTTCTGAAGAGGATCGATTTCGTGCAACTTTTGAGCTGCTTTAACATACCCGCTGCCAGCTAAAATGTGCTCCATTATAGCTGCAGCTTCAATTTGGCCAGGATGGTGCTTCAATTTATGTGTCAAGTGGTCAGTAAACTCAGGTTTTCCATTCATAACTTCCGCGAAAATTGCTGATAAAACTTCTGATAGAATAGCAAGTACGTTAGCCTCAAAAAGAACCATTGAAGCTAAGCCAGAGCCAACTGCTGTGCCATTCACTAGTGCAAGACCCTCTTTAGGTTGCAACTCGAAGAATCCACTACTGATACCAGCAAGTTGGAAGGCTTCACTGGAGTTCAGTACTTGCCCGTTGGGCCCGACCGCCTTTGAGTTAGGCCTGCCGATCAAGAGTCCAGCAATGTAGGATAACGGAACCAGGTCGCCCGATGCAGTGATTGTGCCGCGGAGTGGCAAACATGGTGTGATGTTATGGTTAAGGAACTTGGTGATGGCTTCCAGGATATCAAACCTGATGCCCGAGTATCCTTGCAACAGGGTGTTGATTCTGACCAACATCGCCGCTCTTGTTGCAGAATGAGGCAATGTGTGGCATGATTCGGTACCATTGCCAAATATTCCAGCATTCAAGAACCTGAAAAAAAAAAAAAAAAAAAAAATTCAAAAACTACATCAGCTAGATGTACATAAATCCATCAAATTTCCAGGTCCTGGAATATTTTTTGTGTGGATATGGTCAGATTGACAGGTCCACCAAATTTCCAGGCCCAGGAATTTGTTTTTTTTGTTTTTTTTTGGTGGGTTGGGCCTGTATGGCCCACAGACAGGACCTGGTCCTGGTCTAAGCCGGACTGTTATTAAAAAATAAAGAATTTTTTACTATAGTTTGACTTGAGCACAAAAACTACCATTTATGGCAAACACCCCATCCTTTTGAGAAGAAAACATTAAATTTGACCCAGTAAAGTTCATATTTTTATATGAATCATGCAGTCCTTACACAGAAACAAATCAATATATGAAATTATGAAAAATATGGGATAAAAGTAATAAATTTCTTCTGTATCCACGTGATATGGTGCACCTAATTCTTATTTATGTTTGGTCACTTTCCCAATCCAAAACTTGGAGTGAACAAGAACAACTTCACCAAATCGAAAACTTGAAGCAGGCAAAATATATGTCACTTTCACCNCCACCATCGTCGTCAACCAACAAAGGACCGTGGACATCAACATAAAAAATGCGGGCGTTGTGCGCGCGCTGGCTATAGTTTTCTACACGCGAGAGAGAGAGGTTGGGCACGCTGCTGGTTCTGAGAAAGGCGCTGGCAAGATGACTTAGGCTTTTTGTCGAACAGGTGGAGAGCCAACTTCACAACCACCGGTTTTCAACGACAAAAATGATTCATAAACCCAGAAAAACAACACAAATCACTCCGAAAACAATCCCAACCAACCTCCAAAGCACAATCTCCTTTCAATTCCTTAGAAACAACCTCCAATTGAAACCAATCAAACCCAAAAATACACCAAAATTGCGAACCCTAGGGAGAGAGGAATCCGACGAACGATGAGCAATCAATAACGAAGATGTTAGGGGTTTTGAAGGTGGGAGACCGGTGAGTTGAATGGTGGTCTCGAGAGGGATTTTCGACGACGACAATGGCGACAGCGACTTCATTGTAGTGGTGTAGAGGGGTGGAGGTGATAAGGGTTGCATTATAGTGGTGTAGAAGGGTGGAGGTGATAAGGGTTTTGACGAGGGAGGTGAGGGGATGTGACATTTTAATTTCAAATTATAGTAAATGTCTATTTTAGCTTTTGAATGTTAAAAGAAATAAAACAGTATTAATTTAAGGGTGCGAATATGAAATATATAAAACTAGGTGTAGAAACTTAGCATTTCACTAATGTTTGGGTGGGAAGATTTTCACTCATCTTTTAAATTCCCACAATACTGTGGCATTACTTGCAATAAGATAGCTTATAATCTGTTTGTTTTTTTCTTCTTTTTCCTAATTTTTTATATATACTAATAGTGGAACTCGTATAGTGAGTTCCTGGCATCTCTCTGTGTATTTTTCTTGGAGCATTTTCCAACATTTTCTCACTTACCAAACACCTTATTTGAATTATTTCATAAAAATTTAGTGAAAATATCAAATTACTTTCAATACACGCCAATGGAAGCAATAAGCAGGCTTTTGTGAGGACAATAATACCAAGAAAATTGGGACGAGGAATGAGCTTGAAGATTGGCCGGGGAGGGTTCTTAAGCGAACTTCTTTTCTTGCAAAACTCAAAAAAAATTAAAATTAGAAGCATATGTATTAAAATGTTGAAGCTTATTCAATTGCCATCTTTGGGTCTCCACTGTTTTATAGTGGGTAATTTTGTACTCTTTCATCTGCAGCCACCATTATTGTCGGCTGAAAATGAAGAAATAGAATGTTTTTATAATAAAATTTAAAAAAATTCAAAAGATTAATCTAAAATGAAGTCAAATTTCCTTGCTAGTCAGGAATAGTAAAAATCCATTTGAGGTTTCCGAAATAGCTGAAATCCTATGAATCAGGCATACTCCAAATTGCCATGAATGGGAAAAAGAGTTAACCCATAATTTTCATTTCAAAAGGTAATAACAAGACTCCTGCTGACGGTTATTGTGTGATTCCATGGCTCTTAAACCATAATGAAATTGAAATTTCAAATGAAACTAGTTTATAAGTTTTTGTCATTTTAGCTTAATTAAAACTATTTGCAAGATATCTATACACTCACGGAGAGGGCTGAAAATACTGTAAGAAAGGTATCCATCCTACCATGAAATCAGAAATCAAAACTAATATGATAAAAGCAAAATTTAGGATCAGCATGAAGGTTTGATCAGTGCAAGAAGCATTGTGGGAGGTGAGAGATGTGTAAAGCATGGGAATATATAAGCCGATGTCGGGAGAAGTCTAGATTAGCATTCAATACTAGAATGCAACCCACGCCTTTTATTTCAACCCAATGCAAAAGCAAAATTCTTGTAGGAGAGGTTGCGACAGTCTCAATGTCATCACTCAAACAAAAAACTAGGGCCCTCTCCCTTTCCCATAACCTCACACATCAATCATCACTACCAACATTATCTTCCTGCTCATACCTTTTACTTGTTTGCCATCATGTCCCAGTTGTTACCAATAATATAGAAAATCCGGAAAAAACGAAAATTTTTAACAATTAAGATTTAATCTGAATTTTACTTTTCATTTATCAAAACTACTTGGATTCAAAAATTGCTACGAAACTGCTAAACTGAATTAGAAAAAACAATAAACATCAATCATCACTACCAACATTATCTTCCTCCTCATTCCTTTTATAAATAAATCTAAGAAAATCAGGAAAATAAATAATAATGATAATTAAGATTTAAAATCTGAATTTTAATTTTCTTTTACCAAAACTACTTATGCAGTTTCAATTAAGATTCAAAATTTGCTAAGAAACTGCTAAACTGAATTAGAAAGAACAATAAACAATTAAACATCAATCATCAGTGCCAACATATCAAGTTGTTGCGAATAATATAGAAAATAATGGAAAATAAATAACAATAATTAAGTTTTAATCTGAATTTTACTTTTCTTTTACCAAAACTGCCTTGTGCGGCAAAGCATTTCAATTCGGATTAAAAAATGGCTAAGAAACTGTTAAAAGTAATTAGGAAGAACAATAAACATCAATCATTTTAATTCGGATTCAAAAATTGCTACGAAACTGCTAAATTGAATTAGAAAGAACAATAAAACATTAATCATCACTACCAACATCATCTTCCTGCTCATATCCCTTTTACTTGTACCTATCACATCCAAGTTGTTACGAATAATATAGAGAATCCGGAAAATAAATAATAATATTATTAATTAAGATTTAATCTGAATTTTACTTTTCTTTTACCAAAACTACTTATGCAGCATAACATTTCAATTCGGATACAAAAATGGCAGAGAAACTGTAAACTGAATTAGACAGAGCAAAAATTATACCGATTTTGGCAACCATTATGCGAGAGATCAAACCATTCCGATCCGCTAACTTCTCAATCTATACCCATGGTTTCTGCCGCGGACTATGAGTGGCTCGGCAACTGTAATTTGACGGTCAGCGAGGACTGCCACGGAACAGATAGGAATAAATTAGGGTTTGGCTTTGAGGCAGCTATATAATGAATATGGGGTGGGTTAATTTTTATAAAAAAAATTTATTCTATTTACTTAGGACGGGCGTCCATTAAATGAGGATGCACATCCCTGGTATATGGACCCCCGTCCATATAATATGAACGATCGTCCGTGAGTGAACGGCCTTCCAAATTTGATGAACGGCCGTTCACTAGAAAAAAAAATATTAAAAAAATCAGAAGCGTGTTACACATAGACCGATACAATATTTCGGTGCAAAAATCCCAGGTCCGTAACATTATTGTTATTATTATACTACCCTTCACAAATAAATTGATATATTACTTTTTAATCCCCAAATTAGTAGAATTAAAAATAACTTATTTAAATTTATTTCAATAACATCCTCTTCTTCAACTCTTCACACATCCCATCTCCAACCACTAGTCATTGCCACGGCCACCACCACCTAGCCACTGCCACCATCGCACACAGCCATTATCACATCCAACCCTTTTTTTTTTTGTTAAATCTACCCTTTTTTATTTATAAGAAATTAAAATAAATGAAAAAACAAAAATCAATAAAATCCACCATCGTCGTCCACCAACAAAGGACCGTGGACATCAACATAAAAAATGCGGGCGTGTGTCGCGCGTGGCTATAGTTTTCTACACGCGAGAGAGAGAGAGGTTGGGCACGCTGCTGGTTCTGAGAAAGGCGCTGGCAAGTGACTTAGGCTTTTTGTCGAACAGGTGGAGAGCCAACTTCACAACCATCAGTTGTCAACGACAAAATGATCTATAAACCCAGAAAAACAACACAAATCACTCGAAAAACATCAACCAACCTCCAAAGCACAATCTCCTTTCAATTCCTTAGAAACAACCTCCAATGAAACCAATCAAACCCAAAAATACACCAAAATGCGAACCCTAGGGAGAGAGGAATCCGACGAACGATGAGATCAATAACGAAGAGTTAGGGGTTTTGAAGGTGGGAGACCGGTGAGTTGAATGGTGGTCTCGAGAGGGATTTTCGACGACGACAATGGCGACAGCGACTTATTGTAGTGGTTGTAGAGGTAATTTTCTATCATTTTCTTACATTAATATGTTAATGTTATAATAGTTTGTTTTCTACCTTATGTCCATCATCTTGATCATCATTTTCTCTCCATTTCCATGTCCAAAATGCATGAATCCCAACACTCGACACTGTGGCAAAACGAACCAATCTCGATTAGCCCAAAGCTCGACTCGGTTCATTTACACCCCTAATTCCAACCTTCATCCTCCCCTCTACAAAATCTCTCTCTCCCAACCTTTCTAGTCACAGCAGCTCACCATTTGCCATCCACCACTCCACTTAGGGTTTGTTCGTGTTTGTTGGAATTGGATGTTGATTGATAAGTTTTTGATTCAATAGAAGTTTTGGGTATGTTTGGATGTTTAATAGGAATGTTTTTGTGCTTGTTTTTGGTCGAAGAATCCACCTATTCACCACCATTTGCTCATCTTTCGTCAATGCACATTAGGTGCTCAACGAATTGCCTTAGCCAACTTGCCCATCTCCTTTTGATTGTTGTAGACTTGTTAGGCGATGGCTAGTTGGTTGGAGACAAGGATGATGTGGAGGTTGAAAAAGAGGGTGCTATTGAAATAAATTTGAAAGTAAGATAGTTATTTTTTCTAATTCTATTAATTTAGAGGTTAAAAAGTAATTCATTAGTTTATATGTCAAGGGCAGTATAGTCATAGCACCCTTTGCACCCATGTCAAAACCTAAAAATTGTTTATGAAGTTGGTTTAAGGGTGAGAACCCAAAATTTATGAAACCAGATGTGAAAAGTTGTCATTTCAATGAAGTTGGTTTAAGGGTGAAAATCTATAATTTATGAACGCAGGGGTAACTGGATCATTTTGTTTACTTGTTAATCTTTTAAAGAGCAAACGACATGTTCCCATCCAAGGTTTAGCTAATTAGCAAGTTTCCACCCCTGGTTTCATAAATTCCAGATTCTCATCCTTAAAGTAACATCTTTAGTGATTTTCAGATTATATAAAGATGTAAAAGGTGCTATTATTATCAATAATGCTACTGACACCGGGATTTTTACACCGAAATATTGTATCGGCCTACGTGTAACACGCCTCTGATTTTTTTAACAATTTTTTTCTAGTGAACGGTCGTCCATCAAATTTGGACAGTCGTTCACTCACATGGACGCCCGTCCATAGTATATGGACGGAGGTCCATATACCAGGGACGGGCGTCCCCATTTAATGGACGCCTGTCCATAAGTAAAATGGAATAAATTTTTTTTATAAAAATTAGGGACGGCCGTTCATCCGTTATGGACGGTCGTCCCTTCATTTTGGACGGGCATCCGCAAATAAGGAACGCTCGTCCTTAACCAAAATATGAAAATAAAAAAAATAAAAAAATTTGGAGACGACCGTCCATAAATTTTGGACGGCTGTCCCTTACATTTGGACGGGCATCCATTCCATACTTTAAAAAAAAAAAACACACATTTTTCGCTCTTCTTCTTCACTCCACTCCATCCCTGTAACACCTCAAATCCATTTTGCAGCAATCAGAAATACCTTGACATCTTACTGAACTTCAGAAAATATATATTAATCATGGATCACCTACAGCTCAGCTGTGACTTTTTCATTCTTTCCTTTGACAGGCCCGTTGAACATGTCTAAATCAAGATTCTCAATGCGGCAAGTGATCAAAACAACTTCATCCTCCTCCTCCCAAGCATTAGCTAGAAAGATAATTAATATTGAAAATAAGAAAGAGCAAACTGTATTTCATATATGTTAATTACAAATGAAATGAAGTACAATTATTCAAGAAGTATTGTTGCAAACTTTTTATTCCAGTTTATAAGCAGATAATGAGAGAATTATTAAGAACAGTGCAGACTTTTAAGTTTAAGAGAGTATGTTGACAGACCATTATGGACTATGAAGCAGTTTGGAAGCTCAAACCACCTGATTTGAACCTCATCCTTTGCACACCGTGGAAGTACACCAAAACGAGCTTTAATCGTTGGATCAAATGTCAATATCAGCTTGTTTTCTTTCACCATTTCCTATAAATTTATATGGGATAAAACACTTTCATGTTCTCCTTTCGAATTCATGAAAATTTTGAAATCTACAAGAAGTAAAAAATTCAGAAAATATAGACTTGTTCAACGGGCCTGTCAAAGGAAAGATTGAAAAAGTCACTGCTGAGTTGTTGGTGATCCATGATTAATATATATTTTCTGAAGTTCAGTAAGATGTCAAGGTATTTCTGATTGCTGCAAAATGAATCTGAGGTGTTACAGGGATGGAGTGGAGCGAAGAAGAAGAAAAGCGAAGAAGGTGTTTTTTTTTTTTAAAAGTATGGAGGAATGGACGCCCGTCCAAACTTAAGGGACGGGTTCCAAACGTAAGGGTCGACTGTCCAAAATTTATAGACGGTCGTCCCCAAATTTTTTTTTTTTTTATTTTCATATTTTGGTTAAGGACAGATGTCCCTTATTTGCGGACACCCGACCAAATTGAAAGGATAGTCGTCCCTAATTTTTATAAAAAAAATTTATTCTATTTTACTTATGGACGGGCGTCCATTAAATGAGGATGCACATCCCTGGTATATGGACCCCCGTCCATATAATATGAACGATCGTCCATGTGAGTGAACGGCCTTCCAAATTTGATGAACGGCCGTTCACTAGAAAAAAATTATTAAAAAAATCAGAAGCGTGTTACACATAGACCGATACAATATTTCGGTGCAAAAATCCCAGTGTCCGTAACATTATTGTTATTATTATACTACCCTTCACAAATAAATTGATATATTACTTTTTAATCCCCAAATTAGTAGAATTAAAAATAACTCTTATTTTAAAATTTATTTCAATAACATCCTCTTCTTCAACCTCTTCACACATCCCATCTCCAACCACCTAGTCATTGCCACGGCCACCACCACCTAGCCACTGCCACCATCGCCACACAGCCATTATCACCATCCAACCCTTTTTTTTTTTTTTGTTAAATCTACCCTTTTTTATTTATAAAGAAATTAAAATAAATGAAAAAACAAAAATCAATAAAATCCACCATCGTCGTCCACCAACAAAGGACCGTGGACATCAACATAAAAAATGCGGGCGTTGTGCGCGCGCTGGCTATAGTTTTCTACACGCGAGAGAGAGAGGTTGGGCACGCTGCTGGTTCTGAGAAAGGCGCTGGCAAGATGACTTAGGCTTTTTGTCGAACAGGTGGAGAGCCAACTTCACAACCACCGGTTTTCAACGACAAAAATGATTCATAAACCCAGAAAAACAACACAAATCACTCCGAAAACAATCCCAACCAACCTCCAAAGCACAATCTCCTTTCAATTCCTTAGAAACAACCTCCAATTGAAACCAATCAAACCCAAAAATACACCAAAATTGCGAACCCTAGGGAGAGAGGAATCCGACGAACGATGAGCAATCAATAACGAAGATGTTAGGGGTTTTGAAGGTGGGAGACCGGTGAGTTGAATGGTGGTCTCGAGAGGGATTTTCGACGACGACAATGGCGACAGCGACTTCATTGTAGTGGTGTAGAGGGGTGGAGGTGATAAGGGTTGCATTATAGTGGTGTAGAAGGGTGGAGGTGATAAGGGTTTTGACGAGGGAGGTGAGGGGATGTGACATTTTAATTTCAAATTATAGTAAATGTCTATTTTAGCTTTTGAATGTTAAAAGAAATAAAACAGTATTAATTTAAGGGTGCGAATATGAAATATATAAAACTAGGTGTAGAAACTTAGCATTTCACTAATGTTTGGGTGGGAAGATTTTCACTCATCTTTTAAATTCCCACAATACTGTGGCATTACTTGCAATAAGATAGCTTATAATCTGTTTGTTTTTTTCTTCTTTTTCCTAATTTTTTATATATACTAATAGTGGAACTCGTATAGTGAGTTCCTGGCATCTCTCTGTGTATTTTTCTTGGAGCATTTTCCAACATTTTCTCACTTACCAAACACCTTATTTGAATTATTTCATAAAAATTTAGTGAAAATATCAAATTACTTTCAATACACGCCAATGGAAGCAATAAGCAGGCTTTTGTGAGGACAATAATACCAAGAAAATTGGGACGAGGAATGAGCTTGAAGATTGGCCGGGGAGGGTTCTTAAGCGAACTTCTTTTCTTGCAAAACTCAAAAAAAATTAAAATTAGAAGCATATGTATTAAAATGTTGAAGCTTATTCAATTGCCATCTTTGGGTCTCCACTGTTTTATAGTGGGTAATTTTGTACTCTTTCATCTGCAGCCACCATTATTGTCGGCTGAAAATGAAGAAATAGAATGTTTTTATAATAAAATTTAAAAAAATTCAAAAGATTAATCTAAAATGAAGTCAAATTTCCTTGCTAGTCAGGAATAGTAAAAATCCATTTGAGGTTTCCGAAATAGCTGAAATCCTATGAATCAGGCATACTCCAAATTGCCATGAATGGGAAAAAGAGTTAACCCATAATTTTCATTTCAAAAGGTAATAACAAGACTCCTGCTGACGGTTATTGTGTGATTCCATGGCTCTTAAACCATAATGAAATTGAAATTTCAAATGAAACTAGTTTATAAGTTTTTGTCATTTTAGCTTAATTAAAACTATTTGCAAGATATCTATACACTCACGGAGAGGGCTGAAAATACTGTAAGAAAGGTATCCATCCTACCATGAAATCAGAAATCAAAACTAATATGATAAAAGCAAAATTTAGGATCAGCATGAAGGTTTGATCAGTGCAAGAAGCATTGTGGGAGGTGAGAGATGTGTAAAGCATGGGAATATATAAGCCGATGTCGGGAGAAGTCTAGATTAGCATTCAATACTAGAATGCAACCCACGCCTTTTATTTCAACCCAATGCAAAAGCAAAATTCTTGTAGGAGAGGTTGCGACAGTCTCAATGTCATCACTCAAACAAAAAACTAGGGCCCTCTCCCTTTCCAGCCTTTCCCATAACCTCACACATCAATCATCCCTACCAACATTATCTTCCTGCTCATACCTTTTACTTGTTTGCCATCATGTCCCAGTTGTTACCAATAATATAGAAAATCCGGAAAAAACGAAAATTTTTAACAATTAAGATTTAATCTGAATTTTACTTTTCATTTATCAAAACTACTTGGATTCAAAAATTGCTACGAAACTGCTAAACTGAATTAGAAAAAACAATAAACATCAATCATCACTACCAACATTATCTTCCTCCTCATTCCTTTTATAAATAAATCTAAGAAAATCAGGAAAATAAATAATAATGATAATTAAGATTTAAAATCTGAATTTTAATTTTCTTTTACCAAAACTACTTATGCAGTTTCAATTAAGATTCAAAATTTGCTAAGAACATGTAACGAAGTAGAAAGAACAATAAACAATTAAACATCAATCATCAGTGCCAACATATCAAGTTGTTGCGAATAATATAGAAAATAATGGAAAATAAATAACAATATAAGTTTAATCTGAATTTTACTTTTCTTTTACCAAAACTGCCTTGTGGGCAAAGCATTTCAATTCGGATTAAAAAATGGCTAAGAAACTGTTAAAAGTAATTAGGAAGAACAATAAACACATCATTTTAATTCGGATTCAAAAATTGCTACGAAACTGCAAATTGAATTAGAAAGAACAATAAAACATTAATCATCACTACCAACATCATCTTCCTGCTCATATCCCTTTTACTTGTACCTATCACATCCAAGTTGTTACGAATAATATAGAGAATCCGGAAAATAAAATAATATTATTAATTAAGATTTAATCTGAATTTTACTTTTCTTTTAACAAAACTACTTATGCAGCATAACATTTCAAATCGGATTCAAAAATGGCAGAGAAACTGTAAACTGATTGACAGAGCAAAAATTATGCGAGAGATCAAACCATTCCGATCCGCTAATTCTCAATCTATACCGGTTTCTGCGCGGGACTATGATGGCTCGGCAACTGTAATTTGACGGTCAGCGAGGACTGCACGGAACAGATAGGAATAAATTAGGGTTGGCTTTGAGGCAGCTATATAATGAATATGGGGTGGGTCGGGGGCGGGACTCCCTAATTAGTCAAAAGTCGAATAGCATTGAAACGATGGCGTTTTATTCTCATTTTGCAGTCATTGGCTCTGGCGCGGGACGGGAATAAAACGCCCTCCTCTAGATTTTTTTTTTTTTTTTTTTTTCGTTAAGTTAAATAAAAGCTGATAGGGAGGCGGCGTAAAACACCGGATTGGATTAGGTTTCTTTTTTTTTTTTTTTTTTAATTATTACTGGATAAGAATGTATTGTGACATTAAATTTAATATTGTCTTATGTTAACACAACATCGATTAAATATATAGTTAAGTAATGATAATAATTTATATCATTAAAATATTTAAATAAATAATATTAAATTCTTTAAATAAAAAATTTGAAAATAATAAATTAATTATATTAACCTGCGGCCAATTCATGTCGGAGCGGAGGGGCACCAAAGTCACATGTTAGGTTAACCTTCAGCAATCTAACGGTGATACGGAAAGATCATCACTGCTAATGTTTTATTGAAAGGCGACAACTAGGGGTGTTCAAAAGCGGTTAACCGAACGGTTAACCGTTTTTTTTAACCGAACTGGTTTTTCGGTTCGGAAAATTCCCGAACCGAAACCGAACCGGTTTAGAGGGAAAACCGGTTTTTCGGTTAACCGAAAAACCGTTAACCGTTTTTTTTAAAGCGGTTAACCAAACGGTAAACGGTTTTGAACGGTTTCCCTTTTTTTATAAAACTTATTCTTTTATTTTTTCCTAAATTAATTGTAAATTAAATAATACCTATCCAAATAAAAATTAGACATCATATATATCCATTGACCACTACTAACGATACATTAAAAATATTTATTTTTTATTTAATATATAATATATAAATTTATTTTTTATTTATATATAATATTTATTTTTAATTAATATATATATATATAAGATATATATATTATAGGTAAAACCGGTTCAAAAAACCGGTTTCGGTTAACCGCTTTTTATTTTTTCCCGAACCATTAACCGAACCGGAAATTCGGTTTTTTGAATTTTTCGAACCGTAACCGAACCGTTTTTTCGGTTAACCGGTTTTTCGGTTCGGTTTTTGCATTTTTTTGAACACCCCTACTGACAACAAGTTGTCCATAAGCCCTCCAATCACATCTTACTTTTAAAATATTATATTAATTAATATTTAAGTAGTGCTGAGTAAACCCACAGAAGATGTGGGACAGTTTTTCTAAAATTATTAGTGTTATAAATGGTCCAACATAATATTGTCCATTTTGACACTATAGGGCTCCATGGTTTGGTTTTTAGGTTTTAGGCCCAGAACACGTCATGTTGGGTTAAGGCCTATAGCCCCATATATACACACACCCCCTCTCATGGGAGCGATTCAGGAGCATGCCCATATAACTTTTCAAAAGGTGACAAACCTGAAGTGTGAGACGATGGAATCTTATTGATTAAGTTGACTGCAGTAAGAACTGCTTCTCCCCAAAACTCACTAGGAACAGAAGAAGACAACAAAAGAGAACGAGCAGTTTCAACAATGTGCCTATGTTTTCTTTCAGCAACACCATTTTGCTCGAGAGTGTCTGTACAAGAAGTTTGGTGAATAGTTACGCAAGCAATTCACAAAATTTATTGGAAGTATATTCACCACCCAAATCACATCTAAAACACTTAATAACAGCAGAGTGTTGAGTTTTTACAAGAGCTCGAAAGTTACAACCTTAACATTGCGCTCCGAGACCGCTTCACAACATACGGCTTATAATATAGTCCCATTCTTCCAAAATTACAACACCTGATTAAGAAAATATAACAATATAGTAGTAATAATAGCACTAGTACTGTTCACACCCTTAATGTAATATAGTACTGTGCAGTCCTTGCAAACAAACACGCCTCTAAAATCCATCCATAAGGGTGTGTTTGCTTAGGGTTTTGGAAAGATAACTCTGGTAATCTATCTTTAATTCCGGACATTCCCTTGTTTAGTTGTCAAATAATAAAAGGTTTCGGTAATCTTTCAATACCAATAGTGATTACTGTCGGTTAAATAGGGGATAATCATATTACCTCCTCAGAGGGTGGTATTTAGAGATTACCGAGGAAATCTTAATTTTATACCTATTTTGCCCTTAATTAAATATCATTCTAGACACAATTATCCTCAAATATCTACCAAATAACAATAACCTAGACCCCCCCACATTTCAGAATTTAGCTAAAACACATCAACCACAAAAAAGTTTAAAAATTAACAAAATACCCTTAACCACTAAAGACCACCGTCGACCACTGGCAATAGTCGCCAGATTGACGCACGACCGACGAGATCTGGTTGACCGTGCGCTAATTTGGCAGTTTTGGGCTAGATCGAAAGTCGAAAACGGCTAGATCGTCATAGATCTGGCCAGAAACAGCCAGAATACATTGGTCATTTGTGGATGTTTTCGATCAAATTCGCATGGATTTGGCTAAAAATAGCCAGATCCACAGTGATCTAGTTGTTTTCAACCTTCGATCTCTCCGAAAACAACCAAAATGGCGCACAACTAGCTTGATCTCGCTAATTGTGTGCCGTTTTAGTGACTAACGTCGCTGGCCGACGGTCAGCAGTGGTCTTGGGTGACTAAGGTATTTTGTTAAAATTTAAACTTTGTTGTTGGGGGTGTTTTAGCTAAATTCTCAAATATAAGGGGTTAAAGGAATTTATTTAAATAATAATAATAATGATATTAAAAAGTAAGGGCAATTCAGTAAAAGCTTTTGTCGATAATATTTTATTCTTCCCAACCAAACATCTTAATTATTTATATCCACTAATCTAACCAAATATATTGGTATAATATTCCCTCGTAATCTTCAAGGTAATCTATCTAGAAGGTAATCCTACATTTTCAACAATAAAACATTTCCTGAATCAAACTCACCCTAACAGTTAAACCTTATGATAAACTTATGTTTGCTTTCACAAAATTTGAAGTTTGAGCCCCTTATAGATACTAGCATAAGCATCGGCCAAAAGGTTGCAAGGTTCAATAGCATAATTATGACAATTTTTTTTTTTTTTAATGATTGGGGGTGTTCGGCAATGTTTTAATAACCAACTCGGCAAAGTTGTCGGGTCCCAAGTTGATCGGTTTAACCGGTTTGATAGACCGATCAAACTAAATGACAAAACTTTTAAAATTCAGCACATACACTCCTAAAAATTAATTAAGTCCCTATAGGTTTAAAATTTAGCAAACACACCCCAAATACAAATTCGCCGACAACTGGTTGGCGACGACACCCCAAATGCAATCTCAATCATCCCTTGAGCCCATTCCCCAAAAAATCTACCCAAGATCTAACCGAAATCGATTCAATTTCGACCAGATCTTATCGACGTCGGCATCGACAACCCTCCCCATTACCTCGAAAATACTCCCCTCTTCCTCCCGAACAAAACCCACCTCACCCCCTCGTTAGCCTTGCCAATTGCTGACAAAAGCCGACTATTGCCACCACCTTTTTTTTTCGATTTCCGGTTGATTCACTTATCGAAAATCAACTCCATCACTATCATTACACTCACCAACACTTTCTCTTCAAAAGCCCCGACATTACAACTTTCAATTGTTCATTGATCATAATACCAAACTATATGATTTTGAGTGAATAGGAAAATTATTAACCCAACCCGATGAAGCTCCCAAGTCCCAATTAAACCGATTGAATTGACCAAGCCAAGCCAAGTTTTAAAACACTAGTGTTCGGCCAGAATTATGACAATTTTTGGACTCTCAAATAAGCTATAATCTTTAAAGATTTTGTTCCTTTCCCCAAATGAAGGAAAAAAAAATATCAACATACAAAATCAATTACAAGCCAATAACCTTTCAAAAAGGAAAGCAACTTTTGCTTATCCAACTTCACTAGATCTACACCCATTGTTTTAAAAATTGGACCGGCAGGCAACCCGCTCTAATGGTTGGGTCACGGTTCAACCAGTGATGTCATCACACATCATGATGACATCAGCATATTTTAAAAAAAAAAAAATTTTTTTTTTTAGATTTCTATTTTTTAATAAGACAATAATAACTTAATTACTGTCCAATCCAATATGATTCAAAGTTCAAATTCAACAACAATTCTAACATAATTTAAGTATTTAACAACAATTCAAAGTCTAAATCCAAACATGATGTTGTATTTACATATTAAATGTCAAAATACATACTAATTAATAACAAAACATTTGATGCAAATGTTTTTTCTTTGATCCGTCTTTATGTTAATTGAGCTTCACACACTAGCATCCAAATTTATCACCATCATCATCATCATCATCATCATAACCATCACCACCATCTATCACACACTAGCATCAAATGGTTCTGATTAGAGGCTGGACTCAGAAGGATGGATGTGACTTACACGTTAACCTGCTTTTCTATCTGCAGTTGGCTGTTCAGCTGCACTTTCACCCATGTCCTTCAACTGCCAAAGAATCGGACCACAAATGAATATCAAATGCACTCCCGAGCACAATCCAAGAATCCACAATATGAAGCATATCAATGAAACTTAGAAAACTTTATTTTCCTAGAATGGCCTGGAATGATATTTGCATCGTGTGAAGATGTTTGAAAGCACATTGCTCCAAAATACTCACTCTGCTACAGCCAAGGTGAATTCTTGGTTTAGGGCATAGTCAGACAGGGAAAATAAGCTTCCAAGATCTAGAAAATAATGTGCTTTTTTTTGTGCAAATTAATTGAATCAAAGCAGAATATCCTCAAGATCAGTAATACAACCACAACAACTCAATAGATTGAAAAATGAAAAAGGTGTTAACTTAAATGTAAAGGGAGCGAGGATGGCGTTACCTGGATCAACGAATGGAGTTGTCGCCATCGATTTCCAGCGAGGGAGGAAGACATCGATTTCGACGAGGGAGGAAGACGTCGTCATTGATTTCCGGCGAGTTCAAATGCGATTTCAGAGAGAACAAAAGACAACCGAAACCGTGAGATTTGTGAGAAATGAAAGAGAAGAAGATGAGAAAAGGTTGCGATGCTGGTGACAAAGAAGAGAAGAAAGGTTGCAATGTGGTGACAGAGAAGAAGAGAGAATGGGCTGCGTGAGAGAGACGATGGTGTGTATTAGGGATTTAAATTGTGGACCGGTTTTTTCGCCGGTTCGGTTAGAATGACGATTCACTCATATTATCCAATTTTCAACCGGTTTAAAACGGCTCAATAATATTAGCGGGTTTGAGGGTAACTGAACCGGACATGTGACCGATTCACAATCCAACCGATTGAACCGACCAATCCGATCCGGCTTTAAAACAGTGGCTACACCATGAGCACTAAACTCAGCAATATGCAATGTATTCAGGTTCATAGTATACAAATCTTGGACGTAAGCATAAATCACAGTGAAGAAAAATTAACAATAGCCTTAAACAATCATCAAATGAGCTGGTGTGTGCAACTTACACAAGTTTAAAACAGAAAATGGTATTGGAAATTAGCAACCATCAAGTGCACTCGTTGAAGAGAACTAAGATGGATAATCATATAGGTGTCAAGTGCAAACAAAGAATACTTTGATTGACGCTAAGCATATATTACAGCAAAAATGTTGTGAGAACCAACAGTCATATTTCCTAATTGATTGAACTTCCATCAATCTCATTACAAGCAAGAACTGGCATCAAAAAGACGATCAACCTAGATAATGCAATGATCAGAGTTAAATACCTCTATTGAGAAGCTTTCTTTGTTAACTCTTCAAGCAAAAACTTGGATTCTGCAGCAAAATCAAATGGAGCAAAAGCCCTTGCAGTTATCCTTTGTCTTTTCTCATTGTTGTACTCACGTTGAGTGACACTAACCCGAAAAGATAAGGAACCCAAGTAACTTCCTTCAATTTCATTTGGTATGAATTATTTCCACCTGAAGAGGACCATGTCATGAAATGAATGAAAAACTAGTTTACGATTTTGGTACATTGGAATTAGAGTCTAAACGGGAGGCTCCAAATGTTTACCTGTGACTTCAATTTATCAAGCTCATCAGCAGAGCACCCAATTATACTTTCTGCCTCATTATTGAATACAGAAATCCAAGCTTCACCACTTTCATCAGAAACCCTCGCAACCAGAATGTATGAAAAATGGAACATAAATCATTTTTAGGAAGGTGAAATTTGTTGATTCCATTGAAGATTGTGATATTATAATAGCTTCAATATCCAGATGTTCTCACCTTAAACAACACTCTCATTTTTCGGCATCTCACACCAATACCCAGATCCATTCCATCTGTCACTTTTTTGTTGCAAGTTTTGCAAGCACGGTACCACTAGTCTGATCAGGCTTGATGAGGCTAATAAATCCTCTAATGCTAAAATACACTGGCTGCAAAGAGTAGAAACAAATCCCATTACAAAAGCTGCACATACTTTCAATTTAATCAAAGGGAACCTGTTTAAACACAGGGAACTAACCTCACATTTAGTTAAATGGAAATTCAAGATGATATGTTGAAAAAAACACAATGATCTTCATAATGAAAGGTACTTTATCTAGAGAGGAAGTTCTAATACCTTTCTTCTCCCATAATGGGTCATTGTTATGTGAGAAAGGGTTACCCATCAGAGTACATGGACCAGGCCCCAATTTTGGTTGGAGGACTCAAACCAGAGCCAATAGAGGCCATGAAGTCTCTTTACCTTCTGAATCAACCTGCATAGCAATAAGGATATGCTTAAAACACATGTGCGAGAATGAAAAAACACAAGACAATCACTTGATCAATGTCAATTACTTACCAGGCCCTCAACTTCTTTGCTTCTGGAATATCAGGATTGATCAGTACTGTGCTTTTTCCAAGTGCTGACAAAGATATACCTGCAATAGCATAAAAATAAATTACAATGAGTACAGCTTTCACTACCATGTATCTCTATATTGCATGATTCTATTACATTCAACTTTAGACTACCTTGAAAGTCTCCTACTTTGAGGGATTTAATAGCAACTACGGGAGATTGACAACCATATCAAGCAATTCCTGGCCTACATTAGTTGCCAGGTCATTCCACAAAGAGACAACAACTGTCCTCTTCCTGTAGTCCAAATACATATGCATAATACATATCATATAATAATACCAGACAAAAAAAGTACTCAAGCAAAACAAATATAAACTCACGTCTCATCTGCAACAGTCATATCACGCTTTGGAACCATTTCATTGACTCTTCCTTCGAATGCTCATTGTTGGAGAAACACTTTGAACAACTCAATAATATCTGGAAAACACAACCACATAAATAGCTTTACAATAGTTACATAAAAAATTGAGCCACGGGATTCTGTTGTCTTACCAACAAGTTCAGTTCCGTTAACATAAGGGCCCAACTCATCAATTGAACAAATTTAAATTTTGTTTCAGGATGAACGTTTCTTCATTACTGGCTTCTTCCACCTCAGAATTCTCATTCAAGGCATTTCATAATCATTTTGCACAGTTGAATTGCTTGTTAGCAATCTTAAGTGTTCCCCGAGATATGTAATACACTCTTCCAATGGAACCTGTCATAGAATTTCCTTGCAGCATCATGAACATTGTTGCTTGTATTTGTGTACTCTGCACCAAAAAAACAATTTAGCCATCCATCACTAAGTGTTAAAAGATAGTAATTTATACAAACATTTTATAATTTCGCATATGCATGACCCTAAAGGAAAAAGTGCTTAAGCAGATTAACTTTTTGACTTACATCTTGATCTGGTAACTCCACATTGAAGACACACCCTTCTCCCTGCATTCTTGTAAGTACGCATGTTCCCTTTGCTGTAACACGAACTTTTATGTCCAATTGCCTTGGTAGGGATTCAAGGAAACAAGAGGATGAACTCTTCTAGTCATAGCCATTCGGGCGGCAGGAGCCATACTGAGATTTAGCAAATAAAACATCAACATTTCATTACCTATGCCAAAACCCAACAAGTATACAACATTTGGGTTACATTTAAACAAAAAGGAAAAATACTTACTTTCCATGCTGTTCATGAACTATTTGAGCAGCAGATTTAGAAATTATTTCTTGTTTAGGTCTGACAAGAATGCCAGCCCTTCTCTTTTCACCTCACTCTTCATCTCATTTCTTGTTTTGGCTTCAAAATTATACCAACTCTGACTTTTCACCTCACTTTTAATCTCCATTTCAAGTGAGGTGCCACCACTTCACATTTTGTCACAATCAAGTATCTGAAAACAATTAAAAAAAAAAAAACACGCCAATTTAACCACAAAGCATTATTTTATTCACAAAATAGTTTAAAAAAAAAAAAAAAAAAAAAAAAAACCTAAAATGATGCTTACTTTTCAGATTTAGTCGGGATGTCGTGTGAGAGCATAGTCGAGAATCGACATGAGACCCTTGTTCTGAATGTTTCCTGAGATGACTTGACGATAAATTGATGGCAAAATGCCCTTACAGTCAACTTCCCATTTAGCATTAACCTACAAACAAACCCACGATATCTAAATCAAGCTTCATATACTCAAACAAGAAAGTATTTAAAATACCTTTAGCCTAGCTTCATAAAACCAATCTAAGCACCAAATCTATCGGGTCTATAATAAAATAAAAAAAGATGGAAACAAACTTCAATAAACAAAAAAAATGTTAAAAGAAAATAAAAAAAAAAAAGATTTACATGTATCGGTTGCCAGTAAGCTTGAGATCTAAAACTTGGACGACGATCTCAGGGAGATCAGAGGACGAATCTGGAGAGGGGTTTGATAATAAGATTGATATTGCATCTGGGGTTACTGTTTCTGCCATTTCCCCTTTCTTGCTCTCTCTCTCTTTCTCTGAGACTTGCTCTGCTAATTGAGAATTCGATTTGATTGATGAAATGAATCAGAATGAGTTTGTTTTTGTATTTTAATGGACTCGTTGTGGCGCCGTTTTCTGTGTTTTTAATTAGTTTCCCGCTGAGATCTAAAAACGCAGTCTTGGCGGGCAAAACGTTTTTGAAAAATGTTTTTATCTTTTCAAAGACGGGGACCGCGGGTGTTTTAATTTTTATATGAACCGCCTGAAAGATTTAGTTTTACCGTTTTTGTTTTACTTGTTATTGTTAAGTATTTAGAGTTAAACCATGGCTTTATGGGCTTTGTAGATTAGATTTGAGCCCAATAGTGTTGGGCACCCACATCGGTGTACTTAGTGCTGTAATTTTAGTTTTTTAAAATTGGAGTGGGTATTTTTAGTAATAATCTAAACGGATTTCAAAAATTGGATCCGACCATACCGTGTAGCCTGTGCAATATATTCGTTTCGGCTTCTTCAAATAGATTTTATGATATATATAATATAATTTACGTGGAAGAATTATTTAAATTCTCCAAGGTTTGGCCAAACTATAAAGAGTAAACGACTTTTTCCCACCCAAAGTTAACATTTCATATCTAATCACGATAGCAAAAAATCTCAACGTCATCACCATTTGAACTCCGGTCTCCTCTCTATAAAACCCCTCTGCCAGCAACTGATTTCTTGTCGATTGCCGATCACCACAAAGCTAGAGTTTCATATTCTTAGATGATTTCTAGCTGATTCAAACGGTAAATATTTAATCGATCACCACTATTCGATTCATTAGCCTCCACTTTACAAAACCCTTTTACCCTGACTTGGTAATTCGTCGAACATCGGCTAAGAAAGTGAAGTGTATTTTGGGTATTAACGGAATATAAACTTTGGGTGGAAAGGGTCATTAAGGCAAACTTGGGTGGGAAAGGGTAATCTGGCAAACTTGGGTGGGAAAAAGTTGTTTACCAACTAAACCTCCACATGTATCAATAATGACCCGAAACTCCCCCAGACTAACCATTCAACAGCTTTAGAGGCTGATACTATTGTTTTTATTTAACCTTAGTATCCGCTTATAACAAGGAAAGGACAATTATTTAAACCTTCCAGATTTTCCCAAATTTAAAACCCCCTCAAACGTGTATTATGCTCATTTTAACCCCTTTTCTGACAACTGTAAGTTTAACGGGATTTTGCTAACATTTGACAGATTATAGAGGGTTTTATATCACGCTAGTACCTAAGGGGGTTCTCAAATTTTGGGTAAACCTTGGGGGTTTAGTGTCATCATTTTTTTACGTATCAACATGTTAATAGTCAAAAAAAAAAGTTTCAAGAAAAATTTTGAATTCTTAATAGATTTAAACAATGAAAATATTTAATTGTAATTCAATAAATAGTTTTTAATAAATAATTATAAACTCAAAACTCCAATTAATTTGTAAACCAAATCTGAAACGGAAGCCCTCGTCAATGTAAAGTGTTTATTAATCGTAAACTATTTTGAGTTACAATCAAATGATTCAAAAAAAAAAAAAAAAAAAAAAAAGAGCTTTTGACATAAAAAAACTTTTTATTTGATAAATGGTTTGAGTGAATTTTGTATTAAACTCGTTCTGAAAAATAATCATTTTGACGAGAAAGTCTTTCTATACCTTGTTATAATCTGTCAAAATTGAGAGACAATTGAAGAAAGCGAGATATGCTCGAGATATATATTGAGAGGCAAGAGAGACAACTAAAAATGATAAGTATACCCGAGAGATATCTTAGAGGAATTTAATTTAATTGTATTGAGTTATTCAATTTGAGTTGAGAATACACAATCTTATTTATATAAAAGTATGAAGCTATGTAAGGATAAAAATAATATCGTCCCTTGTAATGAAACATGATTCCGAACACAGTTTTCTCCATTTTACACATTTTGGAAAAAAATAATCAATTTTATTGCATTAAACAATCTAATCTAATGTGTCTAATCTATATTTACAACTCAAATTCTTCAGCCAATCTCAGCTTGTAGAACCTTCACTCATCATCACAGTGGGACAAATTAAAGCAACCCCAATTCAGAATTCAATTAAACTGCAGAAAAACAAAGAGCGAAATAGAGCTGAATAACCTAAAGCTTTGATTATCATTAATGGCTTCTGCTAACATTAAACAACAACTTGATTAAGCCTTACTCGTTCACCATACAGCAATAATCATTTCGCTGGACTGGATATTTTTTCTGATTAATCGACTATGCTTTCTTCAATAATACTACAAACGAAATCTAGTCCTGACACATACATTCGCTGAGAATCTGTGTACATTAATGGTGTGAATTGCAAAGAATAGGAAATGCCATCAGATTGGATGTACTAATCAACAAGAAGAGGTTAATTAACTGCAAAGCTACAAAAGAAAATTAAGAAAAAAAAAAAAAAAAAGAATTGTATAGAGAGGACTGAGTTCTGTTCAAGACCGAGTAATGAATATACATCCGGGGGTCCCCTAATGCCCTCCTCAGCAGATTGGCAACAAGAGAAGCATGAATACATTTCGCTGACTGGCTGCTTTGTTGTTTGCTTTGGCTCTGTGGTGGTACGGAGTCTGTGGTTCTGATGCTTTGGGCGTTCAGGCTGCAATGATTGCTGTCTTCCCCTTTATCGACGTACAATTTTCACATCCCCTGTCAATCTCATAACAAGAAACTTGTTCAGTTTCAGAAGATACATATTGTCAATCACAAGTTTGTTTCAGCAAATGAAGTGAAAGCTCTTACATGGAAATGCAAATGATTTGGTGCTAGCATCATGTTAAGTGAACGGGGATCCGTTTTTGGAAGAGACGATTTCAATTTCTCATTGCTATGATCGACGGCATTTTCCCTATGAACTCTCTCATTGTTTCAGTGCTGCAGCTTCAGTTGCTCCTAACCCCTGGTTTAAATTTCCACTTCTCATGTGAGGTTCAGGTGATTTATGTGTGTTGGTGTGGGTGTTGGTGTTGGTGGCTGCATACTCGGGAGGTCAATTAAGGGCCCAGAAAATTGACTGTCACCAGCTAAACCAAGTTCTCCAGATTTTCCCATCCAGGTTACTTGATCTCTAGTGAAACTCATATTCCCCATGTGAATGCTACAAGGATTCATTAGAAGCAACACTCCATTCTACGGAGCATTAGCTTTATTCCCGCAAACACATGAGGTGGATCCTAACGGGATCACCAGAGTCATTATCATCATCATCACCAGTTCGCGCCATCACGTGTCTGAGGAGATTCTGTTGCGGGTCATTATTCAATCCATCATTTGGTCGTTCTAGCCTGGACTGAGAGCTGATAGCAAAATCCTCTTCATAATATCTGAAGCTAACCGAGTGCCATTAGCACCTGTTTTGGACTTATTGTTGAGGTCTTTGCCTGAAGAGGATAAGGAGGAGCTGGTACCTTTAGGAGAATGACAGTTTGATTCGCCTTCAATTCACTGCTAGTTCCACCCTCATGTCCAGATTCCATAATCAAATGTCTGCTTAAATTCAGCTTCAAAGGTCCAAAACCATCTCAAGGTCAAAGAATTCTGGTCATGCTGCAAGATAAACAATCACTCATTATAAAGATAGAGATTCAGAGAGCCATGTCGCATATTTTCACAATGCAAGACAAGAAAATCAAATTAATGCACACATATAACATCTTTCAAACATAAACATGCCAGTCCCATTGAGCTTTAAAGCAGAAAATTCTTGGAAAATGCATTTCAACAAGCAGGTGGATCAATGTAAAACACGCCCACATACTCAAAACACAAACAAACCACTTCTTGATTCACATTTTCACCATATTCGTTATTTGACCCCATTTGTTCTTCTGCTATTCGAGCTTTAAATGTAGAAATTCTTAGAAAAGTCTATTTAACACAGCTACACTCTCAAAACGCAACAAAACACATCTGACTCAACATTCTACCCCTTTATTCATTATTTTGACCCCATTTTTCTTCCAATATTTGAGCTTAAGAGCAGAAATTCTCAGAAAAATGCATTTCAACAATCAGCCACATACTCAAAACAGAAACAAATCAATCTTGACTCTACATTCTTCTCCATTTTCGTAATTTTGACCCCATTTTTCTTCTGCTATTAAGCTTACATGCAGAAATTCTCAGAAAATGCATCTCAAAAAGCAGCCACGTCTCTCAAAACACAAACCATCTTAACTCAACATTCTTCCCCATTATTCATACTTTTAACCCCATTTTTCTTCTGCTATTCAAGCTTTAATCGCAGAGATTCTCAGAAAAATTATTTCAAAGAGCAGGCGGATCAATGCAAAACATGCCCACATCCTCAAAAACACAAACAAATCACATCTGACTCTACATTCTTCCCATTATTCCTTATTTTAACCCTATTTTTTCTTCTGCTATTCGAGCTTTACTTTACATGCAGAAATTTCAGAAAAATGCATTTCAACAAGCCAGCACCATACTCAAAACACAAACAAATCACATCTTGCTCAACATTCTTCCCCATTATTTATTATTTGACTTTCTTCAGCTATTCGAGCTTTAAATGCAGAAAATTCTCAGAAAAAAAAAAAGCATTTCAACAAGCCGGTGGATCAATGCAAAACATGCCCACATCCTCAAAACACAAACAAATCACATCTCAACTCTACATTCTTCCCATAACCCCAATTCACCAAAATTCCCAAATTCTAATAAAAAACAAACCAAGCGGATGACATATCAGAAATGAAAAGGAATCACTTCACAGGAAGGCAAGAGCCCCAGTTGGAGAAAAGAACAAAAAGAGGGGAGTCCTTGGGGGGTTGTTGGTTGTTGGGCGTGACGAGGATGGAATGAGGAAGGAAGAAGATTGACAGAGAGAGAAGAGATTGTTGGATGGGAGTAGATGCAGGAGAGAGAGTAAAAGATGAAAAAACTGTTTTGAGGGTGAGGCATAGCTATAGGCGTTTATCTCTCTTTCTCAAAATTTTTAACCAACTCTATCTTCCTTCGCGCCATCACCATAACTAACGTCTCCAATACTCGCTGGCTTTTTACAAAATTTACAAAAACATTCCAATTCAGTGCACTTTTAACAGATTTTTATTATTTTTATTTCTTACCAAATTTTTGTTTGTATTTTTATATATACTTATTCCGGCTTATTTTAAAATTATCTTAAAGGTAAGTTTTTTTATATATATATAGTAAATTGGCCTACCATGTGAGTACTCTCTGGTTTCAGAAATGTAACCTTAAGCCTCGGTGTGTTTGACCTTTTTGTAGCGAAACACCTGCTAGTTTCAAATATCATCAATTTAACTTCCAACTTATCATTTCATCAATTTAACTCCAACAAGTATTAACCTTTATATTTTGTCATATTTTGAATATAAGATTTGATTGAATTTTTAGATGAACAGTAAAAACGTCATTTCTCCAACCATAAATAGAATAACCTAACGGTCGGTACCAAATAGGGATAAAGATTGGATTTCCAACCACGGGGGCTCACTACAAAAAGCCCTAACATATAGGGTTAGAGCATATTTCCAAAACAAGAGAGTGCTCACTGCAAAAATGAGCACTGTCTAGTTTCAAAATAAAATATCTAATGGTTTGTAAAAAACGAGGATTAGGATGCATTTCCGAAACCAACGGGTGCTGGCTATAAAAAGTTCAAACATACAGGGTTAGAATGTATTTGGAAACTAAAGGTTATTGATCTCAACCCACAAGGTGTAGTCCAAAAAATAATTTCTCTTAATATTTCTTAAATAACAAAATATCATTGGCTTTAGTCAACAACTAAAATTTAATATATAACGAGTTAATGAATATTTATCTAATTGTCTCTCTATCGTTTAATTTAACACGAAAAAAATAATATGGTAAGGGGTTTTTGTTTTTTAAATATATGTAACGGGGATAATTGTTATTACCTTATAAATTAGTTCAAATAGAGAGAAAAATTAAAATCATTTAAAATTATTAAATGCATATTTATGGGTTAATTATGACACCACCCTAGGTTTCATAAACTGAACTTAGATGCAAGGTTGGGTGAAATCGCAAAGAACCCTTCACATTTTGGAAATTAGTCAAATACAAACCCTTTCGTCGATTTTTGTCATCAAATCAGTTTAAATAGTCATCATAGTGTTGAAGTAAATATATATATATATATTTTTTTTTTTTTTTTTATTTTTCAATTTATTTCCTCCGCCCATCCAACCCCACCGTTCACCGCCCCTGCCCCTCAACCCATCGACCAAGAGCTGCCTACCCACTTTCGCACCACCATCGCCACGATCATATACAAAGTCACCCTCCCTTAGCTCAATAGCCACAACCCAACAACCCTTACTACTTTCGCACCACCACCATGAAGTCATTTCCCCCTCCCCCCTCACAGTAGCCCCACCCTCTCTTTTAACCATCAAAACAAATCCACCCACAAGAATAAATCATTAAAATTAATTTCAAACATCCCACACAACCAACCAGAAAAAAGAAGTTGCTTCATCAAATTTGAAAAAACAATATTAAAAAAAAAAAAAAAGTAGAAAAGAAAAATAATAAGGGGAGTAAAACAGCGGTTCACTTTGAGGCCGTGAAAGCGGCTTGTAAGGGTGAGGGAGGAGCGACAACAAGATCTTGCTACGATAGGGGAGGTGTGATTGGTTGTTAATAATGGGGGGCATGTGATAGGAGGGTGGTGGTAAGTTGGGTGGAGTGAAATAATTCGTCCCAAAAAATTTCACAAACGACATTTTCCCATCCTAAGTTTAGCGAAAAAGCAAGTTTTCACCATTGGTTTCATAAATTCCAAATTCCCACCCTTAAATTTGGACCGTTAGTATTTTTTACTTATGACAGAATGTAAAACAAGCTATTACCATATTGCCCTTACTTTTGATTACACCACCACCCAATCACCATCTAGCCATCACCACCACCACCTTTCAACACCATTATGACCGAAACCCCCAAAGTCCCCACCACCACCACCCACCCACCACCTTTCTACTCATCCACCACCATCACAATCCCTCTAAATCGCAAAACCCTACTGCCACCAAATCACTTACACATTCAGCCACAAACCAACCCAAAAACCATCACCAAATCACTCATAAATCCAGCCACAAACCCATCCAAAAACCACCACCAAATCACTCACAAATTTAGCCACAAACCCACGCAAAAACCACCACCAAATAAATCACAAATTCAGCCACAAACCCACCCAAAAACCACCACCAAATCACTCACAAATTCAACCGCAAACCCACCCAAAAACCACCACCAAATCACTCACAAATTCAGCCACAAACCCACCCAAAAACCACCACCAAATCACTCACAAATTCAGCCGCAAACCCACCCAAAAACCACCACAAACCCACCTAAAAACCCAGATTGGAAACGCCGGAGTTTACCTTGGAGAGAGAAATGAAACTGAGGTTTTGTTGAGAGAAGAAAGAAAAAGCGACAATCCAAATCTAGCCACAACATGATGGCCTTACGGTGGCCAAATCTAGCCGTCTTAGAGCCTATTCTGACAAGGGAGAAAAGGAAAGAAGAAAGAGAGTGGGAGGAAGAAAATAAGAAAAGAGAGGACGAGGACGAGGACGAGGACGAGAAGAAGAAGAAGAGGAAGAAAAATGAAAAATGGGTGGAAGAAAAAGAAGAGGCTGCATTGGTAAAGGTGATTGTAATGACTCTTTCTAGCTAGTATACTTGGGAAAATATAATACAATAAAAACATATAAGCATATAAATAAAAGATAATGGGCCCAAAAATTTCTTTACTTTATATATAAAATTCTTTACGTTAATGAAAGTCTCACGTACATAAGCTCAAAAATAGTAGACAGTGGTGTCATTTCCCTCCGCTTCTCGACTTTCATCCGATCGCTTCTCACCTATTTCCTGCAAAAACAAAGAAATCAACGGAGTGAACACTAATTGCTTAGTAAGTAAATCCGCTACACTAATCCTTTATCTCCGTTGCTCATATTCTAAATTTATTTCCTTACTTTACTCTTTTTCTTCTTCTTCATTCTCTCTTTGTTCTTTCTCTTTTCTTTCACTCTTTCTAGTTCTCACTGTTCTTTTGTTCTAACTTTCTTTATAGTTCTTTCTGTTCTTTCTTTCTCCTAATTTCTCACTATCCATGATAGAAATCATGGTATCATGCATGGATGAGATGCAAATGCACAAATGCATAGAGATGCATTTTCTTTCTACTTTTCTATTTCTTATTATGTTTTCTTTTCTTTATTTCTTTCTTTTCTTTCTTCTTCTTTGCTTTTATATTCTTTCTTATTCTTTGCCGATCGGACTTAGTTGACGCATGGATTCGAAACCCTAGCCGTGTGAGTGAGTATAGTCCTCATCTACATGCACTCTTACGGACTGTACAAATTCTTTTCTTCTTAGGCCACCCATTTAAGGTGGAGTGCATGTAGGTACTTCTTCTGGGTACAGCCCTCATCCACACATACTCTTACGGGCCATACAAATTCTTTTTCTTATTCTTAGGCCGCTCACTGAAGGCGACGTGCGTGTGGGAATATTCTTCTTCTTATCACCCACGGGTTCCCCATCGCAACAACCTTTCTTTTTTGTTCTTTAGTGCTTTTCTTTCTTTCTCTTTATACTTTAAGTTCTCATACAAATGCATATGATTGCATGTAGATGATTCATGCTCATTATTCTTTCTAAATGTAGATATCTAATGCAAGAATGCCATGTAGCATAAAAATAAGTCTTTCTCTATCATCTACAAGCTCATGTTAAGATCACAAATAAATACACTCATGCATACACTTCTCTTGGACATTTCATCAAACATTATGCATGCATACTCAAATTCTAATTTAGCTATACTTCTACTTCTTTCTCAAACCACTAATTTTGGAGTAAAACTCCCTTAAAACAATATTAAATTTGGCCAGAAAATACACTCCATAAATTATATTCAAACTGTTTCTAAATTCAACCCAACTTCCATCAATTTCTATCAACATAACCATCCCTTCTCATGGTGTAAATCCAATCATGGATCATCAACAAAGTCAACAACAATTCCATCAACAAATCCCAAGCATATAAATTCATATAAGAAAATCTATACACTTTTATTGCTCAATCAAGGATTAGGGTTGGATTTACTTACCTTAAACTTGAGTACTTCCACTAGAATCTCTCTTTCTTTGGTAGACTTGTTCTTTCTGTAAAACCCTAAGCATAAAAACTATAAGAATTCAACACTTTAATAATTCATCACACCTCTATTTGCAAGAATTCTTACCTTGGAATGCTTAGGAATGAATTTCTACCAAAATCCAACCAAAAGCCCTCTAATTTTCCTTGGAAATTTGATGAAGAGATTGAGAGAATTGAGAATGAAAGTGGCGTGTCGGGTGTAGAGAATGGTAGGGTTTACGTGCTTAAACCTTTAATATCTCATATTAATATTCATACTTTCCCATTTTGCCCTTATACTTTTTTGAAAATTTCATCTTTGTCCTTTAGTCAATTATAAAAATGCCCTTATCACCATTGCATTCTCCATAAAATTTCCTTACTTTTCACTTCCCACATTTTCAACTAATTAGGGGTAAAATAGTCATTTTTTCCTTAAGGAAATTTCCTCTAGAATCTTCTCAAGAATTTCAGCCAGCTCTTTGCCCCGACGAAGCTTTTTCTTCACCCCGGCAAAAAATTCCAGAGCATATGTCGCCGTGGCGAACTTTCTTCTTGGTCGCAGCGAAGTCTGAAATTTCCAACTTCGCCAATCTTCCACCTTAAAACAAGCAAAACCTAGAGCAACCAAACAACACTAAAAGCATATAAGCTTAACTAAGGGCAAACAAGCATAAAATAGGTTACGTACCTCAATGTGGGCGTTACAGTGAAGGTAGGTGGTTGATTGAATATGAGAGATAAAGGAGGGAGAGAGAGGGGTGGGACAGTTGTGGTGGTGATTTGGAATGAGTGGGTTCAATTACCACTTTACCCTTTAACTGTTACTAAAAATAATTTTATGTTAATTTAAAGGGATGACTCTGGAATTTATAAAACCAAGGGTGAGAATTTGTCATTTAACTAAACCTTGGGTGGGAACTTGTCGTTTACTCCAAAAAAATTTGATTTTCATGTTTAAATTATTGAAATGACGAACTTACCCTTTTTTACCAAAAAAGTAACAGTGTGAGTCATAAGGGTGGTATTTACACGATTTTCAACACATCGAGGTGGTATCAGTATAATTAACCCTATTTTTAATTAAATCAAATTTAGGTCCTTGGTAGAATAGTGGGATATTGAACTTCTAATTATTTATTTTTTCTTGGTTTTGATTNATGGTGTAAATCCAATCACGGATCATCAACAAACTCAACAATAGTTCCATCAACAAATCCCAAGCATATAAATTCATATAAGAAAATCTCTATACTTTTATTGCTCAATCAAGGATTAGGGTTGGACTTACTTACTTTGAACTTGAGTACTTCCACTAGAATCTCTCTTTCTTTGGTAGACTTGTTCTTTCTCTAAAACCCTACGCATAAAAACTATAAGAATTCAACACTTTTAAAAATTAATCTCATATCTATTGCAAGAATTCTTACCTTTGGATGCTTGGGGTTAAATCTCTACCAAAATCCAACCAAAAGCCCTCTAATTTTCCTTGGAAATTTGATGAAGAGATTGAGAGAATTGAGAATGAAAGTGGCATGTAGGGTGTAGAGAATGGTAGGGTTTGTGTGCTTGAACCCTTAATATCTCATATTAATATTCATACTTTCCCATTTTGCCTTTACACTTTCTTGGAAATTTCATCTTTGTCCTTTAGTCAATTACAAAAATGTCTTCATCACCATTGCATTCTCCATAAAATTTCCTTACTTTTCACTCCCCACATTTTCAACTAATTAGGGGTAAAATGGTCATTTTTTACCTTAAGGAAATTTCTCTAGAATTTTCTCAAGAATTCCAGCCAGCTCTTTACCCCGGCAAAAAATTCCAAAGCATACGTCGCCGCGGCGAAACCTGCAATTCCCAAATTCGCCAATCTTCCACCTTAAAACTAGCAAAACTAAGGGCAACCAAGCAACACTAAGAGCATATAAGCTTAACTAATGGCAAACAAGCATAAAATAAGTTACGTACCTTAATGTGGGCGTTACAATCTACCCTTAGTGTTCGATGCTCATTTCGAGCTTTGAAGACTATTGCTCGATTTGACATTAAGCTCGGACTTCGTCGATTGTGCACTGGATATAGATTTGGTTGAGCTTCATGAATCGAACTCACCCCCAATTTACCTACTCAACATTTGGCTTTTCTCTATTGCAATATTCTCAACAAACTCGGAATTTGAAAAAAAAAGGGTACTTATGTAAATTCCACACGGTCATGTTGCATTAAATGCGGAAACCTTTGGTAATTACTTTTCATCGTGCATGCTTGACTACAATTGTCCATGTGCGAAGTTGAGGTGACGTGCGACGTCGATTATGATTGTGGCAGTCTGAAAATTGATTGCCCATCATGGATGATTGACACGTGGCCATTCCAAGGGTCGAGATTGCTCGACGAATGAAGGGTCGAGATTCACTATAGATCAACGGTTACAATTGAACCTCGCCTTTTCGCCTCCTATGCAAGCCACTATAAAAGCGAGTGAACTCGTTAGAAGGCCTCCACAGTTTGCAAAAACTCTTAGGGTTTTTTTGCTTGTTCCGTCACAACTTCTTCGTTTCATAGTGCTTTTCAGCTTGTTCATCTCATTCTCTTATTTTGGTTAGGTTTCTTTTCCCTCATTTACTTGTTTTCTTGACTTTTGCGGTTGTGGGTGGCCATTGTTGTGGCGCCATAGAGTCTTTTAGGGCATTGTTAGGGTTCTTAAGTGTGTCACCGACGGTCTTAGGTTTAAGGAGGGTTTATGGTGGCGGCCTCCAGAACCCTAGTAGGTCGTATATGTCTATCATCCAACATGAGCTATCTTGGGTGCCTGAACTAAAAGCAAAGTGTGGATAGGTCGTCGAGTTTTCGAGCTCTGACACATGTTCGCTTTTATTTTAGGAATCGAGAGGTGAGCTATAGTCATGTCTTCGTCAAGCAGCCACACCATTGATCGCATGTTCGTCTCCCCTACGGGCTCGATAGTCCTTGGGGGCATAATCCCTAAGGTTTCTGAGGATATCGTTGCATGAAGTTCGAGCCTTAATGTGGCGGGCTCTTCTAATCACGCCTCTGTGGAGGTCACTCAAATGAAGAAGTCTCCGACTTATAGGCCGTGCAAGGAACCACAATCTTTGATCGATGTCGAGGATCTTAGGCGCATAAATGAGACTTATGCGTATTAACTCAATTTGAGGGTTTCAGGTGGCTTCTCCCAGAAAAACCCTCTTGTGGGTTGTGTATCAGTCTCTAAGTCCCTTTTGAGGTGTGGGCTTTCTATCCCTACTCACCATTTTATCGACAACGTTTTGAGATGGTTCGATATCGTCCTTCTCCAATTGTCCATGAACTCATAAATCATAATCATAGGTTTGTACATAGCTTACCAAATAGCCAAGTTGGGTGACCCATTTGTCGAGGAGCTTGTCTATCTATATAGATTAAAGAATGGTCAAGACCAAACGTAGTACCTCTCTAAGGCAAGGAAGGTACATTTTTACGGTCTAGTCAACGTTCCAAAGAAGGTCCAACATTGGGACTCTTAGTTTTTCTTTTATGAGGTCGGGGAGACCAGTGTTTTTGCCTCAGAAGGTAGTAAGACTTTGACCCCCAGTGTGTGCGAAAAGTGTTTTCATGCTTGACGGTTGAACTAACCAAACTTCTTTGTTTTGCAGTTAACGTCGAGCAGAACTTTCTCTCTACGGCAAGCTTACAAAGGCTTCAGCACTTCAGCAATCTCTCTGATAAGGAGCGCAATGACAACAAGATTATCTCGCTTCCTTGACTAAGGGCGCATGGCTTTCGGTAGGCAACGCCAATTTTAGTACCATTCTTGAAAAAGGTTAAGTGTTTACTTGCTCGTGCCCCTTTGTTTTTTTTATTTATTTTTTTTTTTTGTGGGTATAGGCCGTTGATTTGTCTATTTCTCTTTTCGTAAAAATGCAGACTGAGAAACTAAAGGGCCTGAAGAAAAAGGTGGCAGCTTTCGGGGCAGCCAGCAAGTTGCCGATTGTTTCCACAAAGAAGCAGCCAAGTGAAGCTACAAGAATGGTTGGGCAGGTGCCTCGTATCTGGCCCTTAAACGAAGTAGGGGTGAGCTTGGGGAAGGCCCAAATGCCAAGAAGCCCACGATCACTTCCAAGGTGGTTGGAGGGAAAGGTGCCCTTGAGCCGCAAAAGGGGTCGGCGAAGAAGACCCCCGAGCCAACTAGAGGCTTGGAGAAATAGAAGGCGCTTGAGCAACACGATTGCTTGGGCAAGAAAAAGTCGATCGAGTCGCATGGGGGCTCGGGAAAGTAAGAAGTGATCGAGCAGCAAGGTGGCTCGGGCAAGGGTAGATTGGTGGCCCAAAGAAGTCTATAGCCAAGGACTTGGCTAATAAGAAGCTCGTTCCCATGGGCAAAGCTATCATTCCCATGGGAAGCAAATCAAGCTCGCCTTAGCGAGAGGTAAAGTGGCAGACGAGGCAGCTCGAGTTGCAGTTGATGCAATGATCAACCAACTCCTCGAGCACATTGGCGTCAGGGTTGCGACGGCTAGGGATGCCGTCACCCCGTGAACTTATGCTGGCATTGGGAACTTGTCATCTCCATAGCTGCTGGCTTGGGTATGCAGCTATGTGACTAAGGCATCAGTAGTTCACCTCCTGTTCCTTTTTTACGCTTGCGTGGTGAGCAAGCTTCTTTATGATGAGTGCTACCTTACATTGGAGGGCACTCATAAGGGATGGCAGGAAGCAGAAACGCTTAAGGAGGATGCCTTAGCTAGGGCTGAGGTAGTAGAGAAGGAGAAGGACTCGAAGTAAACTGAATTTGAGCGGCTTAAAGAAGAAATGGCAACCTTTAGGGTCAAAGAAAGAGTTCCTTAACAAAATTAAGGTGAGTAAGGCCACTCGGGCAAAGTCTGAGGTCAAAGTGGTCGAGGCTGAGAAGAATTTTGCACAGCAGCAAGGTGCCAACAATAAGCTAAACTCTGAGTTCACCTCGGCTAAAAAAACAGCCTCGAATTGGGAGGCAAAGTTCAAACAGATCTCACTCGATCTTGCCCAAGAGCTAGAAGGTCGCCAAAAAGCCAAGGCTAAAACTGATCAACTTAGGCTCAAAATTGGGGAGCTGAATGAGATTGTCACTAACAAATCTTGAGAGATGTTGGTCTTCCTTGTGCAAAAGTTGTGGGAAGCTCATCCTCGATCAACTTCCCCTTCCTTTCGTAGGCTTATCAAAAGGAGGTCGACTAGATGAGGATCGAGGCTCAAAGGATGGCCTATGTTTACTCTGATGATTCCAAGCCTGACAGCGAGGGCTAGGAGGAAATCAAAGAGGGCAATGAGGATGCTGGTATGAAGTAGGAAGTTGAGGATCCGGTTCTCCTAGCTACAGTTTCGCCTATTGCTACTGACCTTCCTCCAGTCAAGCCTCTGTAAGATGTGCTAACTCCCACCCCCAAAGAGGCTATCGTGACTCTTGCTATTGAGGAAACATCTGTCTCTGTTGGTGACGAGCCCCATGATCCTCCACCTGCTTAGAGATATTTCTCTTTTGTTTTTTTTTTGTTTCTAGTTTAGTTTGTAACTAAACTTCTCAATTAATGAAAGAGATTTTTTGCACATACCTGTCGAGCAATTTTTAATTTCTGCAAAGTCGCTTTGATCATCTTAATAGGACTTATCATGAACAATTTAAATTTGCTCCAAGTTATGCATAGCTCGCTTTTGAGGAACTTTTCGAATGCATATAAGAAAATCTTGTGCAACAACTTTGAGTTTGGACTGATTGCTTGTCTTAAGTTTTAGTCTATGGCTTATGGCCAATTTTCCTTTGACATACTTTACTTGAATTTTTCCAAGTGTAACTTCGTCGATTCAGGAAATTTCACCCTTAATGAGTTGGATTTGGCATGGCTTATCGAGTTAAATTGCATTTTTTTGAAAACTCTTGACTTTGAGTTTTTGGATGTGATTGCGTAGGTCATGATTTTTTGAAGCAATAGACAATAAATGTTAAACAATAAATAAACAAAAAATGTCGAACAAAGAAAAGTTTATGAATAATACCTTTTTTTTCGGCCATAAACGATATTACAATAAATGTTTAAGAGAAAGTAAAATACGATTTGAACTCGAGCTGCTAATTGGTAATACCTTCGTAGATATTCGACGTTCCAGGCTCCCATTTGGGCCCAAGTGCCCCCAAGTTCAAGTTTTGTGTACCCTGGACAACCTTTCTAGGGGCTATGTCACCCACTTCAAAGTCCCTGTTTTTTACTTTGGAGTTAAAGTATCGTTTGGCTCACTGCTAGTATGAGGCGAGCCTTAGCTGAGACTTGGCTTGATGTTCTTCGATTAGGTCTAGCCTTAAGCATAGAAGATTTTTGTTTGTTTCTTCGTTAAAAACTTCTTTCTGAAACGAACCAATCTCCACTTCAACTGGGGCCGTTGTTTCACACCCATATGATAAAGAGAATGGAGTTTCTTTTGTCGAGCTTTTGGCTGTCGTTCTGTAAGACCATAAGGTGTCGGCCAATTCCTCAGCTCATCTTCCCTTTAAGGCATCGAGCTTCCTCTTAATGGTGTGCTTGATTACTTTGTTCACAGCTTCTACTTTACCAATAGCTTGAGGTCGATAAACAATGGCAAAACTCTTCTTGATACCAAGTTGTTCACATAAAGATTTGAAGTCTTCACTATCAAACTGTTTTTCGTTGTTGTTTATTATTGTATAGGGGATTCTGAATCTACAAATGATGTTTTTGTAGATGAAATCTTTTAGCTTGTTTGACGTGTTGGTGGCTAAAGGCTCAGCTTTTGCCTACTTAGTGAAGTAGTCCACAACAACCACTACGAACTTAACACCTCTTTGTCCTTGAGGCAAATGGTCTATTAGGTCGATGCCCCAAATTGCAAATGGTCAGGGGCTTGTCAAAATGGTTAACTCTTGGGGTGGAGCTCGCGAAACGTTTGTGAATCTCTAGTTTGTCGCATCTACGCACATAGTCTGCTACATTGTCAAAAACTATTGGCTAATAATAGCCTTGACGAAGCACTTTGTATGCTAGAGATTTTCCCCCTACATGGTTCCCATAGATGCCTTCATGGATTTCTCTCAAAACATAATTTGCATCTTCATGGTCAACACACCGCAAGAGCGTTGAATTATACCCATGCTTATATAGTTTGTCATTGATGAGCATGTATCGAGTTGACTTTGCTCAAAGCGTTCTTAGCTTCATTTCTTCCTTCAGGCACGATTTTGTCTCTTAGGTAGGCAATTATTGCATCCATCTAGATGTATCTTTGCCCTGTTACTAAGAATGATTCTTATGGAGTGAGGATGCTTGGACTTAGGAGGAATTTAATAGGTATTGAATCAGTATTCTCTTGGCTCATTGTAGAGGTTAAGCGAGCTAGAGCGTCAGCCACTGAATTCTTCTCCCTTAGGATCCGAAGAATTGTGAAGGATTTAAACTGCTCAAGCTCGTATTTCACTTGCTAGAGATAGGATGCCATTCTCTCCTCCTTCGCCTGATATTCTCCGGTAATCTGATGGACTAGTTATTATAAATTTTGATGGACTCTACCACTATTTCTTTAGCGAGGTGGATCCCTGCGAGCAATGTACTCAGTCTTGTTGTTGGAGGTGGTGAATCCCAATTTGACTATGGCTCCGATTAGATTTCCTTCGAGACTTTGGAGTAAGAGCCCAATTCTTGCCTCCTTCTCATTTAAGGACCCATCTACATCCAGAGTCTACTGCCACAAATCATCAAACTTTGGCTTCTGCTGTCTGCTTTACTCTGGGGTGCTTGCCTCTGGCGGGCTTAGTTCTCCTTCTAGTTGATAGGAGAATTTTGAAATGAAGTCTGCTAAAGCGTGACCATTTATTGTTGTTCTTGGGATGTACTTGATGTCATGCTGACTCATTTTCATTGTCCATTAGATCAATCTGTCCGATGTCTTGGGCTTCTACATTATCTTCCTCAATAGAAAGTTTGTTAGCACATGTATGGAGTGTGCCTGAAAATAAGGCTGTAGCTTCCAAGCAGCGATTACAAGTGCATAGGCGAGCTTCTCCATCTCAGGGTATGTTGTCTCTACGTCGAGCAACCTCTTACTTACATAATATACCGGCCACTACAGTCCCCCTTCTTCACATACTAAAGCCGTACTAATTGCACACTTAGATACTGATAAGTATAGCAGTAGCGGCTTGCTCTGGATGGGCTTTGATAACAAAGGAGGTTGTCTCAAATGCTTCTTCAATTCTTGGAAGGATTTCTCGCACTCCTCTGTCCACTCAAAGCCCCACTTCCTCCTCAAGGTCTCAAAAAATGGTAAACATCTGTCTGTGGCTCAAGAAACATACCTACTAAGTGCAGCCACACGCCTTGTCAAGCTTTGAACTTGCTTTATACTGGTCGGGCTTTCCATGTCCAAGAAAGCTTGAATCTTCTCTGGGTTGGTTTCGACACCTCGTTGATTGACCATGAATCCCAGAAACTTTCCCAAGTTTACTCCAAAAGCACACTTTTGAGGATTAAGTTTCATTTTGTATTTTCTAAGGATGTCAAACATTTCCCCTAAGTGTTCAATGTCGCTTTCAGTGATCTTTGATTTGACGAGCATGTTGTCGATGTACACCTCTATTTTCTTGTCGATTTGTTTGGTGAACATCTTGTTTACGAAACGATATAACCCTGTAATAGTAAATACCCCAATCAGTAATAAATGAGGTGCGTTCTTCATTGGGTTGATACATTGGGATTTGGTTATATCTTGAGTATGCATCCCTGAAGCTGAGTAGTGCATTCCCGGCTATCACATCTACTAACTAGTCATCTGGGGCAGCGGAAAGCTGTCTTTGGGATAAGCTTTATTTAAATTTGTGAAGTTGACGCAAGTCCACCAATTGCCATTCAACTTTTTCACCAAGATTAGGTTGGCGAGCCAGTTTGGGTATTTCACTTCCTTGATGAAGTTGATATTTAAGAGTTTGTCAATTTCATCTTTGAGCACTCTGCATCCATAGATCTTCTCTTCTGTCTAATTGGCCGAGTTGTTGGGTCGATATTCAGTTTGTCGCACATTACCTAGGGGCTAATCCCCACCATATTTGCGTGTACCTACGCGAATACATCGAGGTTATTCTTTAGAAACCCCACCAGACTGTCAGCCAATTCATTGCCTAGACTGCTGCCAATCTTTAAAATGCAAGTTGGGCCTTCCTCGCTAATAGATATTTCTCGCAATTCTTTTGTTGGCCTTGTTGCGGGCTCTTCTTTATGGATGCAAGGATCTATGGTATCCTCAAGAGGTCTAGGGTGTGGTTCGGACTCTACAATGACCATGGTTCTTGGGAGCAACCATTTTAGTATAGCATTAATGGCCTGGTTGTAACATTCTTTAGATTCTTTTCTACAGCTTCTAATCATCGCGACCCCGCTTGGAGTTAGAAACCTCATTGCTTGGTAACACACTAAAATGATTGTACTCAGATCATCCAGGATTGGTCTTCCAAGGATGACATTGTATGTGGTCGAGTAATGCACCACTTAGAATTCTGCCCTCACTATCCTAATTTTGGGTTTTGCCCCCAGAGTCACGGGTAGGTCGATCGTTTCTTTAGAGGCCTGGCTATCCTTGGTGAATCCATAGAGCAGCAATGGGCACGCCTTCAAGCCTCTCTCTTTGAACCTCATTTCTCAGAAAGCTCCCAAGAAAATGATGTTTGCTGCATTTCCGTTATCGACCATCACCCTTAGTACTCTGGCATTGTCAATCCTGACTACGATCACTATCCTATCATTATTATGGCGAGGAGACTCTTCATACTCTTCCATTGTGAATCTTATCACTTCGCTCTCTTGCCTAGGCCGCTTTGGTGTTTTTTGTACGCAACTCATTACTTGGGAAATCGAGTCTATTCTGGCCTCTTAAGCATATTGCTCGTGAGAGCGCCTTAAGCTCCCTGTGATGTTGGGTCCCCCATAGATCATGTCTATTAGGACATCATTGTTAGCATTGGCCGAGGCTTGCTGGATCTGGTTATTCTGCTTGCCAGTATTTTCACGAGCTGGTGCCTTCTTGACAAATTCTTTTAGGTGGCACCTTCGTATTAGATCCTCGATGGCATCCTTTAAAGCCCAACACTCGTTGGTGTTGTGCCCTATGTCCCAGTGGTATCAGTAATATTTATGTCGATCTCTTCTGCTTAGAGCCCTCTTTATTCTTTCTGGAGTGTGCAGCCTTTTAGCCTCACGAGAGACCTTATATATATGAGCTATGTCTTACGTGAAGAGAGTGTATTCTGCATATAACGGGAAAGGCTGCCTATCCCCGTGATTTTCTATTCTCTGTCTCTTTTGGGACCTATTTCGGTCGCTGTCATTGTGGTCTTGGCCCTTTCGCTTATTTGATGAGCGATCTTGTCGCCTGTCTGAGGCTCTTCACAGTGAGCTTTTGGCTAAGGTGGCTAGCGAGCTTTCTACTCGCTGACGCTTTATAGTCATCTAATAAAACTTTGCCAAGCTCACATGATCTTTGGTTTAAAGCTTTTTCCATAGCTCCGTTTGCGGCCTGATGCCTGTGATTAGCAAAGTCCGGATTGATTTTTCAGGTGCATCCGCGACCTTTGCTTGCTCATTCTGGAACCTTGTCAAGTACGAGGTTAGTGTTTCATCTCTCTCCTGACGAATATTGCTCAAGTAGCTGAGCGGCATTGCGAACTGTCTCCTCGCTTGAAATTGTTGTAAGTATAGTAAGGAGAATTGTTGCTAAGAACTAATGGAGTTTGCCTTGAGCCTTTTGTACCACTTCTTGGCATCCCCTACGAATGTGACTGCAAAGCAGCGGCACTTTGCCAAGTCACAAACCTAATGCAGCTCCATCAAGTCATTGAAAATGTTGAGGTGGTCTCTAGGATCTCCTTTCCCATTGAACTTACTTTTTGGCACCCTGAATCCCTGGGGAAGCGGGGCCTAACAAACTTCCTCTGTGAAAGGAGAGCTAACTATTTCTTCCACCGCATTGTTCTGGTGAGCTCTTAGATCGTCGAGCATTTTCTGCACTCGATCCAAGTTTTCGTTGTGAGGGTTGCCTTGGCTGGCTCTATTCAGCCTTACCTCGAGCAGGTGAGTTCGCAAATCTGTTGCTTGTGAGCCCCCTTCATTACACACATTGATGCGTGAGGTTGAGTCATGATGGCTATGCTAGTAGGTGCTATAATGCTTGTCAGTGTATTGCTCGTGACATTGGTTATAACTGGAATGTCAGTCATTGCCATATTGGCACGCATGACTCATCTCGCGGGCTTGCGAAGACCAAGCTTGTCTTTGGGGGGGGGGGGGGGGGGGGGGGGGGGGGGGGGGGGGGGGGGGGGGGGGGGGGCGTTAAAATCGCCACGTTGATGTTGGGGATACCGCTGAGAAGGTCAAGTATCCTTCTGGCCACCATTGTCCTCGTCTTCTCCCATGGGTTGTTTGCCCGATCACCTCTCGGGGTTACTTTGCTCGTGGGACTCTCGTTCTTGTGCTAAATATTCTTAACAATGCCAGAATCATTGGTTGTGCCTCGATGCTGACGAACCAGATTGGTCACTGGCTGAGGGCCGCCCTGTCTGACTAACGTCTGTGGAGCATGGTCGATCAAGATCTTGGGGGGTTGGGTGCTAATTTCTCAGCTCAACCATATTTTGTTGCATAACTTGTGTGGCCATCATTCTAATCATCTCCACTAATTGACCGCTCTTGGGATTTAAAGTCCCTAGCCCAAATTGGTGTGTGGCCTGTTGCACTGGCGGCATTGGTGGTCGGCATTCAGCATTCGATGACGTCTTGGAGTACCTCCTTATGGGTGGTCTCCACATTGTCGCGGTTTCCGATGGTGGTTTTCGATCTTATACATACCATTTTGGGCCTTGAGTGATTGAATTGCTTAGGTTGTTTGCTGAAAATTATAAGAGCTTGGCGGGGGCCCTCCTTCTAGTGTTGTAAAATCTGCAAGTATACGGAATCCTATAAGTAATAAAGCTCGAGTTACAAGTGTTGAATCCCAAGAGAATTACTATTACCAAGTACCACACTAACCTATCTTATTGCTATTTAATTAATTAGATTTTCCAAATGATTCAATGAAAAATCAAACAAACTAGAAACAAAACAAAAACAAAATTTTATCAATACTTTGGTAGGAACTCAATATGACTAAACCTAGGGCATAGATTTCATACCAATTTAATCCTATGCATTGACAATTATCGTTAACTCAATTAAGCTTATTCTAAAGGCAAAACTCCCTAATATTTCGCTAACTTTCTCTTGAGCAATTGACAAATTACTAACCCGGATTATCTCTAATCAGATTTAAGCAATTGGAGATCATTAAGTTCTATAGAATTTACCAAAGCGCTCAATCTATGGTTTTATTACCTTAGACTAATTAGGTTTCATCTCTCAATCTCAACCTAACCCATAAAATCATTTAACTCTTGGGCTCTTAAGAATTGAAAGCTTTAAGGTTGCATTTGGTTCGGGGTGATATAAGATTAATCTTGTAATCTTTCTTTAATTTTCAAGATTCCCTTGTTTGGTTGTCAAGTAATAAAATATTACGTAGTCTTTTATTACAAATAGTGTTTACTGTTGGTAATATTGGAGGTAATCAGATTACCTTCCCAATGGGTGCTAATATAAGATTACCGAGGTAATCTTAATTTTGACCCTATTTTGCCTTTAATCTTTTATCATTTTGGACACATTTGCCCTCATATGTCTACTATAACAATTCCCAAACCCCCTATATTTGAAAATATAGCTAAAACACCCCAGCCACAAAAAAGTTTAAAAGTTAACAAAATACCCCCAACCACCCAAGACCACCATTGGCTGCTAGCCACCACCACTGGCCGTCGACAAAAGTCATCATATCGGAGCAAGACCGACGAGATCTTGCTGGTCGTGTGCTAGTAAAGACGTTTTCGGCCATGGATCACAACTTCTTGGCTGGAAATGACCAGATCGGGCCGTTTCACGACCAAAGATCTGGCCTTCTCACGGCCAGATCTGTGGCCATTTCATAGCCACATCTTTGGCCGTGAAATGGTCTTATTCTTCACAACTAGATCTAGCCGTTTTTTACCCAGATTAGGCCTTACTGGCACATGACCAACTAGATCCAGCTGGTCGTGTGCCATTACAACAGCTGCCGGCGATGGTGGCTAGTTGCCGGTGGTGGCATGGGGTGGGTGGGGATGATTTTGCTATAAATTAAAGTTTTATATAGCTGAGGTGTTTTAGCAAAATTTCAAATTTATGAGGTTAAAAGAAATAATCTAAAAAATAATAGAATAAAATAATAATAAAAATAATGTTATATTATTATTTAAAAAAGAGGGCAATTTATTAATCTACATAACATACCCACTCATTTATTCTCCCAACCAAACATATTATTGTAACATACCCACCAATTTATTCCAACCAACCAAACACATTTCTCTAAAGATTCCCTGGTAATCTATCTTTCCATTAATATAACATTCCCTGAACCAAATGCACTCTAAGTGCAATAATAAAACTTCGAACAAAACTTAATAAAAATTAGCAACAAATAATTCAATGCATATTAATAAAATTGGGCTACATCTCAGCCCTAGAAAATAAAATTAGTTCATACTTTCAATAATAAAAGCAACCATTATATTCATAAACATAAGTATAAGAAAGAATAGAAAAACTTCTCTAATTAGTAACCCAAAATTGCAGGAATTTGCAATCTCCAAAGAGCGGCTAAACTTCTCTCCTTTCTACTCTCTCCCAAAAATCAGCTAAAGACTTATATTTATACTCCTAGGGTTTTAGAGTTATGATCCCACTATCCTAATCACTTTAGAACTCTTAAAATAGGAAATACACGTCATAAATTTAATGTTAAAATTCCAGAATCGTAGTTGTATTGCAGCACTGTAACTCTTTCTTTCTAGTTAGTATACTCATAAAATAATCACTAAAACTTAAAAATATATATAAGAAAATACACATATATATATGAGTAATAAAGTATGGGCCCATATTTAGTTTTTCTTTATATACAAATATTTACAAAATATTCTCAAAAATAGCAACTTGACAGTGTAGTCCAACCCTTCCACTAGGTGACATTCCGAGCGACCCAACTCACCTATTACCTGCAAAACATTAAAAACAACGGAGTGAGCACTAATGGCTTAGTAATTAAACCCACTATGCTACCCTTCTCTCTCTCCGTTGCTTAAAATTCCGAATTTTCTTTCCTTACATCATATTTCCCGATTATTCTCTATTTTTTCCCTGTTCTTCTCTCTGTTCTTTCTCTATTCTTTCTCTATTCTTTCTCTGTTTTGCTCTTTGTTTTTCTCTATGTTTTCTAAATTTTTCACTACCCATGATAAGGAGCATGGTATTATGCATATTCATGATGCAAATGAACAAATGCACAAATTATGCATTTTCTTTTCTATTTTTCTTATTTTCTTTTCTGTTTCTGTTTCTTTTTCTTTATTTCTTTCTTTCTTTTCTAGTNTGGGGGAGGAGTGTGGCGGTGGAATGAAGAAAATAAGGGTTTCAAACCCTTAACACTTTAGTTTATAAACACACTTTCCCATTTTGCCCTTACTCTTTCTTAGAAATTCCATCTATGTCCCTTAGTCAATTACCATAATGCCCTTATTTTTAATGCATTCTCTATGAAATTCTATCTTTTTTCACTCCCCACTTTTTCAACTAATTTTGAGTAAAAAGACCATTTTACCCTTAATGCAAGTTTAAGACATTTTCTTCCTATTCTCTTAAAATCACTTTAACAAAAATTAACTAAGGGCTATAAAAAAGTAATGCTTTCTTTCTAGCCAGTATACTCATAAAATAATCACTAAAACTCATTAAAAAAATATATATATAAGAAAATACACATATATATACGAGTAATAAATTATGGGCCCATATTTAATTTTTCTTTATATACAAATATTTACAAATTATTCTCAAAAATAGCAACTTGACAGTGTAGCCCGACCCTTCCACTGCATGACGTTCCGAGCAACCGCAACTCACCTATTACCTGCAAAACATTAAAAACAACGGAGCGCGCACTAATGGCTTAGTAAGTAAGCCCACTATGCTACCCTTTTCTCTCTCTGTTGCTTAAAATTCTGAATTTTCTTTCCTTACATCACATTTCCCGATTATTCTCTATTCTTTCCCTATTCTTCTCTCTATTCTTTATGTATTCTTTCTCTGTTTTGCTCTCTATTTTCTAAATTTTTCACTACCCATGATAATGAGCATGGTATTATGCATATTCATGATGCAAATGCACAAATTTATAAATTATTTCTTTTCTATTTTTCTTATTTTGTTTTCTGTTTCTTTTCCTTTATTTATTTCTTTCTTTTCTAGTCTTTCTTTCTATTCTTTCTTTCTATTTTTTTCTTTCTTTTCTTTTCTTTTCTATTCTTTCTTTCTTTTCTTTTCTATTCTTTCTTTCTTTTCTATTCTTGCCGATTGGACTCGGTTGAGGCATGGATTTGGAGCCTTGGCCGTGTGAGTGAATTCTCTAATTTTGGGTACAGTCCTCATCCACACACACTTCTAACGGACTGTACATTTCTTCTTTCTGAATTCTATGGCCGCTCACTAAAGGCGGCGTGCATGTGGGACTATGTCACTCACGGCTCCCTATCACAACTACCTTCTCTTCTTTTTATTTTCTCTTTAACATATTTTAGGGCATTTTCATGCTCTTATGAATATGTATGCATGTAGATGGTTTCATGCTTATAATTCTTTCTAAATTCACATATTTAAATGCAATTATGCATTATGGAATGCAAACATGTCCTTCTCTACCATCTACAAACACATCCCAAGGTAAGACATAATCATACTCATACATGCACTTCTCCTTGGCATTTCATAAAACAATTCATGTGCACAAATCAACACTAATTTGGCTACA